>NC_043710.1:5995807-6011451 GCF_006229205.1 Suricata suricatta
CAGAGCCGAGAGGCCCGCGCTCCTCGGCCCGCGCCACTGGGGGACCGGGCGGGGGCGGGGTGGCCCCGGGGCGGGTGGGCCCCGAACCCCGGCCTGCGGGAGGAGTGGCGCCCGCGGCCCTGGGAAACAACGGGGCCCCAAGCAGGGTCCCAAGCAGGAGGCGGCTGGGGCCCGGGCCCTGAGTCCTGGTGCGGGGAATGGGGGGTGCGTGGCAGAAGTTCCCTAACCACCTCCCGCCCCACCCCCTCGCCCACCACTTCCCAGCCCCAGGATGCTCCCCTTCGCCTCCTGCCTCCCCGGCTCCCTGCTGCTCTGGGCGCTGCTGCTGTTGCTTTTGGGGGCAGCATCTCCCCAGGATTCGGAGGAGCCCGACAGCTACACGGTGGGGACCGTGGGGTCACTGGCCTGGGATGGGCTGGGTAGGGACACAGAGACGAGGATCCCGGGGTGGCTGCTGCTGCGGGATGATTCTCCCCTTCCCGGGTTGGTGAAGTGGCTGGGGGGGGTCATTGTTTGGAGAAGGCTGGGAGGGTGGCCAGGCTCGGGCCCTGATCTTGGCCTGGTCATGAAGGGGACTGGGGAGGACCACTGGCCATCTCTGGTCCCTTTGTAGGAATGCACAGATGGCTATGAGTGGGACCCCGACAGCCAGCACTGCCGGGGTGAGTGTGCCTGGGGGACTGACCCACCCCCAGGAACTGGGTAGGGGATTGCAGCCGCAGCTCCGAGAGCAGCACCAGCCGCGCTGGGAGCTCAGTGCCTGTCCTCTGCCCAGCTTGGCTTGGCAGAGGCCAGCTCTGATCCTCTGGGGGCCAGCTCAGTTAGGGGTGGAGAAGCTATGCGGGCCCCTCCCTCTCAGAGAAACTCAGGACACTCTGCCCCCACCCCTCAGTGGGCAGGAGAGCAACAGGGCACTGCCCAGAGGAGCTGCATCCTGGAGACCTCTAATCACTCTCCTATCTAGCTGTGTCCCATCACACCCTGGGAGGGCGGTGTCTGCGGGGTGGGTAAGGAGGCCTTCACATCGCTCTTGGGCCGAGCCGGGGCCAAGGGCTTTGGGGAGGGCTAGAGACCCTCTTGGGGGAAGAGAATGGGGCGGTACTATGGGAACAGCCACCCCACCCCACCATCAGCCCAGGCAGGCCTTGGGGAAGGGTCCTGGGCAAGCAACTTTAGCTTGTTGAGTAGAGAGGGAAGGCCTTGCCTGGGTCACACAGCTTACAGGAGGCCAGGCTGGGCTCCTGCCTGCCACCCACCCCGTGGCCAGCCCGGGAGACTGGTTGTGCCCAGCAGGCCCCTCTCCACAGATGTCAACGAGTGCCTGACCATCCCTGAGGCCTGCAAGGGGGAGATGAAATGCATCAACCACTACGGGGGCTACCTGTGCCTGCCCCGCTCAGCTGCTGTCATCAATGACCTGCACGGCGAGGGCCCACCACCACCGGTGCCTGCTGCCGAGCACCCCAACCCCTGCCTCCCAGGCTATGAGCCCGACGAGCAAGAACGCTGTGTGGGTGAGTGAGGGTCACCCTCACACGGGGACTCCCAGTCCTCCTACCAGGCATCTATCACTGCATCTTAAACACTCAGACTGCAGTTGCTCCCTTGCTTGAAAGCCTCTTCAGGGCTACCGGGATGCCATCCAGATCCTCGCTTTGTGTGGGGCACACGTGGCCCCCGCTCCTGTCCCAGCGCTCCAGCCAGTGTCTGGTGCCCTTCCCCAAGTGCTGGACGCATACTGCAGGAGCTCTCCTCCTCAGCTTCTGTCCTCCACCCTCTTCCTGATCTGGACCCCACCCTTGGGTGCGGTGGGCCTAGGAGGAAGGGCCTGGAATCAGTGTGCCTGGGAGGATGGGCAGGGGATCTCACAGGTTAGGGGAGCCTTTCCTGTTGGCTTCTAGGCTGACAGACTGTCATCTGTGCTGTTGGAAGGGTCTAATCCGCAAGCTCCTGCCTTGGGAATTCTGGTTTCACTCACACACCCAGATGAGTGGTACCTGACCCGTGTCCTTCCATGTTGAGGTGTCTGTCATGTTGGGTGGTGCATGGGCTCCCAAGTGGGGACTGAGTGGTGTCCCCTGCAGACGTGGACGAGTGTGCCCAGGCCCTGCATGACTGCCGCCCCAGCCAGGAGTGCCATAACCTACCTGGCTCCTACCAGTGCACCTGCCCCGACGGCTACCGAAAGATCGGACCTGAATGTGTGGGTGAGTCCGGGACATAGACTCTCTAGTCTCTGCCCTGTGCCCTAAGCCTGGCACCTGACCGCCTGTTCCAGCCCACTGTCAGGCTTTGCCCCAGTCCCCTGCCACCTCTGCCTTCCCATCACCAGTCACAGGACTGTGAGGGTATATGTGTGAGTCCTGGCTGACCTGGCCCAACCCAGCCCCCCAGACCCAGGCAAGACTGTGGGTGGTCAGGGGGCACCTGGATGGCTCAGTCAGTTAAGCATCTGACTTTGGCTCAGGTCATGATCTCACGGTTCGTGGGATCGAGCCCCACATCAGGGTCTCTGCTGTCAGCACGGGGCCCACTTTGGATCATCTACCCCCTCTCTGTGTCTCTCCCCGACTTGCACATGTACCCGTGCTCTCTCTGCCTCTCTCTCAAAAAAAAAAAAAAAAAAAAAAGATTATCAGTGGTGAGCCTCAAGGCCTAACTTGTACCCTCCGCCCTCCACCCTCTTTCTCCACCCAGACATAGATGAGTGCCGTTACCGCTACTGCCAGCACCGCTGTGTCAACCTGCCCGGCTCCTTCCGCTGCCAGTGCGAGCCGGGCTTCCAGCTGGGGCCCAACAACCGCTCCTGTGTGGGTGAGGCCGGGCCAGGCCAAGCCAGCTCCTGGATCCTGGGCAGGGTGGTGTGGGGCAGAGGGCTCCCTTTCTGACCAGCCCGGGTAAAGCGGGCTGCTCCTTGACTTTCACCCTCCTGTTTTCACCTCCAGATGTGAACGAATGTGACATGGGGGCTCCGTGTGAGCAGCGCTGCTTTAATTCCTATGGGACCTTCTTGTGTCGCTGCCACCAGGGCTACGAGCTGCATCGGGATGGCTTTTCCTGCAACGGTGAGAGCACGGCTTCAACCGCTCGCGCATGCCTCTGCCGGTCGCCCAGGCCCCGCGTTATGCTGTGTTTCATGAACCTCCTGTGAATCCGCCCCCCCACAATGACTGCAGGACACCTGCGTGCCCCCCCCCCAGAACTCCCGGCCTGGCTGGGGAAGCCTGGGTGGGGAACAGTAGGGAGCACTGAAGTTCAATGGGGAGACTGACAAAGGATGTGGGTGCTCTCCTCTTGGCGAGTCGGGTTGCCTGCATTCGAATCCTGGACGAAGGCCAGCCACTCTTTTGAGCCTGTTACTTCTGTAAAATGGGTTGTCTTGAGGATTAAGTGGGTAAATGACAAGACAGGCTTCATCAGGTTCCACGCCATGGTTTTTTTTTTTAGCTCATTTAAACATTTTGAGAGAGACAGAGCGTGAGTTGGGGAAGGGCAGAGAGAGAGGGAGACAGAGAATCCCAAGCAGGCTCCACACTGCCTATTCAGAGTTCGACACGGGGCTCGAACCCACAAACCATGAGATCATGACCTGAGCCAAGACCAAGAGTCGGATGCTTTACTGACTGAGCTGCCCAGGCACACCCCCTCCCAAGCCACAACGTTTTAAGGTGAACTGCCATTTATTGAGAGCCTTGCCTATGTGGTACGTTTCCCATACTTGGCCACCTTTAATCGTGTGAACAACCCTTTGATGCAAGCAAGAATTTTTCCTTTCTCTGCAAAATGAGGATGGTAATATATCCCTGGAGGTTTTTTGGGAGGATTGTTAAAAAAAAAAAAAAAAGGTAAGCATAAAGTCCTTTAAACAAAGAGAGGTTAAGTGACTTGCCCAAGGTCATACAGCTAGGGTGAGATGGCCCAGGGTTCCACTCTGGACTTCTCACTCCATGTCGGCTGGCCATGTGCCCTGTTGATGTTATGCTTTGCCGCTGTGTGAGGCCCCATTGGTACCCGGCTCGGTGCTAGGCATCATGAGGATGGCCAGAGCAGAAAATCTGGCTCAGGCCTGTGCAGCTCAAAGTTGGCAGGAGGGAACTGTATGCTTAGGCTGATTGTGGGTTGCAGGCATTGGGCGAGTTACCAAAAACCATGGCGGGCTGGGCCCTTGAGGCTCATTTTTTTGACAGGGAAATTGAGGTTCCTCAGTGAAGCCAAGCCTCTAGATCCGCAGTGCTTTCCTTTAGTATTATCTTACTGTGCTGGGGCAGAGAGGACTGTGAGCTTGGCAGTCTGGGCAGATGTTTCTTTGAATCCTCTGTCCCCTTACAGAGCTTTGCTAGGCTTGTCTCATCCCCTTCGATTTTTCCACATTGAGCCTAACATAGGGCTGGGGCTCTCTCTGAACGTTTGTGGGACCGAACCGAGAGAGGATTGCCCTTGGCCCAGAGCCGTCATCCCCACTCTCCCTCAGATATCGATGAATGCAGCTACTCCAGTTACCTCTGCCAGTACCGCTGTGTCAACGAACCTGGCCGCTTCTCCTGCCATTGCCCGCAGGGCTACCAGCTTCTGGCCACGCGCCTCTGCCAAGGTACAGGTTGCCCTGGTGGAGCGGGTAGGGTGGTAGCAGGGACTGGTGGCCTGATGTCTGGGTTCCAGCCCCTTTCCCCTGACACAGACATTGATGAGTGCGAGTCGGGCACCCACCAGTGCTCTGAGGCCCAAACCTGTGTCAACTTCCATGGGGGCTACCGCTGCGTGGACACCAACCGCTGCGTGGAGCCCTACGTCCAGGTGTCAGACAAGTGAGTCCACTTGCACGGCTCTCTGGCAGAAACTGCAACTCCCAGAGGGCTCTGCTGTTTGGGCTGGGAAGTACCCTGAGGGCCGATGGGAGTTGTAGTCCCTTATGACTAAACTGTGCATCCTGTTCTAGCGGGAGTGGATCCTTTGGGGATCCCTGTTTTTAGGGGTGGGGCCAAATTGGGGTATGGGCTAGGACCTCACTTGTGTCCCCATTCGGGGTCTCTAGTCGCTGCCTCTGTCCGGCCTCCAACCCCCTGTGCCGGGAGCAGCCCTCGTCCATTGTCCATCGCTACATGAGCATCACCTCGGAGCGCAGTGTGCCCGCTGACGTGTTCCAGATCCAAGCCACCTCTGTCTACCCTGGCGCCTACAATGCCTTTCAGATCCGTGCGGGAAATTCACAGGGGGACTTCTACATTAGGGTAAGGCTTTCCCCTAACTCCACTCCTCAACCGATATGCATAATCCAAAATTGAATTCCAGGAAACCATACGTGGGAGACTCAGCTTTATCACCATGTCCCACCTCTTCTCTCAAAGCCCTGCCCCCCAGAGGTGTAATTTCAGTAGAAAGGTAGGGGTGTTCTGAACTCCCTTGGTACAAACCGCAGGTTGTTAAATACAATTCTAACGAGGCCTTTGGACATTAGGGTTTTGAGTCCCGGCACTGGTTTCCATATCTGGCCTCAGTTTCTTCACCCTTACAACAAGACACTGGAAGGAGAGGCCAGCCCAGGTAACAGACACAGCAGGGTCTGGAGAAAGCAAGCAGGTGGAGCTGGGCCTTGGAGAGTGAGGCAGTGGGGGTTGGTGCAGGGCTGGGGTACAAGCACCTGGCTCTCTGCTGGTGGAACTCTTAGGAGGGAGGGGTTCAAGGGTTTATCTGATAGCAGTCCTTGTTTTCTCTTTCTGAAACTGAATGCTCTGAAGGGCAGTCTGCCTGTTCCAGGCCACCAAAGGCCCCACCACTCCCAAGAGTCTCCCACCTGGCCTTGAATCGTCAGTTGACCTCTGTCAGACAAAAGAACTTGATGCAAAGGGTGGGAAGAATACCAGTGGTAGATCTAGATCTCTCTCTTTTTTTTCCCCCCTATTTATTTTGAGAGAGACAGCATGAGCAGGAGGAAAGGCAGAGTCCCAAGCAGGCCCCGCACGGTCTTCATGAAGCTCAAACCCACGAACTGTGAGGTCACGACTTGAGCCAAAACCAAAGAGTTGGGATGCTTAAACCACGGAGCCGCCCAGGCGCCCCACCAGCGGGGGATTTCTGAGGGCAGGAACCTGGGGGGCACGAGAGATAAGATGTCAAGGGTATCACAGAGCCGGATGAGAGCCTGGAGTCCCGGCCTGGCTTTCTACTTCAAAGCAAACTGGTTGTGGGTGCAAGAAATGGGTCAGGGAGGGGATGCCAGGGCAGGGTCTTGGCATGTAGGTTGATACAATCTGCATGTCCCCCCACCCACTGTGCCCTGCAGCAAATCAACAATGTCAGCGCCATGCTGGTCCTCGCCCGGCCTGTGACGGGCCCCCGGGAGTACGTGCTGGACCTGGAGATGGTCACCATGAACTCCCTCATGAGCTACCGGGCCAGCTCTGTACTGAGACTCACCGTCTTCGTGGGGGCCTACACTTTCTGAGGTGTGGGTGGGGAGCCCTCAGGGAGGGAGAGGTTTCCTGTAGCTGAAGAGCCTGGGGCTCAGGGATGACTGTGTTTGGCTAAAAGGGAAGACGCTATTGTGAAGAGTAGAGAGAAAGGCAATAAAGGGAGAAAGAAGGAGTCCTGGTGGCTGAGGGGGGTGGGTAACATCGTAGTGAACCCCAGCCCGGGGAAGGGGCCCGGGTGTGGGAGGAGGGCTACCCACCCAAAGGGGGGTGTCTCTGTTCAGTCTAAGGAGCCCCATGGATAGGAACTGGGAATTGCATTCCAAAGCCGGGATCGGTCTATGTAACGTATGCATGAGAACCGCTCTGGGAAGACAGGAGGTGATAAGGCTGCAGACTCTGGGACCAGCCCAGAAAGTGGGTTTTGACTGGCCTGCAGGGGGCCTGGGAAACCCCGCTGTAGACAAGGGAAGCCTTAGGTTTCAATCTCAGCTTGGCCTCAAACTATCAACTTGGTTCAACCCTAGGAGCTTCCTGGGCCTCCGTTTTCCAATCCATAAAATGAGGCAATTAGACTCTGAGTGCTTTTCAAGCTTTTCTTCTCCGAGTTATAGAACCTCTGGTCGAAGGAAATTTTATTTGGTCAGGGAACTCTGATCCCCTAGGACTAGATTCAAAGTGGCGGTGTTCCACTGACTCCCATCTCCCTGGTGGTCTCAGTGCTCCCCAGGGAGCCCCAGGGGAGCTTAGTTTAAAAATCACTGGACCTGCTGGTCTCCCCAGTTCCTGCCTGGATATCCCACAAGACCTGTGGGACCTGGCACCACCTGCAAATACAAAAGACTGCAAATGCTTATATTTTTATTGCAGCCCAAAAGATCCGATTAAAAGGCCGGCTAGCTGGTGGGGGTGGGGGTGGGGGCTGGAGACGGCCTTGTGGCGTGGCTCAGGTCAGGGGACCACAGCTGCAGTAGAGCTGGGACAAGGTCCTGCTCAGAGCGGGCCCCAGATTCCTGCACAGAGAGAGAGGCAGCTGAGGGTCGGCCCTCGGCCAGAGCAACCCAGCCCCAGCTACTCCCTCTGGGTCCTTTTCCTTGCCGTCACCTCTGCAGTTGGCCACACTTGATGGTGCTCAGCAGCAGCTCCTGTTCCTTGGGGGTGGCACAGGCATCATAGGCGGCAAGTAGGCTGGGGGTGGGGTGAGGTGTTTGAGTTTCTAAAGCCTGACCACAGCGGACAGCTGGCCCACTCTGACTGGTGAGGCCAGTATCACTTGGGACAGGCAGAAGGAGTCAGCATGGGGCAGAGGCATCAGGACCACTGCTGCTCATCCTGAGCCTGGCATTCAAGGCCCTGTTCCATCCAGTTCACCCTCCCTTCAGGCAGCTGCAAACGTTCTCCAAGTATGGCCACTCTCGGCCCAGTCTTCACGGCCCGACCTCCTTCTCCAGAAGCGTTCTCTGATGCACCAGGCGGAATGTCTCCCCTCCTCCCTCCGGGAGGCTCTCCTAGTGGCTGAGATCCTGTCTGGTCCCAGCTGGCTCTGTTTTCCTAACCACGTGACCCCTATGAACTCCCCTCCGTGAACTCAGTCGGGTCTGTCCAGCCCTCGAAGAGCCAGACCCCTCCACAAAGCTCTGGTTGACCTGAATTCCACGCCGGTAGGGCAGAGGCAGAGGACCCCTGAGGGGCTGTGCTGCTGGCCTACCTGGCAGGGGTGCTGTACCGCTCCATTATGGCTGCTGCCTTCTCCGCGCTCACACCTCGCACCTGCATCAGCTGTCTGGCGAACACCTCGCGCACCGACTGGGCCTGGGACGGGGGAGGACGGTTACCGGGAGTGGGCTGGGGTGGGGCCGCGTAAGGAGGCGCTGGGTAGAGACAGTACCTTGTTCTTGATGGCTCCTGCATTGAAGTCACTGAAGGTGAGGAGCGAGCAGAGAGGATTTGGGGAGGGCCCAGGCCTTGAATCAGAGTCCCCTGAGGTTCCCCAGGGGCGACTGCGTAGGGTATGGCCCTGAGGGAAGAGGGAACTGAGGCCGGGACAGAGCTCTAGGGGACAACCCCCCAGCCAGCCCTTGCCCTATTCTAGGCCTCAGTGGGCCAGCCTGAGAAGCAGAGGTCTTGCTCCCTCCCTTCCCTGGGGAAGCCCGGGGCTCAAGGACCAATGCGCTGTCTCACCTGGTACAGTCTCTGCAGGCCCCGCGTCATGAGGGCCAGGTAGGCAGCGGACTCCTTAATGTCAGCCGTGCGCTTCACAAAGAAGCCATCGATGACCTGGGGACGAGGGGGAGCCCACCCAAGAGAAGGAGGGCACTCTGGGCTGGGGCCGTGGACCACAGGGTCCCTGGCGGCCTGGCCCTGCCCCCCAGGCTCACCTGCGTGTTGGTGACGGCCTGCAGCAGTGTGCTCTCTGGAAGGCTGAGGTTGTCCGCTGGGCAGTGCTCCTCCACCAGGTATACCCGGTGCCCCAGGCCGCAGCGTTTCAGCCGGAACTGAGGAGGCAGACGGGCAGGCAGGCAGGGTCAGGCCTGGATGCCCAAGTGCCAGGTGTCTGTCACGTCGCACTCAGAACCGTCACAGGACCCTGGGCCCACCAGTCCACCTCCTCATCCTCCCTAGCTTCTCTGTCTGTGTCAGAGCCGCCTCGGCCTCTGCTCGCACTGCAACGGTTGCATGGAAAGCCGTTCCGCCACCTCTGAACAACACCCTTTCTTCAAACCTCTGCTGGCCTGTACACGGCCTCTCTGACTATGCAGCCAGCCCAGTAGCCGGTATCGAGACTGGGCTGCTTCAGTCCCACTCCTGGAGCTTTGGGTCCTATTTATCCCAGACTGCACGGCCGGCCACCCGGGAGGTCTTGAATATGCTCCTCGGTCCAGCCAGTCACCTTGCACTCCCCCTGCGTGCCTGCAAGGGCTCAAGGGCTGGGACCTTGGGACCGCTTGGGCACAGCTCTAATGGGAACTCTGCTTTGAGGCCAGCCTCGAGCACCCCGGGCTCCCCCGGGGCAAGGAGGAGCCCTAGAGGGACAGGGAACGGGGCACACAGTGAGGCCAGCAAGGGAACCTTCTGCTCGCGGAAGCGGCCATCTATGATGCTGCTGCTTAGGTCGTCCAGCCGCTTGCGCTCCACGATGTGGTCCAGGACCAGCTCCCCGGGTCTCGCTGCCAGGAAGCCAAGAATATCATCAGCTCGCGTCCCCCCGCATCCAGGCCCTGCCTCAGCTACCTGCCCTTCCGTCCATGCCCCTTACCGGGGTCTCTGGGCCTGGTCTCCTGTGCCACCCACACGAAGTCCCCAACATGCAGCTTGCGCACTATGTGGGTGACACGCAGCCGCTGTAGCTCAAGGAGCAGCTTTTGCCTGTGTCCGGCCCTGGAGTTGTGAGACAAGAGGCCTAGACCGGGACACCCAGTCCATCCACCTCCCAGCATCCTCTCCCCCACTCCCCCCGCCCCACTCACCCCTTGGCTTCGCCAACATCCACACACAACAGCACCCTGTACTCTCCAGGCCTGAGCTCCAGTGACAGCTGCTGGGCACTCCCTTCACTGGCGCCACTAGGAGGCGAGGAGGGGGTGTTGGTGTGTCTGAGGCCAGAACACCAGTGCCAGGCAGTCCCCCCCACAGTGGGTGGGGCAGCCCAGCTAGAGCTGATGGAGATAGGCTGGCCTCATTTCTGGGACCCCTTTAGCTCCCCTGTCATCCCCCTGCCCCTGCTCACAGTTCAGCGGAGGCTGTTCCTGGCACTTCTGGCTCCTCCCCAGGGGGCTCCTCCAGTCTGATGCCCACATCCAGCGAGTGCAGGCCCTCTGACTCAGCCAGCTTCTGGGCCAGCTCCAGACCCTCTGGGGTCAGTGAGTACCTGGTAGGAGGAGACGAACACAGACCTCCCTTTTTCACTCACACCTGGCAGGCTCCCCTGCTGGCCCCCAGCTAGGCTGGCCTCGCCAGCCTTGGTGACCCTGCACAAACAAGTCCAGGGCTTCCACCCCCCACCCCATGCTGCGTTCTCGCTCCCGAGATCAGCTTCCTCTGGACCTGCCCACGGACCTTTCTCAGTCTGCAGGAAGCACATCACAGACAAACTCTCCGTCTCTCTGGAGCGCCTTTCCTGTGTCTCTCCCCACTACGTTCAGAGACGTGGCACATGCTGCGTCCCCAGCAAAGTCCTTTCTGCTCTTCCTGTAACCCGTGGCACCCTCTCCTCCCTCCTACCCACTACTTGGCCTCTTGGGTCCTCCTGGGACTCCGACAGGTCCTCCCCCACCTATCTCAACAGCACGAGGCCTGAGATTTGCTGGGTGACTGTAGGGCCCCACTTGGAACGTCATGCACGTCTCCCCCCTGCACCGGCTGTCTCCCCTGTGTTGACCCTACCGGGCTGGCTGGTGTGTCCTGAAAACCAGGTTCCTGTGGAGGAGGGAGCGGAGGGCTGGCCAGGGTCGAGAACTCTCAGGGGCCACCTGTCCACAGGGGAGGGGACCCTTAGAAAGCTCCTGGTACTACCACACATCCAGTTCCCTGGGCCCCAAACCATTGCTTGCTCCCAGGAAGAGAAGTCTCCGGTGGACTCAGGGTCTCATCCAGACCACTCGGCTCCATCCTCTCCCATCTCAGTGCTCACCCTGGGGGTTTTCTGGGCACATCTCTGCAGCAGCTCCTCCTTGGTTAGGAAGCTACGGCCACTAGGATTCTGGAACCGAGTCAGAAATGGAACCAAGGCGGGTTCAGTGCTGGGGCCAGTCCAGTCTCCTCCAGGAGCCTCACGCCCCACCGCCTGACTTCCCCTGATTCCGGGATCTCCAAGAGCTCACCAGGTGTTCCCTGTAGAGCAGCAGCAGGACTGCCCGCGCTCCAGAGTGCCGAGCGGGCCGGTAACTGCCACCGCCTCCTGCTCTGGGCTGGGCTGGAATCTGAAAGATACACAGAGGCTTTGTTTTGTTTTTTTTTTAATGTTTTATTTATTTTGATACAAAGAGAAACAGAGCATGAGAGGGGGAGGGGCAGACAGAGAAGGAAACACAGAACTGGAAGCAGGCTCCAGGCTCTGAGCTAGCTGTCAGCACAGAGCCTGACGCGGGGCTCGAACCCACGAACGTGAGATCTGACCTGAGCCGAAGTCGGAGGCTTAACCGACTGAGCCACCCAGGCACCCCTGAAAGATACACAGAGGCTTTGAACAGGAAAGCCAGTCAGCCATCAGAGACCGAATCCCTGGCCGGGCTGAGGTTCAGGTTCTAGCTCAGCAGGCTACATGGCCCTAGACAAGTCACTCAGCTGCCCCCGTTTCCCTATCTGTAAAATGGCTCACATGATGGGATGGCCTGTAAAGCTGAGGCGAAAAGGTGGATGGTTGTGGGGCGGGGGCGCGGGCAGGGTGCAAGAGTGGGGTTAGGGGCAAAATCGGCCTGACCCAGCCTCAGTTTTACTATCTTGCTGGCAAGAAAAGCCAACAGCAGCAATCCCCACGACTTACTGGGCTTGGGCCCCCTAAACAACCTGATCACAGAACCCTCAACGCAGTCTATTATCATTCACTATCTCCATCTACAGAGGAGAAAACTCAGTATCAAGATAAGTCCTCTGCCCAAGGCCAGGCATCACTGGGGAGAGATCTGTTCCCAGGCCTGTTTCCCATTTTCCTTCTCACTACCCTTGCCCACTCCTCACAGGCACGGAAGAGTCCTGGGCTCTGGCAGATGGCCCTTCTGGGGCTGGACTCTTCTCTCCAGACAGTGAACTCGGGGCATGGTCACCTGCGGGAGCAGAAGAGAGTCAACCCCACGGCAGGCAGCAGGTGGGAAGGTCTGAGTCCCTGCCAGCTCACATGGTAGGTGAGGCAGCCACTAGCCTGAACTCAGAAAGCAACTTGGACATGAGCGAGGTGCCTAAAGCTAAGGTGTACCAGATGATTTTGGAGGCTGCTCCTGGGGGAGACTCAGGGAACCACCGACCCCTGACCCCAGTGCTCACCGCCGGATGCTTTGTGCTGCTGCAGCCGCTGATCCAGCATACGACAAAGCCTGTCTCCGAAGTGCTGTAGGATTTTAGCTTCCTTGCCGCTGCGCAGGGGCAGTGGGTACCGCCGGAGGGAGCGCAGAGCCTGGCGGCGGTAGGGGTAGGATACTAGGTCAGGGCGGGCCTCGTTGTCTGGGTCCGCCCGCACCTGTCCCCAATAAGCAGGGACCCACCTTCTGAAACACGAATTGCGTGCGGCGCCCCCTACTGGCTGCCTCGTCCCGCCATTCGGTTAGCCAGCGTATGAAGAGGGGGTTGGGGCAAACCGGCAGCGGGCGTTTCCGGCCCAGGCGGACCTGCGCTGCCATGAGCCCCAGGGCGGGTCCTCTGGCGCCTCGCGCCGACGGGAATGGGACGCCGCCTGTTCTGGAGACGGGATTCGAACACCTGGCTCTGAAGGGTTAGGGCGGGATCTCTCCAATCACGTGGTCCCACGTGGGGCACTAACTAGAGAAGCCTCTTGCTGCCCTCCCCGCCCCTCCACTGCTCTAAGTGGTTGGTGCCTGGAGCCTTCTCTATACCCTGTCACCCCCTCGCCCCTCCCGGCCCCAACCAGCCTTCGGGATGGGCCCCACCCAGACCTTCGGAGCCTTGACCCGCTCTTTCCTCCCTTTCCTCCACCCCAGATTCAAGAGCGGGGTCCTCTTTGTGCAGGACAGGAAGGCGGACAGGGCCCCCGTGTGGCTGGGAGGGCTGGCTTTCGTGGTGCTTAACACCAAGTAACCTGAGGCAGTCAGTTTCAGTCTCACCTTTGCGGAGGATGCTGGAGACTGAGATTCTGAAAAAGCTGAGAGGTGGGGAGTGAGGGGCAAGTGAATACAGGTATATTTGCAGGAGGGAAATCTAGAAAGGGATACAGGGATGGAGATACAAAGGTAACGTAGGCGGAGCTGAAGGACCCCTCCCCCGCCCCCCCCCGCCCCGCGAAGAGATGGAGATCCTGAGCTGGGAGGGAGTGGAGCGTTGGAGACCCAGCAGTGGGGGAGGGGCGCGAAATCGGGGACGTGCTGGGAAGGCCGAAGCTAGGAGGACGGAGGGTAACAGAACAAGTAGGGAGAGGTCAAATAGGAGAGGCTCGGACCCAGGACAGGTGTGTCGAGGGGGATCTGAGATGGGCACGTGGTTGGATTCAGGGAAACCGACTAGAGGGAAGATCCCGGACAAGGGTGGAAGGGGAGAACATGTAGTGATTTTCGTGACTCATTGCAGATGGGAGACCCTCAAGGAGGTCTAGGTTTAGGCTTATGCAAAAGGGACCCAGGTTGAGGGACAAGTACAGCCGACTTCGGCTCGAGGATCTCTCTAGGGAGTTACAGCCTTTCCCAGCGGTTCTACGGAGGTCTTGAGGTGCTGGTCTGGGGCCACCGAGTAGCCGAGAGGAAGCCGGAGCTCCAGCCCCGCCCCTTCAGACTCCACCCAGCCGCGATTCCGTACGCCCCCCCCTCTCCCCACCATCCAGCTCCGAACTCCCGCCTCCCTCCCGAGGCTGCCTTATAAGGAGCCTCCATCGGGCGTTAGGTTTGGCACCACCCCCTCTAGTCTCTTGTCCTAATAAGGACATCTAGGGCATCCCGTGGCTAGGGGCGGGTGGGAGCGCGTCTCCAGGGTAACTTCGAAGTCTCTCTCCCCCTCCTCGTTGCTCTTGGAAACTCCCCGAGGCTTGAAAAAAGTGGAGCCAGCCTCCTTTCCTGGCAGGGTCGTTTACGAGGCTGGGGGTCGAGCGGCTTCCTCCACCTGGAGCTCCCGGCAACTCGGCTGGTGTGCTGTGCAGCGGGATGTCCCCGACTACAATAACCGGCATGCCCTGCGAGGGGCCCCACTCTCGGTCGGGAAGGCCAGGCTTCGTTTACATCCTTTATTCCACTGTTGGGAACTATTCCCCCAGTTCCTTGTTTGCGACTCTTTATAGTCTTTCTGTAGAGCCTATGGCTATTGAGATTGTTCAAGGCCAACGAAAACATCCGTCGTCCCTCCTCCGGTTTTTTTTTGTTGTTGTTGTTTTGTTTTGTTTTTGGAAATTTATGCCTACACAAAGCAGTGTCTTAATTTTCCCGGGTATTAAATTAGCCGTAAGCCTGGGTATCAACTCGAGATTGAAGTCGAGAACGAGATTGAAGTCTGGTTTAATATCTGTTTCCCCTTTTCATTGTGTCTAGTACCCAATCTTTGAATTGATCGCGCAAAACCGTACCCTTCTCCCTTTGTTTCTTGAACGTCAGACATCTTTTAAAAAAAGAGAAAAAGCTCAATTTTCAAAGACTTCTTTGTAGCCTTTCCCTAGTGGGTTTTTTTCCTCTTGTGTTCTAATTTTATCGGAGTTGCATATGGCCTTTTCTCAGTATGCAAGCGGCTTTGCACATGAAGGGTGCTCAGTGAATTGTTACTGGATTGAAGACGCCTTGCACTTTCTAGTCTCCTTGCTCTAGGACTGGATTTCAGGCCAATGAATAAGTTGCTTCAATTCAGAAAAGAAAAACACTAACTCAAAATTTTCAGGAGAGAAAGTGTCAAGATGGATCTTCGGAAAGTTTCGTTGCGGATAAAGAGCGGCGAGGTCGAGGACTCATTTTCGGATCACATTACCTAGCTCCGGGACCCTTTGCTCAGCTGAGCGTTTCCTGGAAAATTGGACCAATGGGCGCGCTCTCCGTGCCATGACCCCGCCCCTCTCATCTGTCTCGGACTACGTTTCCCAGCATGCAATGTGGCGCTGGGAGGCCTGATGGCGAAAAAAACTCCGTTACCCAGCGAGCCCAAAAACGGCGCAGGACCCTTGGACTTCACTTCCCGTCGGCCCGTTGGGAGGGCGCCGGAAGCCCGCCCCGCCCCTCATTGTGCGGCTTATACTAAACGGAAGGGGCCGGGAGAGGCCGCGTTCAGTCGGATCCCGGCAGCAGCTGCAGCGGCTCTCATCTTTTCTGACTCTCCTTGCTATCTCCCTTTCGCTTCCGGAAACATGGTGAGCTGCAGGCCATGGTGACTGAGGGGTGGTGGCTAAGAGTCGGTCTGCTCGCGGGGGAGGAAATGGGGGAGCAACGTCGGCACCCCTTCGCCCAGCGCCCCGGGCGGGATGAGGGTCCCGAGCTGAGGGGCGGGCGGCGTTGGGACGCGCGTGCGCGCCCGCGGGCGCTGGGGAGGGCTGCCTCGGACGACGCTCGCGCGCCCCCTGGACTCCCTTCCCTTCCCCCACCGCGCTGGTGCGCCCGCGCGGAC
>NC_043710.1:6011551-6059801 GCF_006229205.1 Suricata suricatta
CGCACCCGCCCCTCGCGGAGCAGCCGGGGGCGCGCGCCGAGGCAAGTCGGTTCACGGGGGCGCGCGTTCGCCGGGAGCATGCGGCATCGGAACTCGGCCCCGGGGGCGGCGAAGGAAAAGCGCGCGAGCGGTCTTGGCGCGCGCGCACCCCACCCAAGGGCTGTTCCTGTCTCCGCGTCACCCTCCCTCGGCTGGCGAGTCTGTCTCGAGAGCAGGTGGCCGGGATGTCTGCACCCAGGAGGGGCGGGGGCGTTGGACCAACGGGGATGCGAGGGCGTCGGGGTCCAGGGGCTGGCGCTTGGAATTAGGGGCTTGCACCGCGCGACACGGAGCCGCGGGTTTGCACCTGGGAGATCACAGTTCTGGTCGGAAGCCAGGGAGCCCACAAAGCAATCAGGGTTCTGGGCTCCGTACATCCGGCAAAGGCTGGAACGGCGCTGTCGGCCAGCGCGTGCGCACACGCTCAGGCCTCGCCGCTGGGCCCGAAGCCCTGGACCAGCGGAGCCTTCGGCTCTCCCGGATGGGGCCGGAGGGTGGAGCTGAGTTTAGGGAAGTGACCCAGGCGGGCACCGCCCGGAAACCACCCCGCCTGCCCTGTGTTCAGCCTCAGGGCTACAAGAACTGAAGGTCGTGTAACTTGTCCAGCCGTCGGCCGGCAGCGGACGGGACTGATAAGCCTGTCGGTCAAAGCGATTCCTGGGGGTGCTGCTGCCTCCGGGCACAATTTTTTCTCTCCGGGATCGGTCGGGCCTTGGCGAGTGCTTTTCCCCGCCTACTCCGGAAGCGGCGGAGTCACGTGGCCGGCTTCCTTTGCATTTCCGGGAGAGGGGGGCACGGCTGATTTCACGGTGGGCAGTAGCTCCTCTCCTGTTTAGGGTGTTCCCCAACATGACCCAAAATAGACGTTTAAGGAACTTTCGAGGTCCGTGGGCACTTGGGTTTGGCCTGCTAACTTCTATCGGCGACCTTGGGGTCCTGCATGTTTCCGGGAGGACGGGGCGGTTGGGGGATAGGGCCTTACTAATTAGGGATCGTGGTTCTTTGGCTGAAGAAGACCCCAGCAAAGAAGAGGATGGTTTGTGTAACAGCTGCATTGGGTAGTTCTAGTGGACTTAACGAGTGCTATGGAACTCGGTGTCTCACGTACCGTTGTGGTTCTCTTTGCGGAAGAGATGGCTATCTATGATTTGGGTGCCTGCGTCCCCTTCCCCTATATGTGAAGTTTGGAGTCAGCACTTTATCCAGAAACCGAGATCGAGTACTTTAGGAGAGGAGTCAGTGGCCTGCGGGTTCTTTTAATTCGGGGCTCACATCAAAGCCAGGGCTCTGCTGTTCCCGTGTCTTCAGTTTCTGGGCTGTAAGATGTTGGGTGGGGGGAATGATGTTGGATTCCATGATTGTAGTTCCGGGGTCGTGTCCTATCTGTTTCTTTAACCGCGGCTTGGGTGGGGAAATAGTGACATTTGTCTTGGGAAGGGGATCGGTGGTCTCTTGGGGTTGGGAACTGTATTTGTGGGCATCTAGACAGATCTCCTAAGATTGCAAAGGAGGGACTTCAGAGAGTCCCAGAGATCTTTCCCTTGTAAAGCGTATGTTGCTCGTCCTCCAGGCTTCTGGTGTGGCGGTCTCTGATGGTGTCATCAAAGTGTTCAATGACATGAAGGTTCGTAAGTCCTCGACACCAGAGGAGGTGAAGAAGCGCAAGAAGGCGGTCCTCTTCTGCCTGAGCGAGGACAAGAAGAACATCATCCTGGAGGAGGGCAAGGAGATCCTGGTGGGGGACGTGGGTCAGACTGTAGACGACCCCTACGCCACCTTTGTCAAGATGCTGCCAGACAAGGACTGCCGCTACGCCCTCTATGATGCCACCTATGAGACCAAGGAGAGCAAGAAGGAGGACCTGGTGTTTATCTTCTGGTGAGACCCTCGGGCAGGCACTGCCTCCTGTTACCTGCCCTGCCCCACTCTTCCTTCGCAGGATGGGAACCTCTGTGGCTCCCGGTTAACCCAGAGGTGTGTGTTTGGGGGGGGGGGAGTGCTGGGACAGCCCTGGTCCGTGAGGGGCTTGATAAAAGCTTGAGCGCTGAGGACTAGCTCAGGGTTCTTGAGGCCCTCGCCCACTGAGGACACTCGCTAGCCTTGAAGAGGGAGCTTTGTTGCATGTTCTCTGGCTGTTTCCCTCCAGGGCACCTGAATGTGCACCTCTTAAGAGCAAAATGATTTACGCCAGCTCCAAGGACGCCATCAAGAAGAAGCTGACGGGTAAGGGGGAGCGTTTGGTGCCTAGTGCCTCTTCGCTCAGGCTTTGGCTGTGGGGTGGGGGGGTTGGCATGGTACACGAGATCCCTCCCCTCCTCTTCCCTGGCTGCTGGAAGGTAACCTTGTCCCTTCCGTCTGTTCTGATTGGCTCCTTCCCAGCCCCGACTCCTCCCCCCCAGTGCTTCCTGCTCACAGCTGCTCGCCTTCTTCCTCACAGGGATCAAGCACGAATTACAAGCAAACTGCTACGAGGAGGTCAAGGACCGCTGCACCCTGGCAGAGAAACTGGGGGGCAGTGCCGTCATCTCCCTGGAGGGCAAGCCTTTGTGAGCCCCCTCCAGCCCCCTGCCTGGAGCATCTGGCAGCCCCAGACCTGCCTGTGGGGGTTGCAGGCTGCCCCCTTCCTGCCAGACCGGAGGGGCTGGGGGGATCCCAGCAGGGGGAGGGCAATCCCTTCACCCCAGTTGCCAAACAGCCCCCCCACCCCCTGGACCTTCACCCTCCCTCCATCCCTGACGGTTCTGGCCTTCCCAAACTGCTTTTGATCTTCTGATTCCTCTTGGGTTGAAGCAGACCAAGTTCCCCCCAGGCACCCCAGTTTGGGGGGGGGCCTGTATTTTTTTTAACGATCCCCCAATTCCCTACCTGTTCCTCCCTTTTCCCGTGCTGCCAACTTCTAACCGCAATAGTGACTCTGTGCTTGTCTGTTTAGTTCTGTGTATAAATGGAATGTCGTGGAGATGACCCCTCCTTGCGCCGCCTGGTTCCCCTCCCCTTTACCCCTGGTCTTGGCCACTCGTGGAGGCAGGACCACTAAGGGACCTTCAATTAAAAGAAAAAAAACACACACACACAACAATAAAAGGCTCACTAATGGGATGTTTGTTTCAGGGTTGGGGCCCCAGGAACCTTGCTGGGGGGGTGGTGCATGCTGAGATAATGAACGACATCTCTTTTCTATCCCCAACCTCCACCCACCCCCTTCTCTGTGCCCCAGCGACTGACCGAGCCTCCCTCTGACATGCCTGGGTGATGGCACAGTGGGTTGCGAACCGGCTGTAAGGACGCGGCCGGAGCGAGAGTGTGCGCGCTGCTCGGCTCAGCCCGGCCCGTTCCCTGACTCCCCGCTCAGTCCTGCCTAAGGGAGGCTGTGAGATCACAAGTTCCGCACGGCCCCTGGAGCTGTTCAGTCAGTCTTCAAGGTTTTCTTTGGTTTTTCTCTGCCACCTTTCATGGATGGCTGACTCAGCTACAGGAGGGCTGGGCGCAGTGGCTGCTCTGAGTCAGAAGCCAATTAAGCCTTTGGCCTTCTGCACACGGGACTGAAGTCCAGGGTGGGGCCGAGCCAGGTGGAGTCCAGGACTTCAGACCCAAGAGTCTTGGGTCCCGCCTCCCTGTGTGTAACCAAGAGGGTGTTGGCTGTGGCCCTGAGCCTTTTGCCGCCATTGCTGCAAGGCTCTCTCTCTGACCTGTACTTTAAGTTTTCACCTGCCTGGGAGGTAAAAGTACCTTAGCAGCGGAGCCCTAAAGGTGTAGATGCAGGATCATAGTTCCCCACCCCAGTTCGCCGGAACTGAAGAGAGGCTGGTGTTAAGCTGGTCCCTTAGTTCCTTGGAGGTTGTCGGTATCCTAGAGGGAAGCAGGAAGGGGTGGTTCCCCTTGAGGACACTGCTACGAAGGGTCTGGTCTCCATGGTGTCCCCAGGAAAGATGGGCCCTGGAGTCAGGGAACTGAAGACAAACAGGGCTCCTTATAGCAAGAACCAGGTTCTTTATTTGAACAGGCTGGGGACAAATGAGCTGGGGTTGGGGGGGGGGGGGCAGAAGACATGGTGCTTGGAGCTGCCTGTCAGTCACCAGGAGAGGAGGGAGGTCCAAGTCCCTGGTTTCCCCAAAGTTGGGGTTCTGCTTACCTGTGGCCAAGTATGGTGCCCATGCTGCCCTAGCTTCTTCATGCAGGACCTGATACTTTTGGGTGGGAGTGGGCCTTGGGCTTGCCCTGGGAGGTGTCATGGGGCTTGGCCAGTGGCCTCTGTGAAGATGGCATCTTGTTGGGGTGGGAACTGTGGGGGATTCTTGCCACTAAAAGGCCCTGGAGCAGGCTCTGGCTTCTCTAAGGCTCTCCCTTGAGTGCAACAAGGGTGTTCCGGAGAAGGAGGGTGCTGGCCTGTGTAGGAGAGAGGTCCTTGTTCTGCCACCCTGCTCCCTGATTCAGGGTGCTGCCTTCCCATCCCCCCACCCCACACACCTGTAACTCCTGTCCCCTCCTTGCCCTCCTATTCTCAGCAATAATAGCTGCAATTTATTGAGGGCTTACTACTGATCATAAGGGAAGGGGATGTGGTCCAAGAAACCTGACCCTGAACCTCAACTGAGGCTGCTCAAGATCCGCCTCCCCCTCAACCCATGCTTGCAAGCACTTGGTGAGACTCCAGAAGCCTGGGAGTGGACGGCAGAGAGCCAGCAAGAGGGCACAGAGGCTGGAGGGCTCACCTTGGCGTGTTTGAGCTCCAGCTCTGCCAACTCGATGAGGTTCTTGCGGAAGGAGGACACACGGCGGGACTTGAAATCCAAGAGCTCTGGAGAGGAAGGAGGACAAGTGGGGACCCTGGGCGGGGTAGGCTGCCCGGGGCCAGGGGCCCCGCGGCCGTGGGGTTTACCCTGCTTGGCTGAGTCAGAGAGGCGTTCGAAGCGTTGGCAGCACAGTTGCTGGTGGCTCTCCGCGGTCCGCACCTCCCGGTTCCTGGTGCGCGCCTTGTCCAGTGCCTTGTTGGCGTTCTCGTAGTCGGCCAGTGCCCGCAGCCGCCGGTACAGCAGGTCCTGGGGCCGGCAGGGGCACAGGATCGCCGGTGCCCGCACCTTGCCTGCCTGCCTGCCTGCCCTCCCGTGTTGTTCTAGCCCCGAGGTTTGCTCCGGGGCCACAGCTCACCTTGGCTGCCTGTGAGTCGCGCAGGTAGTAGCGCAGCATGTCTGACAGCTTGAGGTCCTCATCAGAGGCCACTCGGCCTTCCAGCTTCTGAATCGGGAAGTTTGGAGGCTGGGGAGGGAGCTTGCAGAGGGGCAGCTAAGGGCTGGGGTGCTGCTGCTCATCTAAATAGCCAAGAGTCACTTGATAACCACACTAGGTCAGACCCTGATCTTCACGGGAACAGGCCAAGGACAACCACCCAGGAGTGGCATCTGATGTGGATCCTGGGGTTGAGTAGGAATTAGATGACAGCCAGGGCGCTGCAGGAGGGCAAAGCCTCATATGTGTTCATGAGTTTAGTGGGGGCACTTGGATGGTGGGGGTCAGATCGCAAAAGGCCTAAAGTGCAAGCTAAGAACTTTAGACTTTGTATGTGGGGCAGTTTCTGCATGGTCACTGAAGGGCCTTGAGCAGGGGAGAGATGTGATCCAACAGACATTTTAGGAAGACTGGCACACTGCACGACTTGATTGGAGGAGAGCTGAGGAAGTGTGCGTCTGGGGCAGGATGTTGGCAATGCCGTGCAGCCTCCCGGAGGCACGCGGCGCATCCATGTAAATGCCTTGGCGAGCCTGGTTCCCAGCCCCTCCCCTAACCGCACACACATGCACTTGAGGCTGGATCCCTGGCCCCACTCCACCTCATTAGCATTTAACTGATGGTGAGTCCAGGGTACCACTGGGTCCAGGTTATCTCTGAACATTCCAAAATGACCCTGGGGCTTTTTCCTCTTTCAGGACTCTCTTGTCGCCTGCAAAGGATTATTGGGTGCCTTTCCAATACGGAAGGCATTACTCACCCTTAGTCGTTCAAAGAGCTCTGCCAATTTGAGGAAGCTCCTACGAGGCAAGGGGGAAGAGTTAGGGTGGAGATTTGAAGGAGTGTTCCCTAAAGCCTCCCTGCCCTTAGCATTCACCCTTGGGAAAATCTCCCCCACTTCTCTCAAATCCCAGCAGGAACTTCAGCCCATAGGAGGTTTCCACAGCGACCCCTCATGGGCAGATACAGTATTACAGGCATAGAGAGGGCAGGAGGGGTAAGAGGGAGCCCTCACGTCTTTAGCTGGTTGACTTCCTGTGTTCCCAGACTGCTCAGTGCAGCAGAGATAGGGATATAATCATCTGCCAGGCCTGTTGGGGAAAAGCCCTCCATCAGAGTCCCTTGGTCTGCACATCAAACCCCACCCCTGGTGTTTGTGGTCATAGACACAGGGCATTTCCTGCTCTCTTCTCTCCCTGCCCGGAGTAGGAATGCCGGGGAGAGAGGGCAGAGAACCCAGGGCCCCTTGGGCCCTGCGTACACTTGTGGGAGTGCATGACACGGTCTGCCCGCAGGCAGGCGTCCCGGATCCGGGTGTGGTACTCCAGCAGGAAGGTCCTCTCATGCTCAAAGAAGTCATCCACCTCCTAAGGGAGCCAGACAGGAGCCACTTATGCTGACTCAGCAGGAGCACAGCACCCATGGACACACGGGGGTAGCACATGCCCCACCAGTGGCTTTCCTCCCACAGCCACCCGGGGCCTCAATCTTTGCTGTGGACTTGAGGCCCTGGGTTGAATCTGCAGACGGGGCCCCAAGCATCACCTTGAGCCCTGACATGCTGGTGATGAGGGCTTCGTCTGCAGACTTCACGATATTCCTCAGAAATCCCCCAAGGAGCTCTTTCCTGTTCTTTCCCCGGACACTGAGCTGAAGCAGACGCGGGGAGAGGGTGATGTTGGGGTGGGCATTTGTACTTCCCGCCCCTGGCACATGCCACTTGTGGAGCTGATGAGACGGAGGCTTGCCTGAGGCCACCGAGCATCGTGCCCGCCCCCCCGCCCCCGAGGGTGACCCCAGTGCTCCGCCCAGCTCACATCCTGGCCATATTCCAAAAAGACAAAGAAGTTGTGGTCTCGACGCAGGGTGGGGTGGGCCGCCAGTCGCTGCAGAAAGACCTCATGCATTGCAACCGTCTTCTTAAAGATTGCCAGGTACTCCCTGCAGAGGATGGCAGGAAGCTCAAGGCCCCCCTGGGCTCTGACCATCCTGCCTCCTTCCCCTCAGAAGCCCTGGGGGGAGAGGTCAGGCTCTCTATCCACAGGTGATGAAATCCTAGGACTCTCAGGAAGGGGGTGGGCCTGGGGCTTCATCAGAGACAAGGAAAGGAGGTAACACTCACGCCTCCAGCTCTTGCTTCATTTTGGCAAACTCTTCCCGCGTGATGGAGCTGTCCCCCTCACCCAGCTTCTGCAGCTTTTCCCTCGAAGCCTCAAAGTCTGGCCTTGGAGGGGCCGGGGGGATCTGCTCAAAGGGGGGACAGAGCTGGGAGGCTCTCTCGTTGCTGAGAAGGCCATCCCTCAGTACGGGGACGTGTGGCCCGGTCTTCTATCCCCAACCAAGCCCCCAGGCCTGGCCCGCACAGCCCCCGCCCGCCCTGCCCCTCCTCACGATGAGGCCGGCGTACTCCTCGTTTTCCACGTAGGCGTCATGTAGCCAGATGAACTCCTCGTGCTGACGGACGACGCAGAACTCCGTTTGGGCAAAGTGAGGGAGGCAGCTCTGGGAGCGGGAAAGCCAGTCTGAGAGGTCTCTCCTCCCCTCTCAAACCCTGCACCCATCAAGCATCCTGGGCACCCACCTTTGGGCTTCCCCAATCCCACCTCCCAGGTGAGGCCCAAGGTGGGCCTTGGTGGCTCAGGGGTCCATGATTTCACTCAGGGTGATGGACAGGGGATGTTTAGGACTTGCGGCCAGAGGCAAAAGGCCAACTGGAGACTAGACAAGATGCTCGCTTTTTCCGAGGGGCAGGGGGCTGGAGCCAGGTTGAGGAACAGGGCCCAAAGTCTATGTTGGCATCTGCCCACCACCCGCGGGGCAAGTTAAGGCTGGGGGCAGCAGGCTCCCGAAGCCTCCCGAGGCAGGCATCTGAACTGCCCTCTTGCTCCCTTGGCAGCCTCACCTTGGTTTGAACAGTGAACTTCACCTTGTCCCGCTCACTCACGGCATCAGAGATCTCCACCTGTAAGGAGCTGTCTCCCTGCGCGTCCACTGGTCTGGAGGAGGGCTGCGGGGAGAGGAGGCGTCAGACAGGACTGACCGCAGCTCCTTCCCGGCATCCTCACCGCAAAGCCCACCTCAGCAGCAGTGCTTCTCCAATGCCCTGGGGTCACCAGCTACCCCTAGAGGCCTCCGGATAAGTCACTGCTCAGGGCTTTACAATTACTACAACGCTTTCCCACACTTCCATCCTCAGAAGCAGCCAGAATACTCCCCACTCTATAGATAGGGAAACAGACCACCAGGGAGGTGAAATAACTTGTCTGAAATCACATCGCTGCAAAGTGGCAGGACCAGATTTGAACCCCGTTTCTCAATTCCAGACCCCAAACACCTTAGCTACCAGCTTACCTCTTCCCCCGCTGGTTACTTCAGGTACCCTTTCACCAGGGCCTAAAGTGAGTTAGATAAAATGTTCTCGCCCCTTCTATGGGGTTCCTGAGACCGTTTACCACTTTCAGTCCCAAGAGGCATTGGCTTGTGGGCAAAGCACGAGCATTTCTCTAACTGAAAAGATCTGCGAGGCACCAAACTACTAGTTCATTCTTGCATTGAGCTTTTCAACACGCATTTATTGAACACCTACTGTGTCCACACCACTGTGCCAAGTGGAGGGAACAGGCCATTCTACCTTCGAGAACTGCTCACCAGTATGTACATAAACCGGCACCTCCCCGCCTCTCGCGTCCAGGGGCCTCACTCTCTCCTCTCACAGGCTTTGGCCCATGTTCGGCCCACACTGTGGACGACTATTCTGACTTCTAGCACCATAGATTATTTTTACCTGGCCTTAAACGTCACATAAATGAAGCAGGCACTTTGTTTCCGCCTTCCTTCCTGAGATTCCTCTACCTTGTCGAGTGCAGCAGTGATCCTCTTGCATTGCTGTGTAGTATTCCGTATGAACGTATCATTGCTTATTTATCTATTCGACTGCTGGTAGCCATTTAGATCATTGCAAGATTGGCCTGTGATGAATAAGGCTTCCACGAACAGTCCTGCATATGTCTTTTGAGGAACCCAAGTACTCATGTCTGTTGGGTATGAGAAGTGTTTGGTCACAGGGTAGGCATGGGTTTAAATGCTTTCATAGACTCTGCCAGTTTTTCAAGGTGATTGTACAAATTTATACTCCTGCCAGCGCTGTATGAACGTTCCAGTTGCACGGCACCGCTGCCGATACTCAGAGTTGTTAGTCCTTTTTATGTTAGCCCCCCTGGTGGAAATACGATAATCGTGCGTCATGGCTTTAACTTGTATTCCCCGATGAGGAATGATGTTGAACATCGTTTTATGTACCGATCGGCCAGTTGGATAACTTTGGTAAAGTGCCTATTCAAGTCTTTTGCTCGTCTTTTAAAAATCAGATTGTCCTTTTTTCAGTATTATTAGTTTGTAGGAACTCTTTATATACGCTGGAGGCAAGCCCTTTGTCAGTTACATGTGTTGCCTGTATCTCCCATCTTTGGTTTCCTTTTCACTCTCTTAATGGCTTGTAGTTCTACAAGCTCCAATATGTCAATCTTCTCTTTTGTGATTAACAGTTTTTGTGTACTCTTGAAGAGACTTTCACCTACCCCCAGGTCAGAAAGATATTCTATTTTTTCTTCTCCTAGAAGTTAATAGGTTTAGCTTTTAAATTTAAGTCTCTGATCCACTTTCAATTCATTTTGTATACAGTGTGTAAGGTATGGGTTGTGACTCATTTTTGCCATATAAATAACCAGTGATTTAGCACTATTTGCTTAAAAAGACTATTTTTTTTAAGTTTATTTATTGGGGAATCGCTACACCCAACATAGGGCTCAGCCTCATGACCCTGAGATCAAGAGCTACATGCTCTTTTTTTTTTTAAGTTTTTAAAGAATGTTTTTATTTTTGAGAGCAAGAGAGCAGGGAAGGGCAGAGAGAGAGAGGGAGACACAGAATCCGAAGCAGGCTCCAGGCTCCGAGCTGTCAGCACAGAGCCCGTTGTGGGTCTCGAACCCAGGAACCTTGAGATCATGACCTAGGTCAAGTCGGACACTTAACCAACTGAGCCGCCCAGGCGCCCCCACATGCTCTTCGGCCAGTCAGGCACCCTGAAAAGCCTCTTCTGAGTATTGATTTGCTTTGGTGCACATCTTGGTAGAAAAGAAATGGACTTCATAAGTGTTATCAGTTCTATCCTCTCTATTCTGTTCCACTGACCTACAGGTCTGTACTTTGGATAATAGCACACTGTCTTGATTACTGTAATTGATGGACAAACTTGAAATCAAATAGAATTTACTTTTTTCCTTTTCCAAATCATTTTTGCTACTATAGGTCTTTGCATTTCTGTATAAACTGTAGAATCAGCTTTATTAATTTCTACCCAAAAAAATCTTCTGGGATTTTGAGATTCACTTGAATCTACAGATCAATTCGGGAAGGATATGCATTTTACAACTTTGAGTCTTCTAATCCATCAGCATGAAATATCTCCAATTATTTAGGTCTTTTAAAATTTTTCTCAGTAATGTTTTGTAGGGTTTTCTGTAAAGGTTTTACACATCTTTTGTTAGATTAGTTCCTAGGTATTTTACGATTTGTGATTATTATTATTTTAAATGTTTATTTATTTTTGAGAGACAGAAACACAGAGCACGAGCAGGGGAGGGGCAGAGAGAGAGAGGGAGACACAGGATCCAAGGCAGGCTCCAGGCTCTGAGCTGTCAGCACAGAGCCCGACACGGGGTTTGAACTCATGAGCCATGAGATCATGACCTGAGTCAAAGTTGGAGGCTTAACTGACTGAGCCACTCAGGTTTATTTTCATTTCCTAATTATTTGTTGCTAATATGTAGAAACACACAATTGATTTCTATATACTTACTCTGTGTCCAAGAACCTTGCTAAATTTACATACTACTTTTAATAGCTTGTAGATTATTTTGGATTTCACCCCTATACAATCCTATGGTATAAAATAATGACAGTTTTAGTTTTTCCTTTCCAACCTTTATACCTTTTATTTTTTCTTCTTGCCTTATTGCACTTGCTAGAAACTCTAGTACAATGCAGAAGTGGTAACATGATGAAAAAGCAAATCCTTGGTTTGTTTCTGATCTCAGAGGGAACACATTCAAAATGTGAGCCTGAAGGTGTTTTGAGGTCCCCAAGCAGATCAGTGAGACCCCCTTCTATGCCTAGTTTTGGTAAGAGTGTTGATTTTTATCAATGTTTCCTCCCTTTATTGAGATATCATACGGTTTCTCCTGTTATTCTCTATTTGGGCTGAATTTCACAGATTGATTTTCAATTAAACCGCTCTACATTCCTGGAACAGGACCTTCATCATGAAGTATGTTTTTATATGCTGCTTATTCAACTTGATAATATTTTGTTCGTGATTTTTCCATTTATGTTCACAAGAGATATTTACCTGTATTTTTCCTTTCTTTTAATGACTCTGACAGGTGTGTGTGTGTGTGTGTGTGTGTGTGTGTGTGTGTGTGTGTGGTAAAATATACATAACACAAAAGATCATTTTAACCATTTTTTAAGCAGTTTATTGGTATTAAGGATATTTACAGGGTTGTGCGGCCATCCCCATTACCCACCTCCTCCTGACAGGTTTTTGTATCAAGGTTATGTTGTTCTCCTAAAATAAGCTGGAATTGTGCTTTCTATTTCTGTTTTTGGAATAATTTATACGAGAATGGTATTAGTGTTTTTTAATGCTTCAAAGAATTCACATGTGAAATTATATGTGCCTAGAGAGGTATTTTTGAAAACTTAAATTACAGATTTACTTCCTATAATAGGCATAGGACTATTTAGATTTTGTTAATGTTTATGATTTTTGAAGGGGAGAGAGAGTGCAAGTAGAGGAGGGGCAGAGAGAGGGGGAGACACAGAATCTGAAGCAGGCTCCAGGCTCTGAGCTGTCAGCATAGAACCCGACACAGGGCTTGAACTCAGGAATGAGTGAGATCATGACCTGAGCCAAAGTTAGATGCCTAACTGACTGAGCCACCCAGGTACCCCTGGACTATTCCGATTTCCATTTTTTGCTTCAAGTTTGGTAAGTTGCATTTTTCAAGTAGTTTGTCCATTTTATCTAAATTCTCTCATTTGTTGGCATAAACTTGTTCTTAAAAACTCGTATCTTTCTAATGTCTGAAACATCTCTCATTGTGCACTTTATCACTCTTGGTTTTGGTAATTAATATTTTCTCCACTCTTTCCTCTCAGTCTCCCTCCTGCTCTCTCTATCAGTGTTGCTAGAAGTTTACCATTTTGTAAGTTTATTTATTTATTTTGAGAGAGATAGAGGGAGAGAGAGATCATGGGATTTGATCTCATGTTTGAATCTCATGAACCGTTAGATCATGACCTGAGCCAAAATCAAGGGTCAGATACTTAACCAACTGAGCCACCCAGGTGCCCCAGAAGTTTATCATTAAAATAAAAAAAAGTTTGTTTGTTTATTTATTTATTTATTTATGTATTTGTTTGTTTCTTTTGTGTGTGTATGTGTGAGAGAGAATTAGCTGGAGAGGGGCAGAGAGAGAGAGAGAGAGAAAGGGAGAGAGATGGAGACGGAAAGAGAAAGAATCCCAAGTAGGCTTGGCACTGTCAGTGTGGAGCTTGAGGTGGGGCTCGAACTCACAATTCTTGAGATCATGACCTGAGCTGAAACCAAGAATTGGACGCTTAACCAACTGAGCCACCCCTCAGTTGCTCCTAAAAGTTTATCAATTGTTATTAGTATTTTCAAAAAACGATTTTTGGCATTATTGAGTTTCTATATTTGCATACTTATCTTCTATTAATTGACTTCTGCTCTTTATTATTTTTTTCCTTTTTCTTTCTTGGGGTTTTAATTGCTCTGCTCTTTCTAGTTTCTTGAGATTGAAATTTAGATCATTGACTTCCAACCTTTATTCTTTTGTAAAATACACATTTCAAGGTATAAATTTCCCCCTGGATACTGCGTTAGCTGCATCTCATGAGTTTTGATATATCATACTTTCAAAATCATTTCTTTAAAAAACTAATTTTAATTATAATTTCTTCTTTGACCTATGAATTATTTAGAAGCATGATACTTTCCAAGTATTTTGGAATCTTTTTGTTTTGATTCCTTAATCCTACGGGGACAGAGAGTTCATTCTGTATGATTTCAATGTTTTATAACTTGATACTTGCTTTATAGCCCAACATATAATGTATTTTGATAAATGTTTCAAGTGCACGCAAAAAGAATGTGTTTTCTGCAATTCCTGGGCACAGAGCTCTACATAAAGCATTAGATCAAGTAGGTTAATCATCGTATTTTAAATCTTCAAAATCCTTACCGATTTTTTTTTTGTCTAATCCTTGAGAGAGTTGTGTTAAACCTCTAATTGTAATTGTAGGTCTGTCTATTTCTCCTTTTAATTCTATAATCTTTTACTTTGGATATTTTGAAATGATGTAATTAGTTGCATATAAATGTAGGATTGTTTTATCTTCCTGTAAACTTGACTCCTTAATCATTATAAAATGTCCCTCTATATTTCTAGTAATATTTCTTGTCTTACAATCTATTTTGTCTGAAATTAATACAGCCACGCCAGCAGTCTTTGGTTAGCGTTCTTTCGTGTCCCAATAAAGTATGTCTTTTTTAACGGAATATAGTTGTCTTTAAAAAATCCAGTCTGAGATGGCTGGGTAGCTCAGTAGGCTGAGGATCTGATTCTTGATTTCGGCTCAGGTCATGATCACAGGGTTGTGGGATCAAGCCCCGCATTGAGCTCTGTAATGAACATGAAGCCTGCTTGGGATTCTCTCTCTCTCTCCCTCTCCTCCTCTCACCCACTCATGCTCTCTCTATGAATAAATATATAAATAATAAATGAACAAAAATTAAAGAAAATTTTTAGTTTTTTGTTAAATGCTTTTTATTTATTTTTGAGAGACAGAGAGAGACAACACTAGCATGGGAGGGTCAGAGAGGGAGACACAGACAGAATCTGAAGACAGGCTCCAGGCTCTGAGCTAGCTGTCAGCACAGAGCCCGACACAGGGGCTTGAACCCACAAACCATGAGATCATGATGTGTGCTAAAGCCGGACACTCAACCAACTGAGCCACCCAAGCACCCCAGATACTTATTATTTTGAGAGAGACAGACAGAATATAAGTGGGAAAGGGGCAGAGAGAAAGGGAGATACAGAATCCAAAGCAGGCTTCAGGCCCAACATAGGGCTCAAACCCACGGACTGTGAGATCATGACTTGAGCTGAAGCTGGCTGCTTAACCACCTGAGCCACCTAAGCATCCCAATAAATAAATAAACAAATGAATAAATAAATAAATAAATATCTAATCTGAAAAAAAATCCAATCTGAATTTTTTAAAGTTTATTTATTTTTGAGAGAGAGAGAAGAGGGTGAGGGGCAAGAGAGGGAGAGAGACAATCCCAAGCAGGCTCTGCACTGTCAGCACAGAGCCCAATGTGGGGCTTGATCCCACAATGCTGAAATCAAGTCAGACACTTAACCCACTGAGCCATCCAGGTGCCTCTGAAAGTTTTTTTTAAAGTAACCTGGAGCACCTGGGTGGCTCAGTCGGTTAAATTTAGGACTTGGGCTCAGGTCACGATCTCACAGGTCATAGGCTCAAGCCCTGTGCTGGGCTCTGTGCTGACAGCTCAGAGCCTGGAGCCTCCTTCAGATTCTGTGTGTGTGTCTCTCTCTGCCCCTCCCCTACTCACTCTCACTCTCTCTCAAAAGTAAATAAATATAAAGTAACCTTACACGCAAGGTGAGATGCAAACTCACCACCCTGAGATCAAGAGTCACATGTTCTACCAACTAAGCCATCCAGGCCCCCCCCAGAATCTGTTTTTAATTGGAGTGTTTGGTCTATTCATAATTATTGTAATAACTGATATAGGCTATTACCTTTCCATCTTGCCTTTGGGGTTTTTTTCTTTGTCTCATCTATTTTTTGTTCCTTTATTCATTCTTTCTTGACTTCTGTTAGATTAGTCAAGTATTTCTGTACTATTTTCATTTCTTTTCTATTATATTTTTATTTACATCTTCATTAAGTATTCTTTTCGTCTCTATTTAAAGGGGAATCTTAGAGAAGGCAATGCTTACTCTAAAGGGCATGATCTAATCGTGGGTTTTCAGAGTCTGGCACCTACAGAGTTGGTGGCTGCACCCATCCGTTTGACAGCCCAGCACACATCCCATAGGATAACAGTTATAACAAAAACAGCAATAGTAGCTGCCGCCTGTACTTGAGCTTCCTATACGCCAGGCACTGATCTAAGCATCTTACATGTATTAATTAAATTAACCATGAATACAAACACAGATAAACACTGAAACACATTATTTTCTACCCCATACATTGTGTCTCTCAAGCCCTCTCACCCCTACAAACGCCACCTGGACCCCACTCCTCACTTCCTGGCTCCTAGACATCCCCAGGGCAGGCTCCTTCCTTTGACCGACTGCAATCCCCCCAACACACAAATCTGGCTCTTTGGTACAGTGGCCCCCGAAGTCCCCTGTCTCCCCTGCTGCCTTAGGATCTCTGTTCTAACCTGTACCGTCTGGTAACTGCTTGAGGGAGAGGGGACTTCAAGGATGGACCACAGCTACTCCATCCGCGTCCTCAGCCACAGCCCACTAGGCACATACCTCCAACTCTCAAAAGTGTGGCGCCCCTGTGCGCCCAAGGATGCTCAATAACTATTTGTTGAATAAAATCAAGGAAAGAGTGAAGAATTCATGATCTTATGTTATATGAACACAGCGACACAAGTGAAGCCATTAGTGTTGAACCAGATTCCTTCCTTGGCAAAGAAGTGTACTCCATCCCCTTCTCAATCCCTAACATTCCACCTTCCTCTTCTTTCCCATTAAGCCAGAACCTGGGGAGGAAGGAGAGGAGTGGCAGTGCCAGTCCCTTTCCACCAGTCAGGGTAAAGGTAAACCCCATCCCCTTTGGCCCCATGCAGGTGCCACAGAGGCGCCCCGCCCCCTTGCTCAGGTCTGGCCTCTAGCTCACGCGTGCGCGCGAACACACGCACACACGCCCCACTCCCTGATTGGGCATCATTGGGTATCATGGAGTGAGGTGGAGGTTGGGAGGGGGGATTGCATTTTCTCTTTACCTTGTTCTCCTTCCCAGCCTCTTGACGCCCCTCCATCACCCTCCTTCTCGGCTGCAGCACACAAGTATTCCGCGGCTGGCCACTGCCCGCGCGCTCCCGGTAACTCGCCCGTTGCACGGGACTCTACAGCTGACGTCGACACGTTCCCCGCCCTGCCAGGAGTCACCTGGAGTCAGGCGAGGTTCCCACCCATCCCCTAGCAGCCGCGCCTTTTAATTGGGCATCAGGTTCACCGTGAGCGACATCATTGGCTGCAACGCCTGTGGTTCCTGTGCTTGGCCCCAGCTTTTAAGGGGACAGCGCGGAACCGAGAGGGCCGGGAATCGGCGAGAGCGTGGGGCCGAGGTCGGGGGCTCTGGGGTTGCAGAGACCTCGTGTCGCGTCACCCCAGCACCCCTAGGCTGGCGGTCAGCCGCGCGCCGCAGCTCCAGGCCCCGCCTCCAACCGCCTAGCGTGATCTGCGCGTGCGCACCAGCTCAGTCGCGCGCCTTCCAGTTGGTGGGCGAGGCGGCGGGCAAGTGGGCACGGTGGGAGGGGGTGGGAGGGTGAGGGGGGTTGGGCGGGAAGGAAGGGGGAGCAGGGGTGGGTGGAGGGCCAGGGACTAAGGTGAGGGGTAATGCTTGTGGAGAAAGGGGTTCCGTTAAAATATTCGCCCTGGGGCATGAGCGATGTGCGGGATAAGGAGCACAGAGCAGTGAGGGGACGCCTCAAGGCCGAAGGCCGGGCCCCAGGTCACCGGCGGTCCTACCCGGAGCCAGGAAGCAGAGGGGCACAGATGCAGCGAGGAGAACTGTGGGAGCCCTGGAACGGGCTCATTGTGATCGGGAAGAGAATGGAGTTTCTGAGTAGAAATACACAAAAGCCTAGGATGTCAGACCCCAAGGCCGACCCTGAGTACTGGAGACTAGAAGGTGTAGAAAAGAGGATCTTGAAAGAGAAGTCAGGCCAGAGTCAGGAAAGGATGGATGTGCAGCCAGTCCACAGTGTAGCAGGTGCATTACAGGCTTCGACAGGTTTGGGGCAAAACAGCCCAAGGGAGATGTGGGAAAAGCAAGAAATCAGAGGCAAAATAGGCGCTGAATCTGAAAGTGCGGGGATGACAGCAGGGTCTAGGCGGCCGTCTGGTTTTAAAGACAGGTTAAAGTTTACTGGGGAGCAGACCAGTGGAAAGGACCTGAGATCCAGGGGATACACACTAGGGCAGAATGAAGAGCTGAGGGTGAGTGGAGGGAAACTGAGGTCAAGTGGAGAGAAGCTGAGGTCAAGTGGAGAGAAGTTGAGGTCAAGTAGAGAGAAGCTGAGTGGAGAGAAACTGAGGTCGAGTGGAGAGAAACTGAGGTCAAGTAGAGAGAAGCTGAGTGGAGAGAAACTGAGGTCGAGTGGAGAGAAACTGAGGTCAAGTGGAGAAAAGCTGAGGTCAAGTGGAGAGAAGCTGAGGTCAAGTGGAGAGAACCAGCTATCCATGGGAGAGAAGCTGAGAACTATCGGAGAGGATTTGAGATCCACTGGAGATAAACTGCAGTCAAGTTCAGTTAAGCTGGGGACTAGTGGGGAGAAGCTGGAGGATTCCGGAATGGGGAACATAAATGAAGAGCATATTGAAAGAGTGGTAGAAGTTACTAACGCTGAGATGGAAATTCCTGTTGAAAGACAGGAAGTGACAAGGGAATGATGAGCTCGAAGGGGCTCGGAAGCGGGGACGGAGGAGGATGTCTTGGGTGCAGCGAATGATATTGCTGATGAATCTTTCTGTGGAAGAGAAGGAGGTTATAGGTGAAGGTAGTAGTGAATAGGCAGACAAAGGACTGAAGCTAAAGAAAGAGAAGGAGATAGAGGAAGCATTGCAAGTCAAAGAGAAATTAGAGCCAAGCAGAGCATTATTGACCGTGAAGAAAATAGGAGAGAGGAGAGTAAGGGAATGAAGAGCTTCTGGAGTTGAAGGTAGAGGCCAGGAGCAACAGAAACAAGAGTGAGGGAAAGGGAAATGGGAACATTTTGAGGAGAAAGAAAAGATCTGATAGTGCGTTGGTAGGTAGAGGGAAAGTGGAGGTTGGTTTCTTGGAGCAGAACCGGGACTGAAGGCTCATGGGAAGTGTTTGAGAAGTGGATCTGGGATGGGCTGGAAGACTTAGTTTCATGTGTGATTTGGTTGACGAGATACAGAAGAATGCATAGCGAGAAAAATGGAAAATTACAGAAAAAGGCTAGATAATGGAGGCTGTGCAGGGAGATGTAAGCCGGAGTGAGCCAAGAAAACTCCTGAAGGAGGATCCTGCAGAAGAACGAGGGGCTCCAAAGTGACCAAAACAAGAGTAAAGACAATAAAGAGGGGAAGAAAAAAAGTAAGAAGTCCGATCCCACCATCATGATTATGTTTGTTGGGTTTTAAAGTTATTTCTTTTACCCTTTCTGTATGCTCCCCCATGTAAGCCGGTTTTACAATCTAATGGGACAGGCCTCTTGCCGGGCCCGAGACATCTGGCCCAAGCTCGGCTCTTGCCTCTAACGAGCCCCCAAAAGTATCCAAAATATTTGCTGGGTTCCACTGTCTCAGTCACCACACCATGATCACCACTGCCATGAGTTTCCCTCCCCTTCACACATCAGATTTGAGTTGCTCCGACTCGATTTGAAGTTACCTCAACTATTTGTGTCTCAACTATATTGTGTTCTCATCTTTGACCTATATATGATATATATATATATAACACATATATGTATACATACATGTAATATATAAAATATACATTGCAGGTATACATACACAAATGTATATACATTATGTATCATGTGTATGTATTTACAGTATATCATGCGTGTGTATATATAGTGTTTTTTTTGAGAAAGTGTGAGTGTAAGGCAGGGAGAGGGCCAGAGGGAAACAGAAAATCCCAGGCAGCAGGCTCCACACTTAGAGCGCTGCGAGACAGCAGGCTTGATCCCACAACCCGGGGATCATGACCTGAGCCAAAATCAAGAGTCAGACACTCAAGTGACTGAGCCATCCAGGCGCCCCTCCATCTTTGACTTTTACTGGCTCAGCTAATCATGTAGCCTTTTCCTCTAGTGTCAGTCTCCTTCGGGGCGTTTTTTTTTTTTTAATGACTTGCACATGCCATCCGTCATCCACTCTCATCCCAGGGAAGAGAGAACACTCCCTGAGTGCGTGCCATCAAGACATCAGTATTAAAACTTAGGCTGTTAGATCCTGTTTGTCTCTTGGATAGGCATGTAAGAGATGACAGAAAGCAGCCACAGATAGTTCGGATGAAAGAAATATTTTACCCTTTTCCCCATGTACATTTATTTATTTACTTATTTACTTATTTACTTATTTTTAATATACTTTTTTAAAGTTTACTTATATTTTTAGAGATAGAGAACGAGCTGGGGGGTGCAGAGAGAGAGACACAGAATCTCAAGCAGGATCCACGCTGTCCGTGCAGAGCCTGATGCGGGGCTCGAATTCACAAACCTCAAGATCACGACCTGAGCTGCAACCAGGAGTTGGACACTTAACCAACTCAGCCACCCAGGAGCCCCACCTCCATGTACTTTAAAAGTCTGTAGTATTTCTGAGGAGTAGAAACTTCACCATATCATAAATATCATGACACAAATTTATAATAGACTCGTGTTTTTATTTGTTTTATTTTATTAAAATTTTTTTAATGTTTTTAAAACAGAGAGAGACAGAGCATGAGAGGGGGAGGGGCAGAGAGACAGGGAGACACAGAATCTGAAGCAGGCTCCAGGCTCTGAGCTGTCAGCACAGAGTCCGACACAGGGCTTGAACCCACGAATCATGAGATCATGACCTGAGCCAAAGTCAGTCAACCAACCAAGCCATCCAGGCACCCTTTAAATTTTTTTAAATGTTTATTTCTTTTGAGAGAGAGAGAGCGAGCAAGAGAAACAGATTGCGAGTGGAGGAGTGGCAGAGAGAGAGAGGGAGACACAGAATCTGAAGCACAGAGCCAGAAGCCTGACGTGAGGCTTGAACTAATGAACTGTAAGTTCATAACCAGAGCCAAAGTTGGACACTTACCCGACTGAACCACTCAGGTGCCCCTAAATTGTTAAGTTTTTTTACATACCCTCTGCTAATTTTCTGCGAAATCTCCGAATGATCTGTAAAGCTCATGCCACATTTTTCTTCATATAGTCAAACCTAATAATGTATTAATTTCATTTTCCCCCAGGCAATTTCCTTCTTTGAGTCCCTTGTCCTCTGGGTCGGATGTAGAGTGGCCCTGTGCCAGGCTTGCTCCACAGCTGCCTTCCTGGGCTTCTTAACACTTCTCTCTGTTCTTCTGTGTTGGATCTCCTCCTGCCTGGGTCTTAGATCTTCTCTCTCTTTCTTGTTTTAAAGCCTCATTTTGGCCAACCTCATCATCTAATAGCTTCCAGAGACAGGGACCATGGGAGGTAAACTTTGTGATACCGTATTTGCCTAAATCTATTGATTCTTCTCTCATATTTGATTGCTTTATTGCAAGTCAAAGAGGAGAAATTAGAACCAAGACCGTATTGGTTCCTTAGAATCAAACAGAACATTATTGACCCAGAAGGTGTAAATACGAGATGAGAAAGGAAGGGAGGGCATCCGAGTCACTGTTCATAACTGCAGTTTTGTTCTTTTAAATAACATTTATTCTATCTAATATGACCTGTTTTTCTTCCCTCTGTAAATTACCTGTTTTCTACCCCTCGTGACGGGTCCCCTGTCCTCTCGTCTCGTTTCCTGTGGTTTTACTATAGGACATTGGAGCCCAGTTAGGGCTCTTATCTTTTTTTCTACTTTTGTCCCTCTTTTATTCTACTCTCTGGACAGTGTCATTAACTTTATCTTCTTATCCTTTCTTTCGAGGGTTTTTTTTTTATTTCAATTCTCTTGTCCATTGATTGTTTCTTTTTTTATATATAGCATTTCTGGTTTTGTTTCGTGTACATGTTCTCTTAGCTCTCCAAGGAAGACTTTTCCTGTTTCTAACTGTTCTGCTTTTCTTATTGTTTCCTTTGAATTCTTCTTCCCCCACCACCCTTTTCTGGTGTGTGTGTGTGTGTGTGTGTGTGTGTGTTGGAGGTTTTCTTCAAATGTTTGATCTTAATTCTGTGTGCACAGAGACGGCTTGTTAATTGATGGTCTTCATTCTTTATGGTTTTAAACTGTATTTATCCCTTTATTTTCATCTCGGTGGGGTTTGGAGTTAAATGTGTCTGTGTTCAATCCGCTGCGTTTGACAAAAAGTCTCCTCCAGTACATTTTGATTATTCTTAATTGAATTCTCAAGGGTGGCCCTGATTTTCATCTTGAAGGTAACTTTTTCCTTTACGAATTTTCCTGGGTCAAAGTGACTAACACACTGAACAAATAAACCTCAGCTTACGGCAAAGTACTAAATCGGTTATTATAAACATGGTATAGTTGCTCTCGTTAAAAAAACTCATCTAAAAATAAGACTATTATCTTAAAAAAAAACACAAAACCTCTCTTGACCACATATTCCCTCTGGCTATTGCCCCCCCCCAATTTTTCTTGCTCCCTGTGGTAGGCACAAACATGGCCCCCTAAAGATCTACTCACTTCCCCGTCCCAGGAAGCTGTGCATATTGGCTCATAGGACAGAAGAGTGGAGATTAGTTGATATGGCACAGATGGGATTAAGTTAAAGACCCTGAAAGGAAGGGCTTATTCTGGATCATCTAGGGGAGCCCTAAATGCCATCACAAGTGTCCTTATAAGCAAGAGACAAAGGGGATCAGACGCAGAGAAGAGGCGGAGGCCACATGACCCCAAAGGCGGAGGAGGGATGGTTTGGTCACAAGTCCAAGAGCGTCAGGAGCCCCTGGAAGTTGGAAGGGCAAAGAACGATTCTTCCTCAGAGCCTCTGGAGGGAGCGTGGCCTTTGCCGATGCCTTGATTTTGGACTTTCGGCCTCCAGAACTCTGTTCTCCAGAGAGAACAAATTTCTCTTCTTTTAATCCATGCAGTTTGCGGCAATTTTTTTACAGCAGCTCTAGGAAGCTAGTACATTCCCTTCACGGCAGAATTCCTCCAAAAAGTTGTTTACGCTTTTTCTAATCTTCCCCCTTTTCATCCAGCTTTTTATATTGGACCTTTTAAAATATGCAGAAAAGTTGAAAGGTTAGCGCAACTAACTATTCTTTGCCTAAATGCAACAGTTGGTAGTAGTTTGCCTTGTGTCGGCAGTACTTCACAGATCTAAGAATTAAGGCATTCTCCTCCAGAGGCGCCTGGGTGGCTCAGTCAGTTAAACATCTGATTCTTGATTTCAGCTCAGGTCATGATCTCATGGTTTGTGAGTTTGAGCCTGATATTGTGCTGTTCACTGACAGTGCAGGGCATGCTTGGGATTCTCTCCTCCTCTCTTTGCCCCTTCTCGACTTAACTCGCTTTCTCTCTCTCTCAAGATAAATAAGTAAACTTAAAAAAATTTTTAAAAAGACATTCTCCTATGGGGTACCTGGGTGGCTCAGTCAGTTAGGCATCCCACCTCAGCTCAGGTCTGATCTCACAGTTTGTGAGTTTGAGCCCTGTGTTGGGCTCTGTGCTGACAGCTCAGAGCCTGGAGCCTAATTCAGATTTTGTGTCTCCCTCTCTCTCTGACTCTCCCGCTCACACTCTGTGTGCCTCTCTCTCAAAACTAAATAGACATTTAAAAACGAATAAAAAAGACATTCTCTTCCATATCCACTATTCCTAAGTAAATGAGAACATTTTAAATTTAATAAATTAAAAATTAAGAATAATTCCCTAATATCATTTAACATTCAATCTATATTTAAATTTCCTTCCTTGAAAATAAAATAATTAAACAAAATAATGAAATAAAATTTCCTCCCTTGTTCCCAAAAGATCTTTTATAACCTTTTTCCCTGACCCAGTATCTGTTCAGGGCTAATATGTTGAATGTGTTTGTTAACTCATTTTAATCTACATTAATCTCCTCTAATTTTGTTTTTAACAGCTTTGACTTTTCGAGGAATTTGAGTCTGTTTTCTTACAGATGTCTCGCCTCCTGGGTTTATCTGGCTGCGTCCAGATGGTGTCATTTAGTTCATCCTTATTTCCACCGTAGTTCTCATGTACTGGAAGTTGAGGTCATAGGTCCTGGTTTCTTTCTCCGCAGCACTTATCACCTTCTGACTCAGACTTTTCCTCGTGGCATTTTTTATTATCATCTCTCCCCTCTAGAATGTAAGCCTCATGAGGGAATCAATGTGTGCCTTTTGGGTTCCCTGCTCTAGTCTGCTGTCTACCCAACACACAGGAGGCACTCAGCATGTGTTTGTGATATGAATTAAAGTCACATTCAGTGACTTTACCTGTGTCAATACTATTTAGCATCTAATGAGAAATCGCTAGAATAGTGTACCCTGTTCCTTAGAACAAGTCACATATTTTGAGGCCTCAAATACCTGAAAATATCTCTATTCCAGGCTTGGGCTTTGTCTAGGTATAGAATTTCCCCTCAGCAGTCTGAAGGCACGCCCCTTGGTTTCTCCCTTCTCTCATGGCCACTGAGAGCCCACCTCCATTTTCGTGCTTGGGCCGTTGCATACCACCAGGTGATCTGCGGCCTGTGGCCTGTTTTCTTCTCCTTGCCTCTGTTACTTCTGCTTATTTATTGGCCAGACGTTCACAGCTTGCTTTTCCTTCTCTAGGAACTCTGGTCCCATAGTTGGACAATAAAATAGAGATACTGGGTGTGGGCGGAACTGTGAAGATAAGCTACAGAAGGCTCAACCCTAGTCACGGGCACATTCTGCAAGTGATTCACTGAATCCTTCTGATACTCTGAGCAACATCATAGGCATCACGCTAAGCCCTTTACATGCTCTCTGTCATTTAATCCTTCCAACAACGAGCTCCCTCAGACGGAAACTACTACTGTGTTAACTCCCCCAGCTAGAAACTGCCGGGCTGGGCCCCGACCCCACAGCTGCACTGGAAACCCTCCGATGAACTACCCGCTCTGTTCCTGCGGGACAAGCCCGGCTGCTGGGGGTCCCAGCTGGCCGGAGCGAGGCCTGATCCTGCGATCCTGCGATCCTGCCCCGGGGGGCAGGACAAGGCCTCCGGGCCACAGCCGCTCTCTCTGCTCAGTGAGGCTTGTTGAAGGAGCGGTTCAGTGGCAAGTGTTGAAGAACACAAATGCCAAAAAGCAATCACGTTTATTTTCTTTCCCAGATCTCTGCCTTCCCGAGATCAGCTGCTCCCAGCCTCCACTGGCCGTTCTCTGAGCACCGAGAAGCTGGGGCCTCTCTCAAAGGAGGCCTCCACAGGCACGAGGTCAAGACCGTTGTGTGGGTCTCTCCGACTGCACTGCACAGTACGTAAGTGAAGCAAATAACCAGACTTGCTCTCTGGATGGATTACAGTTTCCCCTGGGACACCGGATGCATTCCACCCAGGCCACGGAAGGAAAAAGTGAGGATCGAGACGCCACGACAAATGGCGGCCATCTTATAAGTGCCGATGCGTTCAATCATCTAGGTAGCTAGAATTTTACAGATGTCATTTCCTTTCAACTTAACCAAAGTGCACACATTTGAAGGCGTTAAGACTCTTGAGTGATTTCATATATCTCCATTATCCTGTTCTTTCTTTGCATATTTCCCAAAGATCCTGTTTCTTGCAACAGAATGTGTTAAAAATGACATTTTTGTTTGGCTTCTGTTTACATGCCCGCTTTGCCGGTCCCATTAATTCATTCAGCAAACACTGACCACTTACTGTGTGCCGGCTGGGAATGCAACAAACTTGAAGGACCAGGTTCTTGCCCTCGGCCTCCTCTCTCTCCTTGAGGCATTGTTGAGGCTCATGTCCATGCATTGGGAGGTGGGCTGGGAGGGCACTAGGTAGTCAGTGTGGTGGAACCGGTCATGCGGCTGGTTGGGGGTGGGAGGCAATCAGAGAAGCCTTCCTCGCAGAGGTGACCACTTGGGCTTGGACTTAGAAGGGGGAGAAGGGGTCCACACTGGGTGGGGAGAGGACAATCACTCATCTTAGCAGCAGGAAGACGACTGCTGACAATGACTGGGAACTGCGTGGCTCAGCCAGGAGCGGGGAGGAGCAGTCGTTGGGTCAGCGGGAGCAGAGAGGATTACAGAGACTGGCGGGATGTGAGCTTAGGAGAGCCTGGGGACAGCCTTGAATGCAGGATCGAGGAAGGTAGCCTTCGCTCTGTAGGCGGCAGGGAGAATGACACCATGAGGTCTTCGCCTTACATACTTTACTAAGCTGAGAGACAGAATCAATAGGGCGCAGCATGAGGGTGGGTCAGAGTGGAGCACTGAGCCGGTGCCAGTAAAGCGGAGGTATGGTAATTAGAACGTTAGAATGAACAGTTGAAGGGGCGCCTGGCTGGCTCGGTTGGTTGAGCATCCAGCTTAGCTCAGGTCATTATCTTGTGGTTTGTGGGTTCAAGCCCCATGTCGGGCTCTGTGCTGACAGCTCAGAGCCTGGAGCCTGCTTCAGATTCTAGGTCTCCCTCTGTCTGCCCTCCTCTTGCTCGTGCTCTGTGTCTCTCTCACAAATAAATAAACCTTAAAAAAGATATATATATATATAAAGAATGAGCAGTTCAAGGTAGAGAGGTCGAGGCTATGAACTAAGAGAAAGTGGGAACAAAACCTGGAGGACAGATTGGAGAGGGTTCCTGATGAACAGGATTGCTAACTAATCGCGGATGGACGGTGAGGAGGAAGCTTACGCCCGAGCTTATGGGCGGCAACAGCTGACGACGTCATCCAGGGCTCCCTCTGGAGTTAGGCGCTTTGCGTGCAGCGCCTCGTTTCAGGCCATAAAACCCCGGTTAGAGGGATTGTATTACTATCTGCATTTTAAGGAGAGGAAGTTGGAGCCTGGAGTGTTCAACCAAAGCGACAAGGCAGGTACAGTGTGGTAGTAGTTAGGATTTGAACCCAAGAGAATCAGCACCCTTGGCCACTACACAGTAGCTTCAGCAGCGGACTGAATTTCGGCACCAAGCAATTGGGAAGGGAAGTGGCCACTTTAGGAAGCAATTAAGCAAGTGGCAGGTTAGGGCCTAGAACCCACTGGAACCACCTCCTGCCCTCCCCCGCCCGCCCCGAGCTCACAGGCAGGCCGCCGGGCGCCACATCGGGCCATAGCCGTGTTGTCTTATAGAATATTTTTAAAAATACTTTTAGAACTGATTGCTAACATTAAAAAAATCTAGAGAGTCACATTAAAGTCTGCTGGATTATTATTATTATTATTAATTAAACATCTTTGTATTTAATTAAAATTTTTTTATGTCTTTATTTTATTTTGAGAGAGAGAGAGAGAGAGTGAGCAGGGGAGGGGCAGAGAGAGAGAGACAGACAGAATCCGAAGCAGTTTCCAGGCTCTGAGCTAGCTGTCAGCACAGAGCCCCATGGGGGGCTTGAACCCACAGACTGTGAGATCATGACCTAAGCCAATCAGATGCTTAACCGACTGAGCCACCCAGGCACCCCAACATCTTTGTTTTTTAGAGAGAGAGTGCAAGTGGGGGAGAGGAACAGAGAGAGAGAGAGAGAGAGAGAGAGAATCTTAAGCAGACGCCATGCTCAGCGTCGAGCCCGGCGCAGAGCTCAGTCCTACAATCCTGGGATCACATCCTGAGCCAAAATCAAGAGACGGCCGTTCAACTGACCGAGCCACCAGGCTCCCCGGCCTTCACTGTCTTGAAAAGTGAGAAGATCTGGCCATTTTGGGCCTGTAGAGCAATCCTTCCTGCCTATTCTGTTTCCTTCAGCTGGGACCTGTGCTCCCCCTTGGCCGGAGCTCACCAGCCTGGGGTCCCGGCCCACCTCCACGGGTGCCTGAGTTCGCATCCCTCGGCCACGAGCTGGGCCAGTTTGAGGCTCGGCTGGTTTGGTGCATTGAATCCCATGTCAAGCGCAGGCCCCCACTGATGGTTAAATACTCCTTCTGAACTTTAGGGAATATCAGATAAGAACAACAGCACGTTTTACTTTGTTTTCTCCCTTCGTGCTGTGGGATTGAGAAAAAATCATTACCCACCCACACATGAATGCCCACAGGAGGAGGGCCACGTTCAGGCAGTGCGGGACAAAGGTGGACGGTCACCGTCCCTGAAGCCCAGGCAAGGGAAATCACAGCCGTGCCGGGGAAAGTGGCGGATGTAACGGCCACTGTACAAATCGTGCTGTGACTTTTTTCTGTCTAATTTGTTCAGTACTTAATAATTTGCTTGAATTTTGAACTGGTACTTTGGACGTATTACAAGGAAACCTTTGGGGAAAATACGTGTGCATGTATGCAAGTGCGTGAGGCGTGGGTGGGCCGTAGCTCACACTCAGTAGCTTGGAATTCTCTGCAGAAGTTCGATTTCAAAATATTTTAACATTTTTATGTTTTTTAAATTTTTATTAAAGATTTGAAAACATGTTTCTGTACCATTAAGATGTGGGGCACAGAGCGGCACGCGTTTTTCCGTACTGAGTATTTTGTTACACCTGAGATGCCATCCTCCCCACAGCAGTGGTCAGCTCGGCCACGTGGTGGATTTTATGCTTGTGTGTTTGTCTGCAATTCGCCAACTGCACTTAGAGATGCGGGAGCCGGCGAGAACTGGAGCTGACGGCAGAGCTGCGGGGTCTGACTCCTAATCCGTGTTGTTGGTAGTGACGCCAGACAGCTTCCCCTCGCGCCACCGGCCTCAGGAACTGGAGGAAAGCAGCCGCTGCCGCTGGGCACGACTTTCTCAGGCCACTGAGCCCCATTCTGGGAGGGCCCCCGGGTCTCAAAGGTTCACTGTCCATCTCAAAAGGGCCATCTGTCCCATCAGACCACACAGACCCAACTCTCAGGAGGCCCCCCGGCAAGCTTTCCCCAGGGAGCTGGACGTAAGCACCCAAGGTTCGTGTTGCAGATCAATCCGGTCTCGGGAGCCTTTTCTACACAGATTACTCCCAGCTCCGGAGGCCACACTGCTGGACCTTGGACTCTGGCGCCAGCCCAGAACACTCTCCTTCCCCCTCTCCTCCCTCCTCAGAGGCTCCCTGCCCCTATGTGCACGCCCAGGGCGGGCCGGGTGTGTGTTACGGCCAGTTCTTGTCACTACCACTCAGAATCCGTTCTTTCTTACTGATATCATATAGATGAGCGCCCAGTACTAGGTACTCAGCATCGTGCTGACAGCCAGGGATACAACAGACAGGTCCCCTGCTCCTGGGGACAAGAGAGGAGCGCGCGCAGGGACTCATTTGTGAACAAGGTGGCACTTTTCACAGGACTCGAACAACTGGTATTTTATCTCAGCCGCATTGTAATTTCATTTTTGTGGTGTGGCCTAAAAGGCCTGGGCTCCCCGATTATCAGCCAGGTGCGTGGTAAAATTCTACTTATTCATTCATTTAACAAACATGTTATTTGTCAGGCACTGTGCGGGATGTCAGGATTATAAGAGAGGACGAAACTGACAAATATGTCACTGGGAGCTTGCGATGTCACAGAAGGTGACAGAAAAACTGTGTCAAGATATACTCGGAGCTAAGAATTTTGGAGCAAAACCAAGCAGGGTAGGGGAGAGAGAATGACCCGAGGCAGGAGTTGGGGGGGTGGGCTGCTCTTTTAGACAGAGTGTCTAGAAAGGCCTTTCTGATGAGGTGACTTTTTTTTAGTTTTTTTATGTTTTTATTATTTTATTTTGAGAGACAGAGACAAAGAGCGAGCAGGGGAGGGGCAGAGAGAGAGGAAGACACAAATTCTGAAGCAGGCTCCAGGCTCTGAGCTGTCACCACAGAGCCTGACATGGGGCTTGAACCCACAGACTGTGAGATCATGACCTGAGCTGAAGTCGGACACTGAACCAACCGAGCCAGAGGTGACTCTTGAAGCAAAGCCCAGAAGGAGGTGAGGGAGGAGTCCTTCCCAGGGAGTGGGGGGCGGGACACTCTAAGTGGCGAGAGGCCGGGCCTTTCGGAGAAATTGGAAGTCACCAGCCCAACTCCTGATCTCCACCATTTCCTCATCAGCAAGTTCACGGGCTTGTTGGGGGAATAGAGAAAATCATTTATGGAAATATTTATGTCAACCATCTGACACTGTGTAAAAAGCTATTTTCTTTGTGTTGACTTTATCAAGATTTTGTAGAGTGTCTAAATCGTTGGGATTATAATTATTATATGACAGTTCTGCCCTTTCATTTTTTTATTATCATGGTGAAATTCACCTAACATGTAATGATCCATTTTAAAGTACACAGTCCAGTGGCATTCAGTCCATTCATTCTGTGGTGCAACCACCGTTTTTTTTTCTCTTTTGAGAGAAAGAAAGAGAGAGAGAGAGAGAGAGAGAGAGAATTTCAAGCAGGCTTCGCACTGGCAGCTCAGCGCCTGATGTGGGGCTCGAACTCACGAACCGTGAGATCATCACCTGAGTGGAAATCAAGTCGGAAGCTTAACCGACAGAGCCACCCAGGCGCCCGGGGCAACCACATTTCTGTCTACTTTCAGACGTTTTCATCATCCTCAGGGATGCAGCAGGGACAAAGGACACATAAGTCTTCATTTAGGGGACTCGTAATCTATGGGGGTTTACGTGCTGAACATATAATTATCAGGAAATTGATTTGAATTAGATAAATGCTTATAAGAAAAAAATGCTTTGAAAATTTTGTTGAAAACATTTGTGGAGTTGTAAGAGCTACTAGAAGTGAGACTTTTAGTAGCTACTAGCTATTAAAGCTCAGGCTAGCAAGACTATATAGTTCTTATGATTGTGTTCTTAGTTCAGAGGCGTTGGAAAGCAAGCTCACCTCCAGGAAGCGACCTGGATTACGTTAGGGCAGAGAGTGGGAAGGGAGGCTAAGGTAAGAGCAGTGGAACCTCGGGGCGCCTGGGTGGCTCAGTCGGTTAAGCCTCCGGCTTGGGCTCAGGTCAGATCTCACGTTGGCAGGTTCGAGCCCCGCGTCAGGCTCTGTGCTGATACCTAGCTCAGATCCTGGAGCCTGGTTCTGTGTCCTTCTCTCTCTGCCCCTTCCCCTCTCATGCTCTATCTCTCTCTGTATCAAAAATAAATAAAACATTAAAAAAAATTAAAAAAAAAAGAGCAGTGGAACCTTATTAATTTCCTCCTGCTATCCGTTTGTCGACACATGCAGCGACAAATGTGGTTACCATTGCTCCCATTGTATAGATGTGGAAGCTGAGGCACAGAAGGTTGTGCCTTGCCTCGGGCCACCTGGTGGTGATTTTATTTCGCTTCAGCCCTCTGTCTGGTGGAGTTGAAAAGCATTTTGCCCAATAGGGGTCAGTGATGCACCTGATTGGGCGTAAGACCTGTTGGGTTGGTCTGCATCCACCCAGCCCACTTGGTGTGCTCCCGGCCTCCCAGGAGAGGGCGCTGCGAAGCCGGCCTTGGAGTCACCTCACCTGAGCGCCTGGGTCCTGCCCTTCAGGCCCACTGTGCCCCCCCCAGCCCCGCCCCCAGACTCCTGACCCAGCAAGCTCTCAGTGCCCCCAGGCCTTTTCTTGCACACTGATGTGTGCGTCTGTGTTTTCCTAGATGATTGTTTCTTAATCACGCTATGGAATAACAAACCAGGGCTAGTAACGCGAGTTACCCCGAACGACGAGCCAGGGATCACGGAGACGTAGGTACAGCCCCCTGGGCGGGAGCCACAGAAACTGCTAGCGTGGTCCTCACAGCCACGTGGTCCGGCAGGGCAGTGCCAACGCTGCACGTCTGTCATGTAGGCGCAGTCGCCGGTTTCTTTAGGCAAGGTGACCTGGCGGCGTTTCCACTCCACCCACAGCTAGTTTCGCTTTCCTAATGTTGTTAAAAAGGGCCTTCTAACTGGAGTAGGGTGGTTGAACACGCTCCAACGTTTTACTTAGTTTTTTTAATAGAACCACTTGTTGGAGATCTCCTCCTTCTAGTGGGTCTCTTTCCTGTCTTCCCGGGAAGATGCCCGCAACTGTCCTCTTTGGCATTTGTCCAGAGTCCAGGTTCTAATGGTTTTGGGGCTGTGGTTTAATTTTAACCATAAGAGCTTCTTTTAGAATAATTACTTTTTAATCTGGAAAGAGCCAGTTTGCCACAGAGCAATAACCCCGCCTTCCTGGAATCAGTAGACAAAGTTATGTTCATTTACTGCTGATATATCTTTTTTTTTAATTTTTAAATGTTTATTCATTTTTGAGAGACAGAGACAGAGCGCAAGCAGAGAAGGGGGGAGAGAGAGAGGGAGACACAGAATCGGAAGCAGGCTCCAGGCTCCGAGCTGTCAGCACAGAGCCCGATGCAGGGCTTGAACTCACAAACCTCGAGATCATGACCTGAGCCGAAACTGATGCTTAACCGACCAAACCACCCAGGCGCCCATATCTCTTTTTAAAAGGGGAAACTGGTTTGGTGGGGGGAAAGGGGAAATGAAAATTGTGGACAGGGCAGATTGAAGGGCTGCTTGGGTGTCTGCTCTAATCAGTGCCGTAAACACCGCGTGTCCAGGGCAGAGGCTGGGGAGAACACCGAGGCCCAGATGACTCTGGCGTCCCTGGGCGGGCGCTGGGCTGAGTGCAGCGGCGAGTGGCTTTATAAAGCCATCCTGTGCACAGCCTTATGGCATTCGGTTTTCTGGGACAATCTCAGTTTCTGAGACAGAAGATAACACTGGCCCTTCGCCAGATCATGCATCAGACGGCCACCAATTCTCAGTTCTGAAAATGCGGTCACCACAGAGTCCTGTGAGCAGTGAGAGGCGCTGTCTCCTTAACGGTGACCTTACCCAGGCAGTGAGGCCGAGCTGAGATCCCCAGGGGGCCGGTTCCTCTTCCACCTATACTGCAAGTCCTTTGGTAATAATGACTTGTATTTGTAGGACATTAAAGATTTTGATGCAGAAAGACAGAAATTGGTTATCAACCCTTTTGTGATTTAGGTGGCAAACCTCTTCCTTGGAAATTAAAAAAAAACCATGAAGATGAAAAGAATATGGAATATGCAGTGGAGACCAGTTCTAGGAAAAACTATTTATGCCAGTCCGAGCTAAGGCAGACTTTGTTCTGGGAAGACTTCCTCATTTTACAGAAAGCGTCTCTTCACCGGAGATTCACGCTTGGGTTTATTTAACTTTGAAGCTCTTGAGCATTTGAGGAGGGAGGACAGACACACTGGGAGCTACCTTTCAAAAGCTGTTACCAGTGGGAGAAGAGTCTTAACTGAAAAAGTGTCTGATTACCCAGTGAGTCACTGAGGGCTGAGGCCTCCATTTAGAAAAATCTGACCTCGAGCAGACTCTTTAAAAAAATTTTTTTTTATGTCTTTATTTTATTTTGAGAGACAGAGACTGAGAGTGAGCGGGGGAGGGGCAGAGAGAGAGGGAGACACAGAATCCGAAGCAGGCTCCAGGCTCTGAGCTGTCAGCACAGATCCCGACACGGGGCTCAAACCCACGGACTGTGAGATCATGACCTGAGCTGAAGTCGGACGCTTGAGCCATCCAGGCGTCCTTGCACAGACTCTTTTAAGGGCAGGTGTGCAAAGCCAGGAATGGCCGTGCTGGCCTGATGGGTCCCCCAGGCACTCCTGAAGGCAGAGGCTGTGCCTTTCACAGCTGCTCGATGCCGGGGCTCCTGCCAACGCATTAATCAGGTAGATTTGACGCGCATAAGGAGAAAGATCTGCTTGTGATGGGATCCAGCACAGAATCAGAGCCTGCTGCTTCTCATTCCTCTTGCTTCTGCAAAAGTCCTGAAAGAAGAGAGAACGGGCAAGTTTCCTGTGCCCAGAGGAAAAAATTCATACAGAGATGAATTAAAAAAAAAAAAAAAGGAAAAGAAAGAAAGGCGAGCTAATCTGGGAGCTTGATCACTACTGAGAGGGCGTTTTTGTTTCGTCATTCAGTTTCTAGCACGGCCTCCAGCTCAGACCGGTGCAGCCAAGTCTCAGGAAACTCCTTCCTTGCTCAGGCCTTCTCCCTGCCCCCCGGGCGCAGTTACTCACTTGGACCCGGGCTGCTATACACCAAGGCACCCCTCTCTCCTGAATCCTCCCCACCAAAGGCGGACGGGCTGGGATGGCACTCTCAGGGTGACGCTGGGCTTCCCGAATGGCGCTGTCACCCCCTAGAAAGGACTTCTACTTGGTGATGCCCTAGAGGAGCCCTGGGAGGTAACCGGTTGGGCGCTGATTCAGGTGGAAGAGAGCTCAGAGGTAGACGCCTAACTGGTGGGAGTAAATCAGCCCAGGCAGGGTGCGCCGTCTGTCTCCACCTGCTTTGGGGGTGGGAGGGTAGAATCAGGGGCCTTTTATGGATAGATAGATACATAGATTAATTTTTTAATGTTTATTTATTTTTGAGAGAGAAAGACAGTGTTAGTGGGAGAGGTGCAGAGAGAGACAAACATATAGAATCCGAAGCAAGCTCCAGGCTCTGAGCTGTCAGCACAGAGCCCGTCGTGGGGCTCAAACCCGCAAACTGTGAGATTGTGACCTGAGCCGAAGTTGGATGCTTAGCTGACTGACCCACCCAGATGCCCCAGAATCGAGAACTTTTGCACCATGAATTCCTAGGATGTTATGATGATTTTTTTCAAGATTATATCTATGTGTGTGTGTGTGTGTGTGTGTATTTATATATTTATATATTTATTGAAAGCACAAGTGAGGAAGGGGCAGAGAGAGAGGGGCAGAGGATCTGAAGCAGGCTCTGTACTGATAACAGAGAGCCTGATGCAGGGCTCAAACTCATGAACCGCAAACTCCTGACCTAAGCTGAAGTCAAGCAGTTAATGAGCTGAGCCACCCAAGCACCCCCAACATTCCCTTATCATAAGGTTATTACTCCTCAACCAGCGCACACAGAATTGGGACTTTGCTTTTATCTTGGTTATATCATCAGAATCACAGGAAATCCATGAGAATGATAGAGTCTGAAAAATAAAAACTCACAGAGAAGCCTCAGTGTAACGAGGAAGATGTCGGAAGTCATGGGGTATGTTATTGGTCAGTGAGATATTTCCTCTAAATAATCTTTGAGAGAAAGGAATGGAGGGGTGCCTGGGTGGCTCAGTCGATTAATCATCTGACCCGATTCTGGCTCAGGTCATGATCTCCTGGTTCATGGGATCACACCCCACATTGGGGCTGACAGCGTGGAGACTGCTTGAGATTCTCTGTTTCCCTCTCTGTCTGCCCCTTCCCTTCTCTGGCTGGCTCCTTCTCTCTCAAAATAAACATTAAAAAAAAGAAAGGGATGGAATCAAGGACTTAAGTTGGAATATATGTGGTTGACCGAGTTATAAGCTTGGCTGTCTGTTTAATTAACAAATACTTCCATCGTGTGGGAGAGTAAGGTCACGAGTAGCCCTGTATATTCACAATGATGTCCTGGGGCTCTGGAAAGAACAATGACAAAGGAGTCAGCTTCAGGCTTATTTTATCTTAGTGTCCAGGCTGGCATGGATCAGAACTAGATTCGAGTATTGAAGTGGCATCCCAAATATTATTAGTGCTAAAGAACCAACTGACTGGCAAGGGAGAGCATCTTAGATCCGCCGGCCGGGGCAGCCACGCCCCAGACGAATGACGTCACCCACGTGTGCCTCGAGGGCGCCCCTGCGGCTGTCTGGGATTTGTAGTCTTCTGTGGGGGCGACGGTGCTGACTGGGTTCGTTCCGAGTTAGCCCTACCCCGTCAGCAAGACACGGTTTGCGTGATTTGTTCGCCACACCGTGCCCCATTCAATTACATGAATGTTTAGAAATATAGAAAGGGCTAGAAAGCACTCTAGCAGGCAGTCATTACTGATATTAAAATGCTTTGAATTGGAGCCTCAGAGAACTTTGCGAATTTGCAGGAGTTGACCAGGACGAGTGCCAGCTCTGGAAAGACACACCTAAGGTCCCGCGGGATATCAGCACCGTTTAATAGGAGGTACTTCGGGGAGGTGGGGGCAGAGCGAGGAGGGACAGCCGGAGAGGAAACGTCACAGAGCGTCTTGGAGTTAACCAGTTGTCTCCCTCTGCGAAACCCTGGGGACTGGGTTGTTTGGGTCAGTTGCCTGTTTGGGTAGAAAGACAAACTGAGGCAGGCGTCCCCGGAGCAGACTCTGGAGGAAGGGTCTGGGACAAACACCCTGTAGCCACCTCTTTGATGTCCAGGGTGAAGTAGCTGAACCCCAGACCTCACTCTGCGATACGAAGAGTCACTCCAAATTTATAAGCTTGTTAAACTTGTGTTTTTGACCGTCTACACGTCCGGCGTTAGAGAAAACACAGAGAATGCTTCCAGCCACACCTTGTCAAACCACTTAGCTGACAGTTTTTTCTGCTAATTACTCTGCTGAGCGTCTCTGTCATTTACAAAGTGTGAGGCAGCCAGGGCGGGGTGGGGGGGGAGAGGGTGGGGATCTGCCCTTTGGTTCCCTTTATAGCACATAGGGGTCAAATTCTGTCATCTTTTAAAATCAGTCTGACCTGTCAGATTACCAGAGACTGCCGGAGTACAGGACCCGCACACACACACACACACACACACACACACACACACACACACAATCAGCTGTCTGTCCAGTTTGCTGTGGCCACGGGGCCAGGGTCCATATGTTTAGGTTTGTATGTGCTTCTTCCTTGTCTTTAATGTTTTCTAATGTTTATTTATTTTTGAGAGAGAGAGGGAGACAGAATGTAAGCAGGGGAGGGGCAGAGAGAGGGGGAGACAGAATCTGAAGCAGGCTCCAGGCTCTGGAGCTGTCAGCACAGAACCTGATGCAAGGCTCGAACTCGTGATCCGTGAGATTGTGACCTGAGCTGAAGTTGGACGCTTGACTGACTGAGCCCCCCAGGCGCCCCCTTATTTGTATTTTTGGGTGAATATTGGCTCATTCACCTAAAGGCTCCTCCTCTATGTTCACTTTGTTTTGATGAAATGAGAGGCTCCTGCCCTTTTCCTTGTTTCTTTCTGTCCTTGGACGTTAGTAAGATCAGTGGGATAAAGCTCATCAAGTGCTCTGAATTACTCCAAGAAGCGTGCACCCTGACTCACTTCACACAGCCGCAATCCAGGGCTTCCGTCATCTGGAAGCTGCTGGGGCTCGGGACGCAGCACCCCGTGCTCCTCTTGGTCAGAGCTCCTCACCCCTGACCTTGGCCTCAGCACTCTTATCTCCAGAAATAGGATAAACGGCAGTTCAGCCACTTGTGACTCCTCATCGTGGGGGCCTTCGGTCACCTCCAGCCTGACTTCCCAGACTAGATAGTTCCAGCCCCCATTCCAAGAACTATTATTCAGCGCGAGGCTCGGAGTGGAACACGGTGCAACTTGGGACCCTAGGGTGTCCTCTCACAAGCTGTTTGCAAAGACAAGGCTGCAGGGAGACGGCGAACCCTGCTCCCTCGTGGGCTGAGGTGTCCGAACTCAAGAGCCCTTGCTCAGAGCCCTGACCGGGGCTCAGGGAACATCACAGTCGCCGCAAGCCCCGTCACCTAGGTGTCGCTGAGCTTCTTAAGCTGCCGGTGCTGTGACCTGCTGTAGATGGTGTGGAGGACTCGCAGCTGCGGCGTGGGCGGGCGGCCCCTTCCAGGCCCCTCCTTGGCTCTTCACCAAGCCTGTGCCGCTCAGGGACTCCCAGCCCTCTCTTTCCCCCTGATCCACCTTCCCTCATGGGTGCTAAAGGAGTTCACTTTCTTATGAGAAGAATGTTAGGTCCTCGTGCCCCAGAGGAGGGCGCCGCTGTGCTCCTACAGGCTATTCATCCAATCCGCAGGAGAGCCTCAAGGATAAAGGAACCTTCTAGAGACAATGTGTGTGGGGGTTGGAGGTTTGCAGAAGGAGACTCTGGAGCGGGAGCTCATTAAACCCTGTTGAGAGGAGCCCGGCAGTGGTTGAGTGAGGACAGAAACAGCAGAGGCTAGCAGGGGTTGAGAAGATGGCACGGCGGCTCTGGAACACGGCAAGAGGAGAAGTTTAATTATGCTAATTAACTAAACTAAAAGGGAATATGGCATTCGTTTGGTTGCCAAAAGCTATTCTGAGCAGGGGAAAAAAATGTGTCAAATCCTGCACTGGGGATGGACGAAGTCTCGTAGCCAAGGTCTTGGAAAGGACAGCCGGCCTCGCAGCTGTAAATGGGTCATTTCTGTGTCTCTGTCACCAAGATCTGCCAGTTCGATGTCGGGTGACTCTTAGTGTTTGCACGTGCACGTTTGTGCTCTTAGAGTGTCTTCTGAACAATTCTGAGTTTTAAGAAAACACTGGCGAAGTCAACAGGCAACATTTCCAGGAAACTGGGTGCCGCCCAAGCCTTGCTCAGGGAAGACGGGGCCCTTCCTCCTCCCAATTCAGCATGTGGCACTCCTGTCCTTCTGCCTGGACACTCGTCCTGCCTCAGGAGAGCTGGGCTCCTGCCTAGACATTTGTGCGTGTGTGCATGCGTGTGGGTGTGTGCGCGCGCGCATGTGCGAGGGGGGCATGAGAGGGAGCCAGTCAGCGGAAGGCCCTGAGCAGAGGCAAGGTGAAGCAAGAGTGACACCAAGTGCCAAGACCAGGAGCTTTACGGCGGCGACACCCAGTGTTGTTTTCCCCCCTCAGATTACAGGAGCAGAAGAGCCTCGCCTAGTTCCTGTCCCCGGCGCTGCCCACAAGGAGAGGGCGGCAAGAGGCTCTGGAAGCTGGATGGACGTCCATATTCCACTCCACTCATTTAGGTGAAAGGAGGGGCTCTCTGGGAATTAGATGCAGAATTGGGGCTTTGAATAGATTCTTAAAATAAAAATCAAAGTGAAAGGTCTTGGCCAGAGCACAACGCAGAGGTCCAGGTTGCCATTTCACCCCCAAACTGGGCCTTCAGTCTCTTCTGGAGCATCAGGGTGGCCTGTGGACAGGACCACAGGGGGCCCCCCTCGCCGTGACAGAGAGCGTCAGGTTACCGGGGCCAACCTGTGTACACAGGGAGTAGCCCGCATCACTTGTTAAAAACGAACCACAGACAACAAAACAACAACAACAACAAAAACAAAAACACTGACCCACTTCTCTGTGTTTGTTCTAGAAGCTGCTCCTGACTCAGGGCCCCGTGGCCAGAAATTCACGCTGTGAAGTCAGGGGTGGGGAACTAAGATGCATGTTCCTAAGAAATGGCCCCCGGAGAGGAACTGGGCCCCTTGTGGGCCAGAGAATTCGGTGGGCTGCTGAGCGGGGCTCGCCCCGGTGCATGCTGGACCTACACGTCCAGCGCTTCCTCAGACGTCTCCCCGAGGGAGGAATATGGCCAGCCTGTTGTTTGCCTTCCGGCCGGTGCTTATTCTCAGCTTGGAGCCTACTTGACTTCTTCCTTCATGGGAGATAAGGAGGGAACAGATTTGTTTGTCCAGGTGCCACTGATCCAATGACTGTCTCAGGCACATGAGTGTCTCCAGGGCGTAGGATCAGATCTGCCCGCCCCCCTCCCCGCCCGTGACATCTCTATTCCGGATCTGGATGTGCTGTAAACAGCAGGTTGATTCAAAACTGGGAGGCATTGGGAAACCCTTTGGGTAGGAGATTTTGAAATGAGATTTAGATTAGAAAAAAATACACTGGGGTGAGGCTCTAGCAATAAGAGACTATTATCTCTCAGCTGGATAGCAGGATAAACAGAAGAGCCTAGAAGAGCCTTGAGTTGGGGAGAGGGGACACCCACAGGAGCACAAGACTGTCCCCACCTCTGCCCACCACCGACAAGGCAGCAAAGCCACACCTGGAACGCACTTCCAATCGAGGACTTGTCAGTGTCGGCAAGGTGTAGGGTGTAGACAGATCAGAGGCCCCCGCAGAAGAGAGGGGGGTCTGGTGGGGGCAGGGGAGCTGGGTTGTCAGGAGGATTCGGAGCAGAATTTCGTTACAAAAAGATTTGAGAAGTCTTGTTGGATAACTGAGGAAGGGACTAGGTGAAGCAAGGAGCTAAAAGGCTCATGAACCCAGAGCCTCGGTGACCCGGCGGGAGGGGCCGCCTCCCACTGCAGACCGGTGGGCTCAGGACACCCTGGCATTGGGCGGCTCCAGGCGGCAGGTGCCTCTGACATGCAGAGCACCGAGGACGATGCTGGCTGGATCCAGAACCTCAGAAAGTGGCCATGAGGAGGAGAGGGAAACTGAGGAAAAAGGAGAGGAAGATCAATGAAACCAACTCTGAAGAAGAAAAGGAGGCAAGCAGAAGGAAAGGCGGGAAGGGCATCCTAAAAGAAAGAAGAGAGAGTGGAGACAATGGCCCTCATTTGAAGGCCTTGGAGTGGAGCCGTCAAGACTGAGTCTCCCAATGCCGTCAATACTCGGAAGCCTTATCATCTGACCAGTAAACCCCTTCCATCCAGTGGAACGAGGACAGTGGTGCCCTTCCAGGTGTGCCTTTGGCACCACGCTGCGTAAGAACGGTGAGCGACGCCGTAGGAACCAGCTCACCGGTTATGACCGAGAGGGGCTTGTGACTCATGAGCGCGCCTGCCACCTCCATGTAGAAGCCAGGACTTCCCCGTCTCGTGCCGGGCAGGGACCCACCTAACCGGAACCGCCACCAGCCTCTCCCAGTCTCCTTAGATGACGAGCTGCGGCATCCTCGGTCCACCCAGCTCAGCCCCCAAGCGCCTCGTCAAAACACCAGTAAACAAGGGCAGGTGAAGGGAGGCACGGAGCTCTGCGCGCTGGGCCCTTTCCTCCCAGGGCCCAGCGCGTGACTGGCCCGGGAGTTCTCTTCACAGGCCATTGATTCTCTCCTTACACGGTAGTCAGAAGGTCTCCAAACCCCTTCCTCTGGGCTCAGAGGAAGTTTATTCTCTGTTTCCTTCCAACAGTCTGCCTGAACCTCACGGGAACTTGGTCTTTCACCTCCGGCATATCCAGCGTTCTCAACAGCCAGAGCAAACTTGACCGTAGCCGTTGGCCAGCCTTCCTGCTAAGGATGAGCCAGAGATTAGTGTTATTAACCACAACATCTAACATTTGTCTAGGGATTTATACCTCACAAAGCAAATAATCATCTTATTTAATCCTCACAACAATCCCGTGTTACTGTTACTGCCACTCCATGGACATTGTGTTTCTGAAAGATAAAGCATCTTCCCCGGTGTCAACTGATCAACATAAGAGTCACTCACATCCTCTGATTGCAAATCCTGTGGGATTTCTTTCTTTCTTTTTTTTTTCCTAATGTTTATTTATTTTTGAGAGAGAGAGAGAGAGAGAGAGAGAGAGAGCACACACTGGGGAGAGGCAGAGAGAGTAGGAGACCCAGAATCCGAAGCAGCCCCCAGGCTCCGAGCTGTCAGCACAGAGCCCGTCATGGGGCTCGAACTCACAAACCATGAGATCATGACCTGAGCTGAAGTCGGACACTCAACCGACCGAGCCGCCCAGGCGCCCCAAATCCTCTAGGCTTTCTATACAAGGTCGCGGGCCCATAGTGATTCCAGAGTAACATCAGAGTTGTGATTCTCGGATCTCTTTCTTGACCCTTAGTTCTGCACCCCGGGTGACCTCCGACATTAGCCTTCTTCCCGAAACCTTACTTCCATGATCGACCAGTGAGAGAATAACCTCCACTTCTTGGAGAAGAGTATATCCACAAAGCAAATGGTTCTTGCATTTCCTTTCCCAAAATCTCTTAAAGTCACCTTAAAGGTGTCTTCTCATTACAAAATAAATGTGGGATCTTTGTAAGAATAGTACAAAATGTAGACAAACAAGATGGTAAAATCCGAAATCCACCATCGAGTAATAACTTAGTATTATGAATGCCGTGGTGTTCAGTTCTCTGTAATTTTTATGATGTACACATCGACTTATTTGTGTCTACCAGGATGTAAAATGTGCCTGCCCATAACACTGTTTTGTAATCTGCTTTTTAAGCTTAACATATTGTAAATATTTTTCTGTTAGTAAATATTTTGGTGGTATCATATTTATTGGATATATAATATTTCATTATAATTTTTAATGGTACTCTAAATTAAATATTTATATTGTTCCTATGTATAACCAGTTTTATGATATACTTCTGGCTCTGATTTTAATTTTCATTTCCTTGATTATAAATGAAGATGAGTTTTTTCATATGATTTTTATCATTTGAAGCTCATTCACAAAGAGCCCATCCATACTATTAATGGTTTTCAGTGGTGTGTACTTTCTTTTTTTATCGGTATGTAAGAACTCTTTATGTGAAAGCTAAAATTTACATTGCATTTGAAAAAAATGTTTAAAGAGTTAATTTTGAGAAAGAGAGAGTGAGCAAGGGAGGGGTAGGGGGGGCGGCAGAGAGGATCCAAAGCAGGCTCTGTGCTGCCAGGAAAGAGCCCAGTGTGGGGCTCGAACTCATGTACCGTGAGATCATGACCTGGGCTGAAGTCGGATGCTCAACCGACTGAGCCATCCAGGCGCCCCTACCTTGCACTTTAATGTCCCATTTTCAATATGGGTACATATTGATGTCCCCCCACCCAATTCTCCCAAATGGACCATGGGTGCTTTGCTCTTCTTCTCTACTTTTTCCTTAACAAATTCCACCTTCCCCGCTGTAAAGCCAACTTTGTAAAGCACTTCTGCTCCAGTGCTCATGCCCAGAAGCACTCTGGACTCCTTGGGGAGCGCCATTCCTCCCCACCTAGGCACCAGGCGGGGTGAGGGTGCCCCCATCCCTTCTACCCTGACTTCCAAAACCTCGCTGCCTCCTCCCCTTATACCGGCCTCTGGCTGGGGGGTGACGGTGGACCCCCAGAAGCTCCGGCATCATGCTTCAGAAAGCCCTGACGGGAGCCTTTCAGAACCCCTAGGAGAACAGTGGAAGAGAACGCTTAGGGAGACGGGAAGGAGGTACTAAGCAGGTCTGCCATGGCAGGGATGTGAAGAACTCCACTCTCCCAGGGCCCCTCTTGCTTCTGAGCAGGGCCCTAATGGCAGGGGTGCACTGGCAGCGAGCCTCGGGTCCTCGCCCGAGTCCCAGGCGGTCCGCTCCTTTGCCCTGTTATTACCGCTCGCAGGTTTGTTTGTGCCTCTGGCAAAAGGGACACAAGTCCTACCAGTTCTCCTGGTGTCCTTCAGCAACTCACCTGCCTTGCACCCTGCGCGTGGGGAGGAGGAGGCACCCAGGCCTGTTACCTGGAGTCTCCCCCCCCACCCCCACCCCTCACCACCACCAGAGGCGAGGGAGGATGGGAGGGGGCTGAGCAGGAGCCGGCCGGACAGGGCGAGCCCAGGTGGTGAGGACAGGATGAGTTTCTTCCCCGCCAAGATCACTACCTTGGAAAACTGGGACTGTAGGGAGGAGGTCAGGGCACACTGCGGGTGGGTGTTGGGAGTTCACCTCGGAGCTCCTGTGGGTTTGGAACGCCATGACCCGCTCTCACTCCCCTGGGTGTCTCCCCTCCTGCCTTTCTCTGGGGTTGGCCTGTTTGGAAGATGGCTGTGATTGAGCAGGAACAAGCCGCCTGGCATTTCTGTGGGAGGGGGTAGACGCGGACACCCTGTCCCCCTTACTCTCTGCAGAGGACTTTGGCTTTTTCCCTGCAGCTGGGCTTAGGAGTTTCCAGAACTACCTTTTTACGTTTCCACACATTTTCTGGGAAGGCAACATGATGCCAGAGGGTGAGAGCCTGGGGCTCCGGCCAAGTGCCCAATGGCAATGGTGACCTTGACGGTATATGACCTCTTTAGTTCACTTTCCTCGTCTGGACAGACAACCGTGCTGACCTTGGGGCTAGTTAGGTGGGTGCTCAACCCTGTCCAGGTTTCTCCCTCCTTTCCCTTTTCTCAACCCTATTGACATGGGTGACACTCGGGAACTTCAGAGATCTCTGCTCCAGGATGGGGTCCGGAGGCAGCCCTCTCCTGCTGTCCTCAGTCCTCACACGCTGATGCACCTGTCCGTCCCCCCGCACGGACTGGGCCACCTCCGTTTCCCCTGAGCACGGGGACCGTGCCTTATTCATCTTTGCAAAGCCAATGTGTCAGCGCAGTGCTTGACACAGAGTAGGTGCTCAGGGTCCAGAGAGTAAGTAGAGAACAGACAGGAAAAGCTCTCCCGTTTCATAGCCATTGAGAATTTGCGAGGCGAGAAAGAGCCCCAGTTTGAGAATCCAACCAACCTCAGGCTGGAGCCCGGCTTCATCGCTGGCTATCCATGTGACCTTGAGCAAGATACTTAATCTCCTTGAGCCTCAATTTCTTTGTCTAAAAATAGGAACAGTAATAGCTACCTCCTAAGGTTGTTGTAGGGATTAGTGATGACGTCAGAGGGAAGCGAAGCTCGATGCGCCTGGCGCGTAGTAAGAACTCACTGAATGGAAGCGGTGATTAGCTGCTTTGCCAGGACGCTTACGTGTCAGCCTCAAGCGAATGCCTGCTCCAGGCATTCTGGGGTCGGCAGTGAGTGATGCCCCCGTCTCCCGGTGCCCGCGGAGCCTCCCTCGGTTTGGTCTCCCACCTGAAATGTCATGGTCCCTCTGCTCTCGAGAATGAGGTGGCTGCTGTTGATGCCGCTGGGCAGTGCGGCCCAGCAGCCTGGCACAGAGCAGTCCATCCTGGGGCACTCACTTGCTCCCTGCTCCGGGCAGCTCTGCCCCGGGGTTTCCTCTCTGTGGGGGTGGGGGCGGCCGCCCCTCGAGCCTGAAGTCAGGGGTGAAGTCTAAGGGCTGGTGGTGCCCCCGATTGAGATCGAGGCAGGTTACACAGTGCGGGGGCGCCCCGGGCCTCTCCTCTAAGCACGTTGTTAGCTACCTGATTGGTGTTTTATTCTACTTTGAAATGTTGATCAGGGTAGAAATTCTCAGCCCATGTCCACAGAGCGAACTAGGGAAGAACCGAGGAAATCCGCCGCTTGATCCCCAGCTCTTATAGTCAGGAAAACAGAACCCGGAAGCTCTAATTCTCAACGCACCTCCCTTGCCCCGGACCAGAATCTGTGTATCTGCCGACCCCGCTCCGGCGCTGGCCCCGCAGTGGCGCACGGTCTGTGCCCCACCTGCCAGCGAGCCCGCCGCCCAGGGGGAGAGCTGCCAGGCAAGAAGGGCAGTCTCAGAGGGAGACTTGAGAGGAGTTGACTGACTATAAGAACTAAAACAAGCTGGGAGGTATGGGCAAGGGTCAGAGGCAGTGAGAGGGGGTCTGCTTCCCCCAGCAAGTCCAGATCTCCATCATGTCAAGGCCAAGTATAAGACAGCCCCCCACCTGGTCTCTTCCCAGTGTTTTCCATTCCATTCTGTTCACTGGCGTTTTGCCCTGGTTCTACCTTCTTGGGAGTCATGAACGGGCCTGGAAATCATGACGGCTGCACCTTGGCCCCACCTTTGAGAATTTCATAGGTAAAGCCTTGAGGATTGCGGTGTCCAGCCTTCAGTTCCTGTTAGAAATCCCTGACACATGGCTTCCTGGCCCTCCAGGGACAGTGCCCGGGGCTCCCCTACCCCATGCAGCCACAGCCACAGCCATGCCGGGGCTTGGAAGTCTTCCCCTCCCCGCTGTGGGGTCTGCCCCCATCTAATCCTCACCTCGTGGCCCAGTTTCTGCCAGGTGCAACTACCTGGGGTAGCCGTGCCCTCTGCTCCAGGTCAACCCCTGAGCGACTCCTCAGCCCGTCCCGCCTTTTCACCTCCACTGCAGTTGGTCAGTGAGTTTCTTCAAAGGCTTTGTCGAGATGGGGACCTAGAGAATGAAGCCTTTATACCGGAATGGGACTTTCGAACTTCGGAACCCACTTCATGTTATAGATGGGGAAGCTGAGAGCTTAGGTCCCTGGCCCAAGGTCACACAGACAGCAGGAGACTGGGCCGGGCCTCAAAATCCACTGAGCGGTGACCGGCCCACGGTGGAGGGAGGCCATTTTGGTGGTTGATGCGGCACTTCTGATCTTGTCCAAGATGGCGTTCGCTTTCTGCGGGGGGCGGCCCTGCCTCCCCAGGGATGTGTTGAACTTTGTGGCAGCGAAACCCTCTAAACGGTTTTTCAACTTTATTCTTCTGGTTGTAAACGTAAGATACGCTTATTGTAAAAAGGAAAGAAAATTAGAAAATACATAACAAGGGAAAGCATAGACCTTATGAAATAAGGTATAGCACTTCCGGCTGTTAGAAAGTTTTCCCGCCCCGCACTGTCTGCTTTGTTTTCAGCTATGACAATAGGACTTCACTTCCATCCTCAGCGAGGCCATCGCCCTGGGCCCCGGCCAGCTCTCCTGTCAGATCTCGCCTTCTTATCCGTCCTTACTGGCACCTGGGCAGGGTTCAAAACCTGCCTGCGGTGTGCTCAGGATGAAGCAAGCATCCAGATTGCCGATGGAAACAGAGAGACCGTCTGCCCACCCCGCAGCCCACGCCTCTTCCCTCTGGGTGAGATCCCGCTCTTCCCTCCCCCCAAACCCCTCCCCCCTCTTTTATCCTGTGCAGATCCCCCTGTTTTTCCAGCTCAGCTGGGGCTCCACTTCTTCCAAGAAGTCTTTACTTTTTTGGATTCAAAAGACTCCTTGCTGGGCTCGCCGGCTCTTGTGGTCTAGCCACGTGTCCCTGGTCAAAGGTTGATCCTTGCTCATCTCCCTGCCTGGCTGGGGCCCGTTTCCCAGTCAGCGGAGGCCCCTACTTTTCCTTTTTCTCTCATGGCACCCGTGCTCCCGAGTCTGGAGGTCATTATGGGTCCTCGAAATGGGACTGTCTGGCCTGATACTGCTGGGGAAAGGCTCATGGGGGAGGCATTCCACCCTGGAGTTCTTCTGTGTGCCCGGCACAGAACAGGTGCTGTGCAAATGTGGTCGTCCCTGTAGCTAGGTGCTTGACCCGCAAGTGATGTGACCTTTGCGCCCTGACATTTGGGATCACAGTCTTCCTTCTGTGGTCCTGGCAGGGTGCTGGGCAGAGAAGCTGAAACAGGACCCCAAGTGACGGCACCGACCTGGCAGGGAGCCAGGTCAGGAGGCGGGAGTCAGTCAGGGAGTCCCCCGCTGCGGCAGCCGAGAGCGGCCCTAGGGTCACAGGCCTTGACTGCCGAGACCACGGGCAGGCCACCTCATCGATCCAGGCCAGATTCCTGCCTCGACTCGAGGCTACTGATAACCATATAAGGGTAGATCTTTGACGAGAATGTGACAATGGTTTTGATTAATTTCCTTCCCTGCAGGTGGAAAAAGAGGTCTATGGGACAAAAAAGCAGAAACGCAGAAGACGAGAATTCTTGGATTTTAATAGTTGGGGGGAAAGTTATAAAATGAAACAGACAACATAGCGTTAAGACCCCTCAGGTTGCAGTAGCACCGGGATACGGAAATGCAGACGGAACAGGGCTTTCCGATAAAGTTCTCTCACACTATTTAACTTCCAGAATACAGCAGCTCCCAGACTAACCTAAACTTCAAGCAGGAGTCTTCCGAAACGATCTATACACATTCAGGGGGAAGTCAGGGAAGCCTGCTTCCCCTCGGCAGCCAAGGCTGGTTCTGCCCACCTACTCGGCTGCGTGGGGCGGCCTGGCCCGCCATGCTGCGTGGACCTCTCTCGACTCTGCCTTCTCATTCTTCACCAGGCTGGCTCCAATCCTGCCCCTCTCTCCCTTTTGACCCATGCATCTTTCCTGTTTTGAGCAGGAGACACAGCCAAGCCAACAGAGCCTGGCCGATGTCCTCAGACGGAGCCAGGCAGACCAGGGACAGCTCTGTCCTTCCGTGCTCACGACCTCAGCTTAGCCATCAGAAAGACAGCCAGAAAGTCGGCTACAAACAGAACTTGATAGCCATCTAATACTGTCCTCCTGAGAGGTTTCTGATGTGTCTGGTTATTATTCTGTCCCCCTTTTCTTTTTTTGCCGCTGTCCTAGGGTTTTTCACTCAACCAGGAAAAAGGCAGGCCTGTAGCTCGGCCCCTGGTCTTTTTATAGTGTCTCAGACAGAGGACTTGGTGCATCAAAGACTCATTGCTTCCGCCGGGCTTTCTCCTTGAGCATCAGCTGGACAAACTCTCGGCCTTCACAATGGTGAGCTGTTCTACGAAAGGTCTGTGGTTAGGAGGGAGGCAGGCTCTTGGTAAACCCCAGGCTTGCCTTGAAAGGCTGTGGGAGGGAGGCAGGGCCACAGGGGTGGGAACTGCCAGTGTGATGTGCTACCCCAGCCCCAGGGGGAGGAACAGAGAGCGAGGTGCGCAGTGCATCCCCCAGGCAGGGCCGGAGGAAAGTCTTAGGTTAAATATCTCAGGAGGTGTGAAGGGTGGGGGTGGAACCAAGGCACACAGGAGGTGTGAAATGTCCAGGATAAATAGAACTGCACGGAGAGGGAGAAAAGCCAGCTCCATCCTCTCTTAAAAATAGCCGCCGTCGGCACCAAAAATATATTACTATCTGTACATTTGTCATCCTTAAAAAAAGGAAATAAAACTTCCTCGGCACCTTGTAGTGGATTTCCTAAAAATGAGGTGAGATGTGGAAAGGCCTCCTGTGTGCACACGTGTGTTTGCGGCTCCGCAGGGGGGGGGCAGTGCCCCCTGCAGCCCCGAGCTTTAGATACCCTGCTGGGCGGAGGCCAGTCCCCGCTCAGTCTAGGTGTGCAGCGCGCTCCTGACTCTGCTGTCCGCAGGGGGGCCCCTGTGCTCCAGGGGTGGAGGGCGCCGGGGGACCCTCACGCGCCCCCTCTTCGAGGGAAGTCCCGTCTCTGTGGGTGTGCCGCGTCCACCCCACGGCAGCCTTGGCCTTGCCGCCGCCCACGCTTCTACGTGCCTGCCCAGGCTCGGCGCGGCCTCTGCCCAGAAGACAGAGATGCAGCCGTGTGAGCTGGGCCCGCTCGATGTGGCTCCTGAGTGAGCATGTGTGCCCGGGGGGACTCGGGTGGCCCCCGCGCCGCG
>NC_043710.1:6059901-6069271 GCF_006229205.1 Suricata suricatta
AGGGGCCCGGCCGGGCGGCGCGGCTCACAGGTGGTGGCTGTTCTGCAGCAGGGAGGTGACGGTGCTCTGCAGGGCCACGGCCACCTTCTTGGAGGTCTTGCGCAGCAGCGGGCTGTCGGGGTGGTGCTCCTTGAGGTGCAGGACGTGGCCCTCCTGGCTCTCGGACGTGCAGCCGCACTCCTCACACACGTACAGCTTGGCGCGCCGCTCCTTGTACGCGTACTTCTGCTGCACGCCGTGGATCTTCTTGAGATGAGACTCCAGGGAGCAGCGCTGCGTGAAGGCCTTGTCGCACAGGCTGCATTTGTAGGGCCGCACGCCTGCGGGGACGGGAGGCCCGGTGTCAGGGACCCGACAAGGAGCCTGCCCGAGGTCTCCCTGACTCAGAAGGGCCGGGCCACCTGGCACTGGGGAGGGGGAAGGGAGGAAGCCCGGCCCCCTCCGGCTCCCCGAGCGGCAGCCCTGCCAAGCCGAGGACGACTTGGGGCCTGAGCTCCGAGGCCACCCTGTCGCCGAGGCGAGCGGGCATGGCCGCGGTGCCCCACCCCCACCCCCCGCATGGCCCCGGCCGAGCAGGGTCTGGGCGTACTCGCTCCTCCTACCAGTGTGAGTACGGACATGTCTCTTCAGGTCGAATGTGTCATTGAAACCCTTCCCACAGTAGGTGCAGAGGTGCCTCTTGACGTCGTTGTGACACTTCATGTGGCGGTTCAGCATGCGCTGGTAGGTGAAGGCCTTCTGGCAGATGTGGCAGGTGAAGACGTCACCGCCGGCACTGTCCCCCAGGGTCACCTGCGGGCGAGGACGGTGTGCATGACGGGTGACCGGGAGGACACAGAGCCAGCCCCCAGCCCCCCGGGGAAGCCATGCCACAGGCCACACCTCTGGGCCCCCAGACCTGCCATGGTGGGGCTGGAGGGAACCTCTGGGTCAACGGTCGCACCTCCGTCAGGTTCCCAAACCCCTTTCGAGGCTGCCATGCAGCCGTTTACCTCCTCGAGAGACGGACAACTCACCACCTGCAGAAACGGCTGTCACCACCTCCCGTTAGAAAGGTCTCCCCCCACCAAGCTCCATCCACTGCTCTACGCCTCCGGCCTCTGGCCTCACTCTGTGGGCGAGTGTCGGCCACACGGGCTCTGCGGCAGCCCCCCATGGCCGAGCCTGGAGCCCCCCTGCTTCTATCCGAGCCGAGAGTGAGTGCCTGTGCCACCTCACCACCCTCTTGCTCATAAACCTTTCCTTTTGTAATTACGGAAAACCTCACACCTTCTCAGATGTGGAGACGGAGCACCACTGTCATGCAGGGTCAGTCTTGCTTGGTCTTTCCCTCTCAGCCTCCCCCCGGTCCTGGATCATTTGAAAGAAAATCCCGGCCACCGTCTGCTCCCCGGGAAGGGTATGGCGTGACGTGGTGGCAGCACCTTCCCAGGCTGCTCGGCCGGCACAGGGAGACCTGGTCTCCACCCTCCACCTCTGTTCCTGCCCGGCGCTGGCTCATGCTTTGTGGGCGGCTGGCTGTTGGCACCCCCCTCAGGAGCTCCCCGGGCCCAGGGTCAGCCCGCCACACCGCACCTCCTCCTCTCCCGCCTCTGGCGCTGGGGCCAATGCCGCTGGTTGCTAGTCAAGGCCTTTTGGGTCACTCCTCCGGCACATCTGCCATCCTGGGCCCTCTGCTCTCTCTGCACGGCCCTCTACCCACCAGGGTGCAAGGGATAAGAGGAAGGCCCGCGAGGGCTCAGGGGCACTGTGCCACCTCTCTGGCCGAGCACCCAGGACTTGTGTGGGTGGTTCTCCTCTAGTTACAACACACACCTGGCCCACAAAGGGAAGAGAGGAAGGAACCGCGTTCCGCTGCCAGCCTTCTTCAGTCCTTTGGCACAAAGAAAAGGGCTACAAGAAGTTTTCTACTACATCACTGCTGGCAGGTGCTTCCAGATCCTAGCACTTTCAGGAATGCAGGCCTACCCAGGGCCAGCCCTGCTGTCTGCGTGGTCCTCGGACACATTCCTTACTCTTCCTGCTGCTGAGCCCAGCTCCCCAGCTCTCGCCCCAGGTGGCACTCCCGGGTAAGGTGGGCACTGCCAGGCACAGGCATCAAGTGACCCTTAACGCCCAGCTGGGCTCCAGAGCTCACTCTGGATGTGGCATGGATGGGAGCCCAGAAGGCGCTGAGCCGGGCTCATGTCTCCTGCTTCTCCTGGGACTTGTGAGGAGCTGGCTCCCCTTGAGGCCAGAAACAAAAGGAAACACCCGGTGGAATGGACTCCAGGGGGCTGGATGTCTCTTGAACCCCCCTGCTGCTTCTCCATGCACGACACTGTCGTGTCAGACCTGCTTCTCTTCTTTTCCACCCCCACCCGTGCCCTGCTGGGCTCACTTCTCTGCAGAACCCTGGACCCAAACCCAAGGCCAGCCTCTGCCTAGGTCTCACTTGTGCCACATCTTGTGGGCCGGACACAGGTCTAGAGACACACTCCTGGCCCTTGGAGACAGCGTGAGGGTCAGTACCTTCATTTTGGTGCGCAGGAAGCCGTGGTCTCTGCTCTGGGGGTCTGCCAAACGACTCATGTCATCAGAGGGCAGCTGGGCTACCACGCAGGGCCCAGGAGCCACACTATAGCTGGAGTCCCGAAGGCTCATGTCCAAAACCAGGGGGCAAGACGGGGGTTCAGCCACTGACGGCTCTGGCTCCTGGTAGGGCTGTGGCGGGCAGAAGCCCAGACTGACTGCGGAGAGAAAAACAGCCAGGTGAGTGGCTTGGTGGGGTAAACAGGCCGCCGTGGGGTTTCAGGAAGGTCACCTGGCTGCCCCCTGCAGGCACAGGGCAGAGCAGGGCTGCCCCCAGCCCATCCATGCTGCACCTCCCTCCTGCCCCATTAAGGTAATTACAGGTGACGCCCGCCACGCACCACAGCCCACAGGCCTGCCCGCTGAGTAATTTGTGTCATAGCGGAACTGGGAGGACCCAACCTGCCCTGCCAATTATCCCTCCAGAGTTGTCTGCCTGCCCCACCTGGGCCAGTCCCTCTGGATTCCAGGCCTCGTCCACGCTCGGTGTGGACAGGGGCCACCCCTGGAGGCCCTGGGCCCAGGGATTCCTCCCCGTCCCTGAAGGGTCCCTGGTGGCCCGGGCCGCTCCGGGCTGCTGGCCTTGGTGGTCCTCCAGGCTGGCTGGTGTCTGCTGGTGTCACCCATCAGGATTCTGGGCTCCCCACTCCCACCCGCAGAGCTGGGCGGGCACCCGGGCCAAGTGAGGCGGTGCAGGGAGGAGGTCAGGGAGCAGCAGGTGGATGCAGCCTAACAGTCTCCTGGGCAGCCTGCCTGGTGATTGCACAACCCTCCCCCATGGCAGAGACCGCTTGCTTGTGGCACAGCAAGGGCCGGGCTCCCAACCTCCGCCCTCCAAGGCGCCGATACCTGGCAGCCCTTTGACGCGGCCGTTCCCCACAGCAGACACCTCATACTAACCGGGGCCAGAGAGGCCTGGCCAGAAGCTGCCTGAGTGACACCCAGGGTCCGAGTCTCAAAGCCCGCAGCGCTGGGCCAACTTAGCTAATGTTCTCCCCTTATCAGAATCTTTCTTCCCCAAAGGCTAAACTCTATACGGTTGACCCTTTAACAATGCAGGGGATAGGGGTCCTGACCGCCGCCCCCCATACAGTCAAGAATCCAAATAGAACTTTCGACTCCCCCAACACTACTCCTAGCCCGGAAGCCTTAGCGGTAACAGAAACTGCTGACCAACACACATTTTGTAGGTTATGCGTATTTTAACAATAAAGTAAGCTGGAAGGAAAAAGTGTAAGTAAGAAAACTGTAAGAAAGAGAAAATGCATTTACTGGACTGGACGGAGAGAGAGAAAATCCACATGGAAGGGGCCCGGGCCGTTCAAACCATGTTGTTGTTCAAGGGTCAGCTGTGCTTGGAGCCTGTAAGCTAGGAACACTTTCCAGGCCTCAGAAGGAAAAGTCAAGAGGCGCGTAGGAAGGAAAGGACCAGTCCTTCCAGGGAGAAGGACTCCGGAGGCCCTCAAACAAGGCCCTCAGCGCCCCCTGCCCGGCAGCCCGTGAGACAGAGAGGACCAGGCCCCAGGGAGGGGTGGTCCGAGGGCAGGAGGGTCACTGCACTCATGTCTTCTCCCCCGGAGACTGGACACCGCAGGCGAGGCTGGGGGCGGGGCTGGGGGGGGGCCCCCGGCAGAGGACCGCACTAATGGAGGAAAGGTGAATATGAAAGCACCCAAGTTTCGGGAGAGGCCCTGGCTCTCGCCCCCTCAAAACACAACAAAGGTCTGACAGGGGAAGAATGTGCCCGCCTGCCGCCCAGAACCCGTTCTGCTGGCACTGGCGTCCGCCTGTCCAGGGGACTTTAATGAGCCACCTCATTCCGGGAGTTGATTCACCAGCGCCGGCCCCGTCCTGGCCTCTGAGCTGGCGGGGCGCCTCTCCCAAAATGCTGGGAGGCTGGACAGCGGGCCGAGCGCTCAGAGGTCCCCTGGCCTTCCCACAGCACCCAGGGGTCTGTGCGCACAGTAGGGGGGCTGGGAGAGGGCAGGGCACGTTTACCACGCCCTTCTGATGCTGGGGTACCAGCTACCAGAGATCTTGTCCAAGAACTCAAAGCTGAATGACAATCTCCATTTCTCAATCCAGGTAGAGACAAACAGAAACCTCTCCCCTCTTCTGTCTTTCGGTGTCGGATAGCGTGAGTGAGGCTCCTGGAGGCTGGAGCCTGGCCACCCCGCCCGCACACGCACAAGGAGCGGCAGAGGGAGGAGTGACAGCAGGTGAGGGCCAACCGGTCTGTGCTCAAAGCGAGTTGAGATTCTTGCCTCCCTTGCTCCACCGTGGGGGATGGCGGTGTTGACAGGTAGGGTTCTAAGGATCCGAGCCGGTCTGGGAGGAGGCCTGTTTCCTGCGCCCGCCTCCCTCACTCGGCAGAAGCCTTGTGATGCTGGTGCTGGCGATTCGGGTAGGGGGGGAGTGAGCCTGCCCTGTCTTGCCTCCAAGTTGCCTCTACCCCGAGCCAGGGGCAGGGGTGGCTGGACGCACAGCCACACGGCGGCCAGGGTGTGGACCTTTGCCTCATCCCATCCACCCCCCCAAACCTGTCTTCCCGCCACCCCCGTGAGCATGTCCCTGCCGCTGCCTCACGCACAGGGAGTGCTCAAGGCATGCTGCTCCTGTCACTGGGTGTCACTGGGTGGCTGGAGGCAGGAAGCAGAACTGGTCGGGCCCTCCTTGTGCGGCTCTCTGTCCCCTAATTAGACGTTTCCGGCAAGGCGGCGGCTGGGGCCACTCATCGCCCGCCCACAGCGGTGGAGTATGGCAAGGCCCGACCGGCCCGGCCATGTCCCTGCTCCCTCAGGGTTCGCGGGTCCCCCTTCTATTGGCCCAGCTCGCCTCCACTGGCTGATGCTGAGGGATAGGGCTGGGGCAGCTTTCCACCGGAGGCCCTTGTCCTTCATCACCCGGGGCCAGCCCCAGCTCTCTCGGACTGAAAGCTGCTGGCCTGATACTGGACAGAGGGCCAGGTCCCACCCCAGGCAAGGGCTCAGGGCAGGGCTGGGCTGGGCAGTGAGGCCCCGTGCCGGCTCCCCAGGGAGAGCAGGTAACGCAGTGAGGACCTGGCCTCTGACCACACGGGGGCTGGGGTCAGGGCTGACCAGGGGGGTGTGAGTCAGCTCTGAAAGGGGAGGGACCGTGTATCTGCGCGGCCCAGGCTGGCGTTGTCAGGGAAGGCGCGAGTCCCCTGTGCCCGTCTCCCCCAGCCCCAGCAGGTCAGCTCATGATGCCTGAAAGGCAGTGAGTGCCAGCCAGCTGGCAGAGGCCGGGCAGCCCTGGAAACACAAACCCGATGGGCCTGTTTCTCAGCCTACTGTGTCCATTCTATGGATGCCAAGGTTTTCTTCCAGGCGGTATCTTTTTTCCCTTTCCCCTTTGCCTCTCATGCCGCGTCCACAAGTTAACACTGAGCACCTCAGCCTGCGCAACTGTGAACTGTGTGGGCACGTGCGTCCTTCCCATCCTTCCTGGCAGGCCTCGAACCCCTGCGCGGCTCCACGCTTGCTGCAAGTGGACATCCTCCCTTGGCCCAGGAGGCCTTGCCCTCAGCTGCTTTCTTTCTGGGACAGACAGTCTGGCGGGAGTGCGCCTCGGGGCACCCCAGCCTGGAGCAAACAGCTTGGGGGGACAGCATCCCATGGGACAGGCAAGAGCCCCAGGGAGGCCACTGCCCAGGCCCAAGTTGCTCTTTGGTCCCCAGCCATGTCTGGCTTTCTGCGCTCCCTGCCTTGCTCCCCGGAGAGTATGACAGACGCGTCCTCTGCTAGCACAGACGCGTCCTCTGCTAGCACGTCCCACGAATTATAAAAATGATTCTCACGAGAGGCCCGGTCTCCCCCCACCAGCCGCCCCCATGTGCTCTGGGGCCCAAAGACGACGAGAAGCCTGTCCACCGCGGCCGGACAGAAAGCGGCCTGAGACCCCGCACGGCCTCGGCAGAGCTGGGCGTTCCCAGCCCTCAGCCAGGCCGCCTCCCTGGGACGAGCACGGGCTGGCAAACTGGCAGGACAGCCCACAGAGGCCCCATTGCGGAGAAGGGGGTGCCTGGAGGAGGCCCTGGGGCGCCCACATCTGGGAGCGCCTCATTTCAGCCTCTAGGCTGTTTCCAGGCCCCTCTCTCCCCTCAAGTACCTCCCTGGCTTCTCATTGGTCCTCAGCAGCGGCTTGGGGCCCAGGGCCCCATCTCTGTTTCCCCAGCATCCCCTTCAGGGCAAGAGACGGAAAGTGGGCCCTGGGCACAGGTGCGTGGGCTCCTCCTCATGAAACCAGCTCCCGAGGTCAGAGGGGATGCCAGGGGAGGTGAGCGGCAGGAGAGAAGGGCTCGGGCCAGGCTCTTGGGCCCAAATAGGGAGCTGTCAATCTTGCCTCTGGTATGACCTTTCAGCCCCATATGCCCACTTCTGGGCTTTCCCCTCAGCTTTGGAAGGAGAGTGAGGCCAGGGAAAGGTTCTGCCCTGGGGGTGGGAACTTCTACAATTGTGAGTGCTGGTCAGACTGGAGCCTTAGGCCTTCAGTCAGTAAAAGCGGCTCCTTCCAGGTGCTCTCTGATCCTTTTTTTAATCCTTTTTTTTTTTTTTTACATTTTTAAAATTTATTTTTGAGAGACAGAGCGTGAGCAGGGCAGGGGCAGAGAGAGAAAGAGACACAGAATCTGAAGCAGGCTCCAGGCTCCGAGCTAGCGGTCAGCAGAGTCCCATGTGGGGCTCAAACTCACGAACCGTGAGATCATGACCTGAGCCGAAGTCGGACGCTCAACCGACCGAGCCCCTCAGGCGCCCCTCTCTGATGCTTTAAGGGTCCCAGAGGGCCCTGGAGGGAAGGTCACACCTCAACTGTGTCCTTGTTCCCCAGCTCCACCCACCCCCCACCTCGCCCAGTGCCGCTCTCACAGTGGGAATGGGGTCAATGGTTAGCTGGTCACAACGTGCTGAGTCTGTGAGGTCGGGTGAAGGAAACGTGCCCAGCCGGCTCCTGGGGTCACGGTCGGCTAGTGATGGAATGGCTCAGCCAGGGGACAGGCCACCACAAAACACACTCCCCACTCTCCAGCCATCTGAGGCACCCAAGCGTGGCCCAGGAACATTCCCTTTCTCATTTCCAAAACCTGTGGGAAAACTTTCTGGTGGGCTACATGGCTTTTAGAGGCTAAATTAAGTGCTTTGCCTTCTACCCTCTGCTTCACCCCCCAGGTCTCTCCCTCCCCAGAACAAGGAGCACAGATTGTCACCTGTGCCCTCCAGGTTTAGACCCCTACCTAACACCTGGGCCAATCCTGCCGATCCTGTTCGAGGAGCCTGTACATCTCCCTCACCTGGACAGCAGCAGGTGGCACAGACCACCCGGAAGCCCTCCTCCTCACCTGCTGGTAGCCCAGCCCATCACCAGGATGCAAGAAGCCAACGATTTGAACAAACGGAATTTCTTTGTCCTTTATAAAAGTCAACATATGATCAGTTACTGATTGGGATATGAAATCAAACTAAAAATAACAGCACACCGAGTCGCCTGCAAGGCTCAGCTCACCTTTCACACAGTCCAAGTTCAGTTTATCAGATCCGAAGGAGCAGCTAAGCAGCAAGACAAACACAGGTGAGGGAGGAGGCAGAGCAAAGGGGGCTTCGGTCCTCTCCCGGCCCTTCTGGGGTGGAGCACCAGCGGCCGCCCCGCCAGGAAACTCGGGGCAGGCACAAAGCTATAAACAGCATCCGGGGCCCACACCCTCAGCCAGCTCAGGTGAGCCGTCAGCTCACTTGCCTTTGGTCTCAGTTTCCCCTTGTTTTAAGGAGGCCGTAGAAGCAGCTTTAAGATAAGGTTACGCTGGGGAACATCCCCAGCGCCACAGGCCATTGGATCCTGGCAGTCAGGCCACAGAAATCTCACCACTACACCCACTGTCTCCACCAATTTCTTCAGGAGAGAAACTGAGGCAAGAGCCCTCACAGGGCCCCTCACCGCCCTCATTTCACCACTTTCCTACAAGGCCTGGGGCGGTGCCAGGGAGCCTGCAGATCAAGGGTCAAAGTCGGTTGGTTAATTACAACCTCTCCCCCCCCCCTTTCCTTAGAGGCTCCGGGGAGGGGGTGGGAAGGGGGAGCTCGGAAGGAAGCTGGCTTTGTCCTGACCAAAGATTTTTCTTGGGGGTAGAGGAGGACAGAAGGCAGGAAAATATTCTTGGGGCTTCCAGATGGAGATGCCGCTCGAGAGAGAAACAACTCGGGTTACTCATTCAAAGTTGACTCCGACGCGGTCAAGGCGTCTTCCAAAAACAAGCTGGATGCAGCAGCCTTCCCCCCCACCCCACCCTCCGGCCCCCGCCCCGGGGCCTAGTCCCCTGGCTGTGGGATGGGCTCCTTAAGGACACTTGCCACTCAAGTGTGTCCTCTGCAAGGCTGAAGGAGGCGCGTTTCTAACAGCGGTGAGACCCGATCCCACCTAGGTCTTCAGGACAAGCGGGGTGCAGCCGGGCGCCTGCCCCCACGGTCTCCGCGAACGCTGCCGGAGCCCCCCCCCCCCCCCACGGCTGCCCGACCCTGCCCACGACGGCCCTGCCAGCAGAGGACGAAAAGCGGCTTAAACTGCGTCTTCTCAGACATTTTGCACAAATTTCGGCCGAAACTCCAGCGCCCCCCGAAGTGGCATCGCTCCAGTGCCCTCCTCCCGCCTCATAAAAGTCCCGGCTTTCCGGATTTACGACGTGAGAGTGGAGGGTCGCCGGAGCGGTGACACACCCCGTTGCCTCCCTTGCGCCGCGGCTCGGGCCGGTGGAGGGGAGGGCGGCACCGCGCGAGGCCCCGCGCGCCGC
>NC_043710.1:6069371-6077814 GCF_006229205.1 Suricata suricatta
GGCTGACGCTGGGCACCCGGCACCGGGCTGCCCCGCCCGCCGGGCCGCCCGCCCTCCAGGGGACCTCCCGACCGGTAGTGCAAGCGTTCGCGGACGGAAGCTTCGGAGTTTCGGAGGGAGCAAAGGAGAGGAGGGGGCAACGTTATTTGCACCCGCGCTCGCACGCTCTGCGGGTGATGAAATGAAACTCGCCCAACGGGGCCCGGCGAGTCCGGGCGCCTGGGGAGGCGCGAAGCCGTCGGGCAGGAACGGGCGGCTCCGCCCACACTTGTTGAACCGGGCCTGAGCCCAGGCGGCCCGGATCCCGAAGGCTGGCTGAGCAATCCGCGGTTTAGCCCAGGGGTATTCGCTGGCCTCCCGGCTCCGTGCGGGAAGGCACGCGAGGCCTGAGCAGCGCCTGTGGGGAGCGCGGCCGCCGCGCCAAGCGGAGAGTCCCTCCGCAGAGAGCGGATCGGCTGATCACTGCCCAGATCCCGCTTTCTGGCCAGGAAAGTGTGGAAGGCTTCGTGGAGGAAGGGGCGTTGAGACCGCTGAGTCCACCGAGATCCTGAAGAACCCCAACGCCGCAGTCATTGGATCTTACACACTCGCAGACACCCTCATCCTTGTCCCAACTGGCCAGACTTCAGTGCAGAGGCCAAGGCCCTCTGAAGTCAGACCCAATCTACTTTGCCTGGCCGCAGCCACCGCTGGCAGGGGGCTCCTGTCTGCTTCCTCCCATAGCCCACCCTTGGCTGAGGTTCAGCCTGGGGATGCCCCTGCCCCCATTCATCACGCTCGGCCCAGTCCCCAGGCTTAGCTGGAGGGAGGCCCAACCTCAGAGCCCTTGTTGGCTTGTTGCCTTCAGTGTTAGCTGTGGTGCTTTGGCCCCGGGCCATGGCTGGGCAGCTCTTATCACTAAGGTCAAGAATGGGACCCCTTCCTCTTTTTAGCTCTCCTCCGACCCCCATATAAAATAAACACTTCAGAACCTCTACCACACATACAGCTTTCCCCCCATATTAAATGTTTGCTGGAACAGGTTAAGAGGAAATGAGTCTGATAAATGAATTCACTCTATTCAAAACTCAGGAGTCCCAAGAGGAGCAGACCGCTGATGCCCAAATTCTGGGCAGGCCCTGCCCATTGCCCACTGCCTCCACCCCCCAGGACTTCCTGGGAGCACCCCCTAGAAGAGTGGGGAGAGTGTGGACTTCAGGAGCAGATGGGCCCCCTCCTACACTCTCTCCTGGGGCCTGTGAGTTTGGCCCAGAGGCCTTCCTTTCCCAGCCTCTTTCCCAGTCTATCACCTGAGAATCCTGTCACCTACCTCCTGGGGCCACCTGGGCTCTGGCAGGCCTTCCTGTCTGCGCCTTCCCCCTTCTCTCCCAGGGCTCTGCCTTCTCCCCTCTTACCTGCACCTTTCTGTTCAAGGGACACACGTGAGTACCTAATGTGTACTTATGCTTTTGAATAAATCCTGGAGAGGGGCGCCTGGGTGGCTCAGTCGGTTAAGCGTCCGCGTCCGGCTTTGGCTCAGGTCATGATCTCATGGTTTGTGGGTTCGACCCCGCGTCGGGCTCTGTGCTGACAGCTCAGCTCAGAGCCTGGAGCCTGCTTTGGATTCTGTGTCTCCCTCTCTCTCTGGCCCTCCCCTGCTCATGCTGTCTATGTCTCTCAAAAATAAATTAAAAAAAATTAAAAAATAAAATAAATTCTGGAGAAACATCCTGGACCAACACTGTCTAGGAGGTAAATTTAGTTAACTAGTTCAACAAATATTTATTGAGCATTTCAGTTAGTGCCAGACCCTGACAGGGGCCTGTGACCCAGTAGGTGCTTCGTGGAAACTATGATGGTCTTCATGGATGACCTTGGATGCAAGAAGCGTCTTTCTCATGAGGGCAGGGGGAGAGAGTGAGGAACATGTCAAATGTCTCCGCTGTGGAAAGAATGTCACGCAGTGTATAGGCCGAGGCCCCCGGAGGGAGACACATTCACCCAGCTTTCCCCTGTCCTGTCTACAAATGCTCCTGGCACTTAGTGGATTATCAGTAAATATTTGTTAAATGAATGATTATCTGTTTTTCTTGACTCATGTGACCCATTCAGCCTGTCGTATTCCAACTTTTGGTAGAGTCACAGACACAGAGCAGATTTATTATATAGAAAGCAATGGGGCAAGTTCAACGATAAAAGGCTGTCAGGGAGAGACAGAGCGGTGGGGACCGTGGGGAAGGTACCTATCTGCAGGGTGTAGTAACAATCATGTCATTTGAGCAGCAAAACCGAGTGTGGCCACATCTGTCCATTTCTGGAAAAGAAGCCAAAAAAAAAAAAAATCCAGGTTTGTATGTGAAATATACCAATTAAAAAAAATTTTTTTTACACTTTTATTATTGAGAGACAGAGCATGAGCATGGGAGGGGCAGAGAGAGACACACACACAGAATCCGAAGGAGGCCAACGGGGAGCTGGGATTCATAAATCGTGAGATCATGACTTGACCCGAAGTTGGACCCCTAACTAACTGAGCCACCCAGGCACCCCAAAATATACCAACTTAAAAAATTTTAACATTTATTTATTTTTGAGAGACAGAGAGAGACATGAGCAGAGGAGGGACAGAGAGAGAGGGACACACAGAATCGGAAACAGGCTCCAGGCTTTGAGCTGTCAGCACAGAGCCCAACGCGGGGCTCAAACCCACGAACTGTGAGATCATGATCTGAGCCGAAGTTGGACGTTCAACCAACTGAGCCACCCAGGCGCCCCTAAATTTTTTTTAATGTTTATTATTTTTGAGAGAGAGAGAGAGAGAGAGAGAGAGAGCGCACACACACACAAGCAGGGGAGGGACAAAGAGAGGGAGACAAAATCAGAAGCAGGCTCCAAGCGGTCAGCACAGAGCCTCACGTAGGGCTCGAACCCACGAACCATGAGATCACAACCTAAGCTGAAGTGGCACGGGCAACCAATTGAGTCACCCAGGCGCTCGAAATATACCAAATTTTAAAAGCTGCCTCCAGTGTTTTATTTTTTATTTTTATTTTATTATTTTTAAAATTTTTTAAATGTTTTATTTGTTTTTGATACAGAGAGAGACAGAGCATGAGAGGGGGAGGGGCAGAGAGAGAAGGAGACAGAACCGGAAACAGGCTCCAGGCTCTGAGCTGTCAGCACAGAGCCTGACGCGGGGCTCGAACCCACGAACGTGAGATCTGACCTGAGCTGAAGTCGGAGGCCTAACCGACTGAGCCACCCAGGCGCCCCACCTCAAATGTTTTAAAACAATGGAACAAGTCGAACACCATGCCTTTGTGGGGCAGATTTGGGCCACGGACTGCTAGCGTGTCGCCTGTGGTTTGCGCGAAGCCCTGGAACCAGACGGCATGTGTGAACTTGGACGGACACCAGGCTAACCTGCGAGCTCCGTGAGGGCAGACACCTTCTGCTCTGGTCACACAGCGTCCGTTAGATATCATCCATTCGTTCCTTAAGTCAGTCAACAAATATTTCCTGAACACCCACCGCGTGCAGGGCCCTGGCGACTCTGTGATGCGAGGCAGACCGAATACTAAGGAAACCTTGAGTGCGATGCGTTACTTCAGTGACGCAGCAGTGACGAGCCGGGGTGCTGAGATCTAACCAAGAGCTGCACAGAGCAGGGAAGAGCCTGGCAGCTGGGGCAAGGGCCCCAGAGTGAGGGCGAGCCTGGAGCACGTGAGATGGGCCGAAAGACCCCAGGGGGGGGGGGGGGGGGGGGGGGGGGGGGGGGGGGGGGGGGGGGGGGGGGGGGGGGGGGGGGGGGGGGGGGGGGGGAGGGGAACTGTCACGGAGGCTCGGAGGCTCGGAGGCTCCGTGTGGTGGGGAGACTTGGGCTCAGCTCCGCGGAACGCGGTGCGTGTGTCCGGGGAGGGCGATGAGGCTGGCAGTAAGGAGGCTGCTGCACTTGTCCCAGCAGGAGGTGATGGTGGCCTGGGCCATCTGCCCCCAGAGCCATGAGCTCTGATTGTAGACATTCTGAGTGGACGTCTCTTGTTGGGGTGGTGGACAGGGGTGTGAAGGAAGGCAGAGGCCCAGCAAGCAAGCAAGGACCACGCTCTCCAAAAGCGGTGGCTGGCTCCTGCCTTTGGTGCCCCGAGAAGCCCGGGGAGGCCGGGGGCAGAGTTGGACGGAGGAGGCTTGGAACAGCCCCTTCTCGTTCTCGGAGAAAGCTTAGCAGGGGAGCCGAGAGGGGGTGCAGGCGGGGCAGGGCTGGGGAGGACAGAGAGAGAAGGCCCAGGGGCTCCTAGGAGATGAGATGTGCTGGCAGGACCAGCAGGGAAAGGGCCAAGAGCTGGGCTGCCCCAGACTTCTAGCCTCTGGGGACCGGGGCCAAGCCACCTACCCTGGCAGGGCCTCAGTTTACACATCTGTAAAGCAGGGTTTCTGGTTCCAGCTTGGTTCCTTTGAGCGAGAGGTCAAGAGATGTTGTTGATTTGCTTTTGTGTTGAAATCCAGGAGCCTCTGCAAAGGGACCCGGCCTTAGAACAGGCTGATGGTGCCCTGGCCCCCCGAGGCCTTTGCTCAGCCCCAACAGGGGCCCCACCTGCCCCGTGGAACAATAGCCTTGTGGAGGCTGCAAAGCCCTTGACCAAGTGTTAAGTACCGTTGGGACACCAACCACTCCATCTCTGCTGAGGGCCTGCCTGTGGCCCTCCCAGCCCTCCCGCTGTCAATGTGGGCAAAGGGCTCCCCCGGTAGGGCTGGGGGGCAGCAGTAGGCAGAGGAGGAGGCTTCCAGGGCCATCGGGAGCCCCTGGAGCAGTGCAGGGAGAGGCCAGAGCTTCCTGCTGGCGGAGGCCTAGCAGCCGGGCAAGGCACGCCACTGGGGCCACCAGGCTTTGTTCCACTGCAGTCCCCAGAGCCTTCCCCACGGGGAGCCTGGAACTATGAGCCCCCAGGGACTCAAAACCCAAGCCCAGAGCCATCTGACCCCTCTTCCCTCACGCGACACATCCAGCCACCAGCAAGGCCCCCCGCGCCCAGATTGCCCCATGTCTGCCCACACCGCCATCTCCGCAGCTGCCACCCTGGTCCCAGGCCCTGTCACGTTGCACCTGGCCACGAGACAGCTTCCTCCCCGCCCCAGCCAGCAGTCTCCCCTCAGCTCAAGCCCTCCAGTGGCTCCCATGGCAGCTGGAAGAATGTCCGAGAGGTCGGCGCACCCTGGTCCCATGCTGACCTCCTGACCACTCGCCTCTCCCTTCCCGCCGGCCCTTGGGTGCCCAGGCCCTGCTCGGGCCTCTCCTCCGCTGCGCCTTCCGCCTGGAACCCTTTTCCCCACCTGATGCCCGGTTACCTCTTGTCACTCAGATTTCAGCCAAGTGTCTCCGCTTCTGAGAGGCCTGACCACCCTGGCTGAACCCTTGTCCCCCAGTCACCTCTGGCCACTTACCTGTTCTGTTTTTGTTGAGGCATCTTTGACTCTGTAAATGTTTATTTGTCAGGTTTGTTGTCTCTAGCCCCCTCCCTTCCCCCCCTTCCCCCCCTTCCCCCCCCCCCCGCTGTATAAGTTCTGTACACAACGAGCCTCTTTCTTTTAACACCATTTTGCTAGCTTTATTGAGATATAATTTAGGGGCGCCTGGGTGGCTCAGGCAGTTAAGCATCTGACATCGACTCAGGTCATGACCTTGCAGTTTGGGGGTTCGAGCCGCACATCTTGCTCTGTGCTGACTGCTCAGAGCCTGGAGCCTACTTGGGATTGCGTGTCTCCCTCTCTTTCTGCCCCTCCCCTGCTCACCCTATGTCTCTCTTTCTCTCTCTCAAAACATAAATAAACATTAAAAAAATTAAAAAACTTTAAAGATATAATTCATGTACCATAAATTCACCCTTTTAAAGCATATAATGCAGGGGCGTTGGTATCTTCACAGAGTTGTGCAGCCATCACCCATCTTCCAGAACATTCTCATCACCCCCCCAAAAAAACCCCATGCACATGCGCAATCCTTCCCCTTCCTTCCACTAGCCCCTGACATCTATTAGTCTGCTTTCCTTCTATGGATTTGCCTATTGATGTGTTCTTTTTAAAGCATCCCTGTATACCCAGTGTTGGGAAGATGGGGTTGGTCATGTCCCCATTTCACAGATGAGAAAACTGAGGTTCAGGACCCCTGGGAAAACTGACTTTCCCTTTCCAAGCCTTGTGTCTAGTGTGTTCCCCAGAGCTGGGCTACACCGCTGGGGAAGATGGAAACTCGGCAGGAAGAGAAGGGATGAGATGTGAGCATCGGGCGAGGTGTTCCCTGGCCAGCCACCTGGCTGCGGCCACACCGGGGGCCTCTTGGCTGGGACGCCACTTTCCAGGACAGGCCTGCAGACCGCAGATTCAGGGGACGCTCGTGTCCTCAGTGCTGGTGGGCTGAGCTTAACTGTCGGCTGGCCTGTGCCACGGGGCAGGGACATCTGGGCAGGCAGGGAGGGAGAAGGCCCATCCGAGGACTTGGACACCCAAGAGGGCTGAGGGCAGCTGGTGTGGAAGGAGGCCAAGTCAGGGGCGGCGGCGACGGGCTGTCTGCTGAGGTCCAGGCTCTGCCTCTTAGGAGCTCTGCGCCTTTGGGCTGCTGGCTGCACTTCTCTGGGCCTCCCTTTCCTCATCCGTGAATGGTACCCACTCCCAGGTCCCCCAGGGTTGCAGTGAGCTCGGCAGTCCATGTGGATGTGCCCACCGCGACATCGGGAAGCACTCTTGGGTTCCCTCCCTCCAGACCCCTAGCCCCAAAGGAGCCAAGGCTCAGATAGGCTGGCGACCACCCGAGGCTGAACGAGGGCCAAAGTCAGTGGTAGATTTCCTGACCCTTTGAAGCCTGTCTCCTCAACTGTAAAAGAGGCTTAATAATCCCTCCTCCCTCACTGTGAGGGGTGAGGGCCAGGGCTGTGTCGTTATCAGCACCCTCTGGGCCTCAGACAGGGAAACCAGACAGGCTCCTTGTTCCCCCCAAGCTGACTTCCCTCTCAGGGCTGCTCTCATCCTGGCCTCTTTCATCTTAGGTTTAATTAGCCAGGCTGCCCCACCCCACAGTCTCTTGGGCGGGAGTCATCACTCCCATTTTATAGATGGGGAAACTGAGGCACCTAGAGGGAAGTGGTTTGGGGCTGCCGCCTGTGAGTCAACTGTGGAGCCGGGGCCCAGAGGAGTTGGGACTGGGCTTTCCAGCTGGACCTGTTTCTCGGGGTGGGTCCCTGTCTCCATCTCCATCCCCCCCCCCCCCCCCCCCCCCCCCCCCCCCCCCCCCCCCCCCCCCCCCCCCCCCCCCCCCCCCCCCCCCCCCCCCCCCCGGCATCCCCGGCACCGTGGGCACCCAGACAGCCTCTTTTCCAGCTCTCTGTACCCAACCACTCCCTATCACCTCCCATCTGGAGGGCAGCAATATGGGGTAGGGAGGGGCCCGCGAAGCCTGGAGAAAGGAGAGAAACTAGTTGGCAGCGCTAAAGTGGGGGCTCAGGTCTGTTTCATCTTCAAAGGCGGCTAATTAGAGCCAAAGGCGTTACTGTAGCTGGTGGGGCCTGAACGCCCGCAGTTCTGGGCCTCGGAAGCCAGCAGTCAGTGGGGCATCTGCAGTGTGGGTCGGGGGCCCAGTAGATGCTCCTTGACGAGCCCCAGGGGAGCCCCCTCGGTGCCACCAAACAGCTCTGATCCAGCCCTTTTCAAGTCAAGAGTGCTGGGTTCGTGCACCGTTTGACCCTACGTCTTCAGTGTTGAGGTCTCGGTTTGTGAGTCCGTGCTAGGCTTGCCGTAAGCCGGGTGACCCGCCAAGCCCTGCCACGCTGCACGTCTGCATCCCGTTGCTTTCCGGCTTCATCGAAGCTTATGGCCTTGCTCAGCCAGCTTTACGCTGGCTCGGCTGCCGCCGCAATCCTTGCAGACTGCGGTGTGGCCTAAGGCAAAGGTCAGCAGCTTCCGCCCGCCGTGACCCCGGCGCCGGCTCCGCGCCCCCAAGCCGAGCGGGTGGGGGACCGGGCCGGCGTCGGAGAAGCCAAGCCAAGCCCTGAGGCGCCCAACCGACCGGTTCAGCCGGGATTGTGAGGAGCACTTCCTGCGGGCGCCCTGGGACCGCACCTGGTACACCCCACAGCGGGCACCCTGGGAACCCAAAGACCCACAACCCCCGCCCCTCCCCCCGCAGGGTGTGGTGCGCCGGGACGCCGGCGGGGGGCGCGCTGGTTGCCATCCGAGCCGGCCCGGTGCGTGCTGTTCCCCCCATAGGCCCTGGGATCGCCGCCCGCGCGCGGACCGGACCTCGGCATCGGGGTGCCCGGGCCCACCCAACTCCACCGCCTCTGCCCGGGCCTGCGGCGGTTTCGGGGAAGGGGGGTCTGTACGCAGCGGGACAGTTACTCAGACCCAGCGAAACCGGCGAGTCGGCACCTGCTGGCTGGGCGGGAGGGGAAGGCGGAGGCCCCGTTACGGCCCCGCC
>NC_043710.1:6077914-6138038 GCF_006229205.1 Suricata suricatta
GGCCCGAGTGCCCGCGGCGGCTGAGTCAGCTACGGTGAGAGCTGCCGGCCCGTTACCGCGGGCGCCGGGGGCCGGGGCGGTGCTGTGGTTTCGGTGCCGGCCGCGGGCGGGCGGCCTAATGAGCTCTCTGCACGCACCCTGCGCCGGCGGCCCTGCACCGTGGGGACCCTTGGCTCCCCGCCCCGACGTCATCCCGAAACTTCTCGGTTTCATCCCGAGATCCAGGCGTGGGGTCCCCGCTGGCGTCTGCGCGTGGCAGAGGGCAGCTGGGATTTGCGAAGCGCTCCTGGGGTGGCGGCGGCCCCTTTGGGGTGCAAGCAAGTGTCGGAGCGCCCTCTGGCGGCCGCGAGCCTGATCCTCCCTAGTTTCTTTGCAGGGACCTGCGTGCCGGACCATGGGACCCCTGAGCCGGGAGACCTGGGCCCAGCGCCTGGGCGCCTTCCGAGCCAGCCCGTCCACTTTCATGGCAGGTCCCGAGGGTGAGGATCTGGGTCGTGACCTGCTGAGCGAACTGAGAAGTGAGAAGCTGAGTGAACAGACCAAGGTAGGCCCTGCGTGCGCCCCCTGCGCCCACCCATCTGGTCACTTCAGCCCACTGCGCTCTGAATCTCCTTTTCGTGATTCCCACCCAAATCCCCCATCTCCAGGTTTCCTTGCTGGCCCTGAGCCTGGAGTATCCAGCCCAGCTGTGGCCGGACGGCACTGCGGCCGAGGCAGCCGCCACCTCCCTGTTGGACACCCTGGTCCTTCTGCCCCCACGGCCCTCGGCCCTGCGGCGGCCCCTGCTGCTGGCTGCCACCACAGCCCTGGTGGCAGGAGATGCGCTGGGCCCCACTTCAGAAGCCTCCCGCCGGCTCCTGCCCCTTCTTCTTTGCTTGGCCTGTAGCCGCGATCTGGGGCGATGCTTTGGCCCCGCCTCCGAGCAGCGCCCCCTGCAGGCCACTGCGTGTGAGTGCCTGCGGGAGCTGGAGAGCTGCAAGCCGGGGCTGCTGGGGGGCTGCCTGGGGCTGCTCCGGGGCCTGCTGGGGCAGGAAGGCCCCGTCCAGCCGCTCAGCCTGCTGCTGGCGCTTGCTCTGCGCAACGCCTTGGTGATACAGGCCAAGGCTGGGGCCGGCCTGCAGGGCATGCTCATGGCTGCGGACACTCCCTCTGGGGGTGATCCCTGGAACTGGGCCCTAGCCGAAGAGGGGGATACCCACCTTCAACCGCAGGCACCCAGCTGGCCCCCAGCGGTGGAGGAGGAGTGTGGCCTCGCAGTGCTGGAACCCAGTCCTGAGGAGGCCCGGGAGCTGCGGGCTGCTGTGGCTCAGCTTCTGGACACTTCCTACCTGCTCACCCCTGTGGCTCAGGCCCAGCTTCTGTGGCTGCTGGGTTGGGCCTTGCGGGGTCTCCGGGGACAGCCGCCAGTGTTCTTCAAGCCGCAGTTGGTGCGGCTGCTGGGCACCGCACAGCTCACGCTGCTGCACGCTGTTCTGGCGCTCAAGGCGGCCTTCGGGGAAGCACTGTTCACGGCCCAGGATGAGGCCTTGCTGCTCCGCCGGCTCACCGTGGCTGCCCAGCACCCGGCGCTGCCCCTACCCGCCCATCTCTTCTACCTGCACTGCCTTCTGAGCTTCCCTGAGAACTGGCCTCTAGGCCCCATGGGCGAGGAGGCCGCCCCGCTGCTGCTGGGCCCCCAGATGGGCCACGGCCTAGTGCCCAGTCTCCTGCACGACCCGATGGCCCTCCTGGCCCGCCTGCATCTGTTGTGCCTGCTCTGCGTGGAAGATGAAGAGAAAGGCCAGGAGCGGAGCCCCCAGCATTACCTGGAGGAGCTGCTGGCTGGCTTGCGGCAGAGGGCAGCCCTGGATGGGGGCCCCCGGGCCTCGGCCACCCTCTGCTTCCAGGCCTCCTACCTGGTTGTTCGCTGCCTAGCCACACAGCCTACAGTGCTGACACCCTTGACTCACGGGCTGGCCCGGCTGTACCACGCCCGGCCTGCACTGGCTCCGCATTTTGTGGACCTCTTGAATCGGGTGGGCCCGGAGCTGGGGGAGCCCCTGAGAGTGGCATTGCGGCAAGAGGTGGTGTCCCAGCCAGGCAGGGATGAAGCCCTTCGTTGGCACCTGCAGATCCTTGCAAAAGTGGCAGACGGGGACGCTCTGAGTGCCACCCTCGGCTTCCTGGGTGCTGCAGCTGCGCACTGCACGGACTGGGGCCTCCAGCAGGCCCTGCTCGGGGTCTGCCGGGCCTTGCTGCGGGCGGGTGCTGGGGATGGCCTGGCCGACTTGCTGCAGGCACTGGCCAGACAGTGGGAGGACCCTGATGGGCGGGACCACGCCCGCCTCTACTACATCCTCTTGGCCCACCTTTCGGGGCCCAAGCTGGGGATGGCCCTAGGCCCCTCCCCTGCTGCACCCACGTTGGCCTCCTCCCTGGTGGCCGAGAACCAGGGCTTTGCTGCTGTGCTGATGGTGCAGGAGGCCCCAGCCCCTATCCGGCTAAGCGTGGGGCCCCGTGGAGTGGCGGGCGCGGGCCCGGTGCTGCAGCTCCAGCTGGAGGTGCTAGAGCCGGTGTTCTCTCTGGAGCTGCGCTTCCGAGTTCAAGGACAGCTGTACGCGCCCTTGGAGGCTGTCCACGTGCCCTGTCTGTGCCCTGGCCGCCCCTGCCGTCCTCTGCTCCTGTCTCTGCAACCTCGACGCCCGGCCCCAACTCGGCTGGATGTGCGTGCCCTGTACACCACGCCCACCGGCCTCACGTGCCATGCCCACCTGCCACCGTTGCCCGTGAACTTTGCCGATCTTTTTCTGCCTTTCCCTCAGGCCCCCGAGGGGGACAAGCTGGGCTTCTTCGAGGCACTCTGGGACTCCTGCCTGCCAAAGGGCGCTGAGAGTCGCCTCTGGTGCCCTCTTGGGCCACAGGGGCTGGAGGCCCTGGTGTCCCGCCACCTGGAGCCCTTCGTGGTGGTGGCGCAGCCCCCCACCAGCTACCTCGTGGCCATCCGTCTTCCCCCGGACTCAAGGCTGCTGCTGCGACTGGAGGTGGCCCAGGCGGGCGGGGTGCCCGTGGCCTTTCGGACCGATGACTGGACTGTGCTGCCCCTGGCCGGGGACTACCTCCGTGGGCTGTCAGCCACTGTCTGAGCCTGGAGGCTAGGCCGGGTGGGAGCAGGACTGTGGCCCCGACAGGGTCTTGCCCGAGAAGGGCACTGAGGGCCTTTCTTAAAAATAACCTGCATTCACCAATGACCTTCCGTGGTTTGTTTTCTTCTGAGCCCCAGCTGGGGGCACATACACTGGGGAGAGGCAGAGGCTCCAGGAAAACTTCCAGACTAGGAACCCCCCTATAGTGCAGGCGTCTCAAGTGTCATCCTGCCCAGAAAATGCTGAGCTTCCCCAGAATTCCTGTCCAGGAAGGAGGAGAAAAAGTAACCTTGTGTCTGCTTCCCCGAGTGGGGCGGGCCGTGGCCCAGAACCTCGCAGCAACTTAGAAATGCGGGAGCTGGACTGGGGCCTCCTGGCCTAGGACCGGTGCTTTTCAATCCCAGCCCTGTGCCGGGAGCCTGGCCCAGGGCGCTCAGGCTAGCTAGCACAGTGGACCGGAGGCCGGACACAGAGAGGGTTAGCTGCTCCTTCCTGGAGGCGGGGCTCCCTGTGCCGTGTTGATTGGAGCCAAGCTCCAGGAGGGGCCTGTCAGTATATTTTGGAGCTAAGAGAGAAAGGCCCCATAGTGAGGGCTCAAACTAAGCTGATTTTTCCCCACCACAACCCAATCTGTGGACCTAAGAATCTTCTAGGTAAGAAAAACTAGTCTCTCTTCTTTCTCCAAATACGTAAGACAACTTTGAGTTCAAACGTCTTGAGGCCGATTCTGCTGCCAGGCACCGAGCTGGTGTTTTCCACCTACACTGCCTCGTTTCATCCTTGCGACAGCTCGGCGGGGCCCCACAGATGGGGAAATCTGTAGGCCAGAGGGGCTGAATGATTTTCCTGTGGTCACCCAGCTAGTTAGTAATCGTGTTTCGTCATCCTGGAGCAGGCTTCCATCACCATGCCATCAGGAGAGACCTGCACGGATCACAGGGCCACGGAGTCCCCGGGCCTCTCTGCCCTGGGCCAGCACCCCCCCTCCCTCAGCCCCGGAGGCTGCGGTCAGTCCGCGGTGATCAGTCAGCAGTGCCGGGCGGAGGATGAGCAGAGCTTGGGCCTGTGTGTGGGGAAGGCCCCTTGTGTGGCCCCTGCCTCCTGGGCTCCCCGCCCAGAGGTTCCTCAGGGGCCATTCCCGCCCTTCCTTGTTGGGGCACGCTGGGAAAGGAAAGCGGGGCCTGGGATGGGCGGGCCTGTCACAGGTCAGGTCGGCAGGTCTGTCCCCGGTTTGAGCCACAATAGGAACTTGCTGGGTGATGTGGGGGAGTCATTGCCCAATCAGGAAGGGTTTGGTTCCAGGGAACAATCCAGAAAAGGGATTTAAGACACCCGGCTACTTCTGGGGCACCTGGGAGGCTCCGTAAGTTGAGCGTCCAGCTTTAGCTCAGGTCATGATCTTGCGGTTTGTGAGTTCGGGCCCCGCGTCGGGCTCTGTGCTGAAGCTCAGAACCTGGAGCCTGCTTCGGATTCTGGGTCTCCCTCTCTCGCTGCCCCTGCCCCACTCGTGCTCTGTCTCAAAAAATAAGACATGCAGCTACTTCCAAAGTGGCTGGCAAGGCTAGAGAAGGGGACCTTCAGGAGCTGCCCCTGGCATTGCTGAGTTCCAGAACCTTCTGCCCTGCCTGCAGCCCAGCTCCTTTCAGCACCCAGAGGCTGGGCCTGGATCTGGGAGTGTGGGTGGGGCTGCCAGCCATGCCTACTTGGCACCCACAGAACCAGAGCGCTGGCCCTGCTACAGACAGGCCGAGCCTCCCACGGCCGTCAGGTGGCCTCGTTTCCTCCGCCCACGCTGTCCAGGGGACATCTGCCGCTCACGCAGACGTCAGTGCAAGGGAGTCCGGAAAACATACTTAGTTTCTTTGTGACCTCAGATGCAGAAGGAATGATAATCCTTAGCCTAAGATTAAGATAACTGGCCCGCGGAAGGACTCACCAGCCATCCCTCTATCCGTCTGTCCGCCCACCATGCGTCCGTCCCACCTTATCCGCCCACTTCTCCATCCCCCCCCCACAAGTGCGCCACCGTGGGCATCATAATGTGTCCCCTTGTGTCTATGTGGCAGTTTCCCCACAACACATACTAGGAGCAGAATTGCTGACTCACACGGCATGCACGTGCCTAATCTGACTAAGATGTCTGAGTGAAGTCAGTATGCCTGGGAAGGTAGGGATGGGCGTGGTGCCCATGGCCTCCACCACAGTCCACCCCTTTGCATGCTCAGTGTCCGCATCCCTCTGCTCATACTTAACCTTGTTGAAGGTCACAGCAACAGTGACATGCTCCCGCAACTACCCCTCTTACAACCAAGATGTCTTCCGGAAAGGGAAGATTCCAGGTTCCGTCAGCCAGTGACCACCTGTCTGGACGTTAGCAATGTTGCTGGTTCTCCGTTTCTAGGTACATTAGTGCCCTTCCCCACTGCGCTGAACTTAGGCCTGGACATGAGCCCAGCTCTGGCTAATGAAACATAGAGTTGTCGTTCTGGGGCAAAGCACCGACCGCTAGCGCTCAGCCTCCCGGCCCTCGCTCCCCCAGTATGGCAGTCGTGGGAGTGCAGATTGATGTGGAGACGCTTGGTAGTTGAGTCATGATCTCGATGTTACTGTGACAAGTGCACTGGGTTATGAAGCCAATCAGCAATAACACACTTTATACGAAACAAGGGAAAAGACCTGGGGAAGATCCTGGTTAAGCTAGAGTTTTCCTTGCAGGAAGAAAGTATTGTGGCATGAGTTACGAGGCCATCATTAGGGCTTCCAGCTTTAATTTTTTTTATGTTTTTTATTTATTTTTGAGAGACAGAGAGAGACAGCATGAGCAGGGGAGGGTCAGAGAGAGAGGGAGACACAGAATCCGAAGCAGGCTCCAGGCTCTGAACTGTCAGCACAGAGCCTGACGCAGGGCTCGAACTCACGAACTGTGAGATCATGACCTGAGCCGAAGCCGGACGCTTAGCCGACTGAGGCACCCAGGCGCCCCTGAGAAAGGCAGATTTTGGGCGTCCAACTCTTGGGGCGTCCAACTCTTGATTTTGGTCCAGGTCATAATCTCACGGTTTGAGAGTTTTACCCCACATTAGTTTCCATGCTGACTGTGCAGAGCCTGCTTGGGATTCTCTCTCTCTCTCTCTCTCTCTCTCTCTCTCTCTCTCTCTCTCGCTCTCTCTCTCTCCCCCCCTTCCCCTCCCCCCTCTTTTCCACGTGTGTGCTCTCTCTCTCTCAAATAAATAAACTTAAAAAAAAAGAATCCTCAAGATTTTCAGGAAGAAAGATCAAATAACTTACAAAGGCAAAAGAATCAGAACAGCATCAGATTTTTAAAAGCCAAAATACAGGGTGCCTGGGTGGCTCAGTCTGTTAAGTGTCCAATTCTTGATTTTGGCTCAGTTATGATCTCATGGTTTGTGAGATTGAGTCTTTTTTTTTTTTTTAGCGTTTATTTATTTGAGAGAGAGACAGACACAGAGCATGAGCGGGGGAGGGTCAGAGAGAGAGGGACACACAGAATTAGAAGCAGGCTCCAGGCTCTGAGCTGTCAGCACAGAGCCCGAGACAGGGCTCGAACCCACAAACAGTGAGATCATGACCTGAGCTGAAGTCGGTCGCTCAACCAACTGAGCCACCCAGGCACCCCGAGATTGAGCCTTAAGTCGGGATCTGTGCTGACAGCATGGAGCCTGCTTGGGATTCTCCCTCTCCCTCTCTCTGTCCCCCCACTAACCCCCACTCTCAAAATAAACAGACTTAAAAAAATAAAAGCCAACACATGAAGTGATACAATAATGGGACAGCATTTTTTAACATTCTATTTAAAAATTTTTATAATGTTTTATTTATTTTTGAGAGAGAGAGAGAGAGAGAGAGAGCACAAGCAGGGGAGGGGCAGAGAGAGAGAGACAGAATTGGAAGACAAGCTCCAGACTCTGAGCTAGCTGTCAGCACAGAGCCCAACGCAGGGCCTGAAGCCACGAACCGCGAGATCATTATCTGAGTCGAAGTTGGACGCTTAACCAGCTGAGCCACCCAGGCGCCCCATCACATTCTATTTTGTAAAGCACAAACCAAGACATATTCAAACACGTTGTCCTTCAAATATCAAGGCCATAGGAAACAGTTTTCTGTTTTTCCCCAAGTGCCTCAGGAATTCTGCACCCATGAACCAATCTGGTAGAGAATGCATTCACCCAACCTTGAGATGATGCACATATACACACGTATGATTTAAAGGCTAAAACAAAGGTGGCATAGGGTAAATAAGTAAACACGTTACATATTGTGATAATTACTGTAATTAAAAGCATGGGAGAAGGGAAGAGGGAAAAAGGAAAATAGGATAAAACTCACTGATGGTTGTATGGGCGCCTCTCAGCTCCAAATTCACTCTTAATTGGCTGCTCTGTGACAATAAATCAGGGCCAGAAAATCTGGGTCTTTGCCGGCTCATTGTGAAGCTGTCAGCAGGGGGCGCAGGGGAGCTGTGGCGGAAGGAAGTTTCTTTCCACCTTCAGACAGACTCACCGTCCGGAGAAGCTTCTCCGGGACCCGAGGCTCCCTCCCCAGGCTTCAGGCATCTAGGGCACCCCGCCAGCAGCCGCCAGCGTTAGCAGCATCCTAGCACCTCCCCTTGGGCTGTTCTGGGGCAAAGTATCTCTAGTGAGACACCTGCCCATCAACAGCCTTCCGTGGCTCCCCACAGAATGGTTTTCCAGCAAGTTCCACCGGCACCACAGTGACTTCTCTGTCACCCTGTGAGCCACAGTCATGCTCTGTCCCACTGGATCTGGATCTCAGACCTGCGCGTGGGGGATGGGAGGGGCTGCTCCTTATACCTGCTATTTCTTTTTTTTTTTTGATGTTCATTTTATGATAGAGAGTGCCAGCGGGGGAAGGGAAGGGAGGAGGGGACAGATGATCCGAAGCAGGCTTCACGGTGTCAGCACAGAGCCCGCTGCAGGGCTTGAACTCGCAAACTAGGAGATCATGACCTGAGGTTGGACGCTTAACTGACCCCGGATCCCCTTTGCCTGCTTGCTATTTCTATATTCATTGGGGTTATTACTGGCCAATGCCTTGGTACTTCAGTCCCCTGTTGTAATTAATAATTCTTTATATTAAACTCCCACTGTTCAAATTACTGTGTGGTTTCTTTCCTGATTGGACCTTGACTAAAAGAACAGGCAACAAGTAGGAGTTAAAGGTACTAGTAAAAATGGATAAGCCAGACAGAGTTTTGAAATTGAGGGATAGAACAAAATTATAAACCTTCCTAAATGCCAATTTATCTTATAAATTAAAGATCAGAAAAGATACAACTCATAAAGAAATATCAAATAGAAGAGATAAGCATCATTATAAAGTATTATGACAGAGTTATGACCAAACATACCAATTATATAGATAAGTGTAAATGTAGGGCTTAACTCACATTTAAAAAATTTTTTTAAATTTGGCCGAAATAGCAAGACCCAACTATGTTTTCTACAGGACCTAGAACAACACGGTTCAGAGAAACTACAGATAAGGGATGGACAGAGGCATACCAGGCAAATGGGAAGAAATCAGAGGTCATGCTCTCAATAGAAAACAAAGTAGGATGCAATTTGCAAAACATAAAGCATGACAAAAAGGGCAATTTTAAATATTAAAATCTACAATTTACAACCAAGCTGTAACATTTGTTACCATATTTATGCACCACATAGAAAAACTTATTTTCTTTTAGTAACCTCTACGCCCAGTGCAGGGCTTGAACTCACGACCCTGAGATCAAGAGTCACGTGTACCTCCAACTGAGCCAGCCAGGTGTCCCAGTAAACACGTGTGAGATACAAAACCTACAGGTGATGCAAATAAATACAGATAGAAATACACTAATTACAGGAGATTTTAATAGATCACACTCAAAATAAGACAGATGAAGAAAACCAAAAATAAGGAAGGAGATCGAAGAAATAAACAACATGGTCAGGATAGTAGCTCTCAAGGATGTCTACTGAACTAGGAATGAACAATCCAAAAAAGAAATTAAGGGGGTATGTGGGGGGCTCCATAGGTTAAGTGACCAACTTCGGCTCAGGTCATGATCTCAGTTCGTAGGTTCCAGCCCAATGTCGGGCTCTGTGCTGACAGCTCAGAGCCTGGAGCCTGCTTTGGATTCTGTGTCTCCCTCTCTCTGTGCCCCTCTCCCACTCACCCTCTCTCTCAAAAACAAACAGTAAAAAAATTTTTTTAATCAAAAAGGAAATTTAGAAAGACTCCATTTATAATAGCACCAAAAACAAAATACCTAAGAATCAATGTGATCAAGGAAATGCAGGAGTTATGAACCAAAAACTACAAAATATTTCTGAAAGAAATTAAACAAGACATAAATAATGGGGAGGCATCCATGATTGCGGATTGAAGGGCTCCTCAAAATGGATTCAGTGCGATCCTTATATCACAGTCCAAATGGCTTTTGCAGAAACAGAAAAGCTGATCCTAAAATTCATATGTAATTTCAAAGGCGAAAAATAACTGACAACGGACCAAGGACCTAAATGTAGGAGCTAAAGCTATAAAACAGAAGAAAAGATAAGGGTAAATTTTCATGACTTTAGACTTGACAATGGTTTCTTAGATATGACACCAAAAAGCATAAGCAGCAACACAGACAAATTGGACTTCATCAAAAATTCTAAGGGGCGCCTGGGTGGCTCCGTCAGTTAAGCATCCAACTTCAGCTCGGGTCCTGATCCACACGGTTTGTGAGTCTGAGCCCCCCGTCGGGCTCTGTGCTGACACCTCAGAGCCTGGAGCCTGCTTTGGATTCCATGTCTCCTTCTCTCTTTCTGCCCCTCCTCCACTCATGCTCTCTCAAAAATAAATAAACTTAAAAAAAATTCTAAACTTTGTGTATCAAAGGACACTATCAGGAAAGTGAGAAAACAACCCCCAGAATGGGAGAAAATATTTGTGTCGTTTCCAGATACATCAAGAACAATTATAGTTCAACAACAAAGAAACAAACAACCCAATCAGAAAAATGTGCAAAGGACTAGAATCGATATTTCTCCAAAGGAGATCTGTAGATGGCCAACGAGCACATGAAAAGATGCTCAGCCTAATAAGTCATTAGGGAAATCCAGGTCCAATTCAAGGCACCGAGAAAGAACTTGTAAAAATGCAGTGAGAAGGCAGACATCTACAAGCCAGGAAGAGAAGGGTCACCAGAAGCCAGCCTGATGGCGCCTTGATCTTGGGTTGCTAGCTTCCAGAGCTGTGAGAAAGTGGATTTCTGTTGTGCGAGCCACACAGTCTCCGGTATTTGGTGATGGCAGCTCTAGCTGATACCCACTCGGAGTACACATGAGAGAGAGAGGAAAACACGTTAACACCAAACGGGCCCAGGAATGTTCCTCACAGCATTGTTCGTAATGGCCAAGACACGGGAACAACCCAACGCCCAGCGATAAATGGATGAGCCAAATATGGAGTATCTAGACAGTGGACTGTTAGTCAACTGTAAAAAGGAACAGAGTTCTGACACGTGCTACAACACGGATGAACCTTGAACACGGACGCTAAGTGAAAGAAGCCGGAAACAAAAACGTACGTACTGTGTGAGACCATTTTTATGAAATTCCCAGAATAGGCAAATCCCCAAAGACAGGAAGTAAAGTCATGGCTGCCAGAGGCTGGAGGAAGTAGGCAGCAAGGAGAGCCTGCAGATGGGAACAGCACTTCCGCATGGTGGGATGGAATATTCTGGAATTTGATCATTGCGGCGGTTTTGTAATCTTGGGAATACACTAAAATGACTACATTTTATACTTTAAAGGGGTGAATTTTATGGTATGAACTATGTATCAATATGACATTTTTTGGTGACGGTGACTTGTTTGATGGATGAAGGCAGGGAATCTGAAGGAGCTCTCAACGGCCCGGTCTGGAATGAGTAAATATCCATGAGCTCATGTCGATATAAGTAAATAATAGAATAATGGACAGCTCTGGAATTCCAGTTAATAAATGTAGAAGGAATGTCAGAAATAGAAAATCACCACTGGGCAACACCAGTATTAATACTAGTCTCAAGTAATCAGCAGTGAGTTCTTTTTTTTTTTTCTTCATGTTTGTTTTGGGGAGGGAGGGGCAGAGAGAGAAGGGGAGAGAGGATCTGAAGTAGGCTCTGTCTGTGCTGACAGCAGAGAGCCTGAAGTGGGCCTCGAACTCACAGACCAACCATGAGATCATGACCTGAGCTCAGCCACTCAACCAACTGAGCCACCCAGGCGCCCCATCAGTCAGTTCTTAAATGGTGGGAAAAGTGTGATGAGGGACAGATTGTTTGCATAGTCTCAAAATATCTCTCTGTAAGGCACTTATTAAATATAAAATAAGATATAGAAACGCTAAAGGGGAGAACTGTGGCAGACACCACTCTCACCAAGACTGGAGTTAACTCAGCAGTAATAGGCGCGGCGATGGGGCACTTGGCTGCCTCAGTCAGTGGAGCCCGTGACTTTTCACCTCACGATTGTGGGTTCGAGTCCCACACTGGGTGCAGAGATTACTTCAAAATAAAAGCTTTAAAGAAGGCAGTGATATGCTGCTAGAGAAGGGCACAATAGCCCTTCTGTGATATTTTTGCCAAAATACATATCTTCAGTCCACTCAGGAGAAAACATCAGGCAAATCCAAACGGAGCGATGTTCTACAAAGTAACTGGCCGGTCCTCTTCATAAGTGTCACGGTCGTAAAAGAAAAGAATGACTAAGGATATGTGTTCCTGGATCAGATCCTGGTCAGATTCTGGACCAGCAGGTGGCATCGCTGGGAAAGCTGACAAGATTTGAATACTGTGCAGATTCTTTGACAGTATTGCCCCGGAGCTGATTTCCTGGTTTTGGTCCCGGCACCCTGGCTGCCTAGGATGTTAACATTGGGAGAAGCCAGGCGAAGGGTATTTGGGAACTCTTTCAAGTATTTTGTAAGTTTAAAACTAGTTCAAATAAAAGGTTTTTGGGGTTTTTTTGTGTGTTTTTTTTTACAAATTGTGAGACAATGGCTATACAGGAGAAAAGCCCCTCCTGCTTCTATCCCTCGGTTCTCAGAGCCTCGTATTCTCACCAAGAGTGAAAAAATACCACAGACAGATAGGTCCCTGATTCAGAGCACTGTTCTGTGTCTTCTTAGATTCCGTACTTGACACCCGTTAATTACAGGGCTGAGCTGAGAGCCAAAGCTGTGCACGTCTCCCCTGCGATGGAACCCACACCCTGACCCACCCCCTCTACTTACCTCTCAAACACCAAGCCAACATCCCTCCCCATAAATCAGCCCAGGGCCAGGTACCAAACGCCTAGGGACAGCCCCCCGCCCCAGGGTGCCCCAGGGCGAGCTATTTACCGGCCCTGTCTGGACGTTCCGTTCCGGCAGAAGCCCGGAGAAGGGCGGTGGTCTAAGCCTTCCCTTTGCTCCTCTCTGCCTCCTGACGGGTCCTGGTGCTTCCCCACGTGGCCCTGTGCGGCCTGCCCTCCCTCTTGTGCCCAGGGGACCTGTAAGTGACATTGAACTTCTCTTTCAATGGCATTGAGCTCTCTATGGCATCACTCAGTCACTACTATAAACTAAAATGCATAGGTACCGTTAGGATACAGACACACAGTAGGACCGCTGCCTGAAGCTAACAAGACACTGTTTGCCAGTGGACAGAGTCGCTGTTTTCAGTAAGCGCTCTGTTCTTCCGTAGCGACAGCTTCCGGTTAGGCCTGTGATGCCCATGGTCCTGATCCCATTGCCTCATTTCTTTTTTTTTTTTCTTTCTTTCTTTCTTTCTTTCTTTCTTTCTTTTTTTTTTTTTTGAGAGAGAGAGAGAGAGAGAGAGAGAGAGCATGCAAGCAGGGAAGGGGTAGGGAGAGAGGGAGACACAGAATCTGAAACAGGCACCAGGCTCTGAGCTGTCAGCACAGAGCCCAGTGCACGGCTCATACTCACAGACCGCAAGATCATGACTTGAGCCGACATCAGACGCTCAACTGACCAAGCCACCCAGGCGCCCCCTCCTCACCTCGCTTCTTTTGCCACCAAGAGTTTCTGTGCTTGGAAGCGGTGCAGTGAGGGGCGCTGCCGTGAAAACACGGGTTGAGGCACTACGGGCGGGGGGAGGGGCGGGGGAAGCAAAGCCTTCTCCAGAATAAGCAAATTCGGGCGAGGAACTTCTGTCGCCTCCATAATGGAAGCGATCCAATGTAATCAAACCGAAGCGGAGTGTGCGGCTCACCTCCCGGAATGCATCCTGCTGGGCCAGCTCAGTGCTGTGACCGGGAGGCATTTACCGGCGGCAGCGGTTGATCAGCTTTGCGGGAGAGAAATTCATGTTGTGGCGCTCCCCACTCTCCATCTCTGGCCCATGACGACTTTTTCACGACCCTGTTGGGCAAGACTGGGAAATGAACATGTCACCCTCTGCACCTGTGCAAGCTGCCCTCTGGTGGGCATTTGCAGGACACGAAACATTACAATGTGAACCCATTCCAAGAAACCTACGTACATACCGCTTTATTAGATCTCTTTGCCACAAATGTTCTTTTTTAAATGTTGTGAGGTATTATTGGCGTATTATATTAGTTTCAGGTGTACAACATAGAGATTTGAGCCACTAATTTTTTCTTTTTCTTTTTTTTTTTTTTTTTTTTTTGAGAGAGAGAGCACAAGCAGAGGAGGGGCAGGGAAAGAGGGAGACAGAGGATCCAAAGCAAGCTCTGGGCTGGCAGTGGTGAGCCCACTGTGGGGCTCGAACTCACGAACTGAGAGACCATGACCGGAGCCAAAGTCAGACGTTCAACTGACTGAGCCACCCAGATGCCCCACGAGTCACTGAATTTCTAAGCACATCCTTTCAATGTCCCAGGACATCTGCCTAACCTTTAGCTGCCACCATGAGTCACCATAGACCAGTACACCAGTGTTCCCAGCCAAGGGTGGTCTCATTCTCTAAAAGACATCTAGCACTAGGTGGAGACATTTCGGGGGCCTTGGGGAAGGGGGCTGCTACGGCATCTAGTGTGTAGAGGCCGGGGATGCTGCTAAATACCCGACAACGCACAGGACAGCTCCCACGAGAATTATCCAGCCCCGATGTCAGTAACGTTAAGGTGGAGAAATCTCGATGCAGAGCCGCGCTGCGGGCCAGCCAGTTGTCCACTCCTCCTTCTGGGCTCCTCCCAGTGGGCTGTAGCTCCTCCCAGCGTGCTATGTCCAGTTAGCACCGGCTTATGACGCACAACTGTCTGTGAGCCAAGCTTGGACTTTTTATTCCTCGGTTAGTTGGTCATGGAGAACTACCCATGAGGTCAAATACGGAGTAAGCAGGGTACTTGACTGCAAAGCCGAAGGGGACCCTGAGGGCCACGAGCATTTAACTTCAAGAAATTACAGGGCTAAGTCAAATGAATGACAGCAGTGTCACAAGGGCATGTTAATCAGAAGAAACTGGGAATACTTTGTTACAAGGTACCTGCACTTCCCCTCAAATGGTCCAGTGTTATTTGAAAGCTAATTATAAACATATATTGTAAACTCTAAGGCGGCTACTAACAATTTTTTAAAGGTTTATTTGTCTTTGAGAGAGAGTGCACACGCAAGTGGGAAAGGGGCAGAAAGAGAAGGGGACAGAAGAGGGTCCGAATCTGGCTCCACAGTGACAGCAGCGAGCCAAAAGCGAGGGCTGAGATCATGACCTGAGCTGAAATCCAACGCTCAGCCAAGCCATCCAGGTGCCCCAAAAATGTTTTTAGGTATAATTGATACGCTAAGAGAGGAAAGAAAATGGAATCCTATAAAATTCCAGTTAAAGGCAGAGAAGGCAGAAAAAGAGGGGAAGATCTTTTTGAGAAAGAAACAGAAAACAGACCACAACAAACAAAACAGTTGAAACAGGGTTCAAATTAATCCAACTGTATCAATAATCACTTTCATTCTGAGTATACCAGTTGAAAGAAACTGTCAGCATGAACTAAAAAAAAAAAAAAAAAAAAGAATAAAAGAATAAAAGATCCGGGCGCCTGGTGGCTCCGTCAGTTGAGCACCTGACTCGTGGTTTCGGCTCAGGCCATGACCTCACAGTGTCTGGGTTCCAGCCCCGCCACGTGCTCGGAAGCTGGCAGCACAGAGCCTGCTGGGATTCTGTCTCTCTGGTCCCTCCCCACTTGCTCTGTCTCTCTCAAAATAAGTAACCTTTAAAATTTTTAAAAAGACCCAACTCTATGTTGTCTACAAGAGACCACTTTAAGTATAAAGAGTCATAGAAAAGGATGAAGACATAAACCGTGCTGAAGTTGGTCCAAAGAAAGCAAGATTAGCTATGTTAATTTCAGACAAAGCAGGCGTCAGAACAAGGAAAATTATCAGGGGTAAGGAGGGGCATTATAGAATGATAAAGGGGTCAATTTTCCAAGAAGACTTAACAATCCTTAATGGGTATGTGATACACCTAACAACAGGATCAAAATATATGAGGCAAATACTTGCTAGAACTCAAAGAAGAAATAAACAAATGCCCCGCATGTGGGAGACTTCAATACCCTTTCATCAAGAACTTCCAGAGCAAGCAGGCAGAAAATCAGTAATGATGTAGTTGAACTGAGCAGTACCACTAATCAATTGGATTTAATTATGGAATACTTCTATAGATTAGAAAATATTTAAGATTAGAGAATACTGGCTCTTAACAACAGCAGAAATACATATTCCTCTCAAGCGCACGTGCGACATTCACCAAAAAAAAAAAAAAAAAGACCGCATCTGGAGTCAGGAACACACCCTAACAAATTTTAAAAAGTAGAAATCTGTTCTTGGACCAGTCAAATTAAACTAGAAATCAATGGCAGAAAGAAAGCTGGAAAAGTCCCAAATAGTTGGAGACTAACCAACACCCTTCTAAATAACATATGGGTCAAAGAAGTCTCGAGAGAAATTTTAAAATATTTTGAACTAAATGAAAATAAAATATAACTTGTCAAAATCTGTGGGATGTAGTGAAAGTTATACTTTGAGGTTTTTGCCATTGAATGCATAGTAAGAAAAGAAGAAAGATACAGAAATCAATAATCGAAGCTTCTGCTTTAGGAAACTAGAGAAAGAAGAGTTATAAAAGCGTAAAGCAAGCAAAGGAAAAGACATAACAAAAATTAGAGCAGAAATCAATGAAACTGAAGGCAGGAAATCAACAGAGAAAATCAATGAAACTAAAAGTTGATTCTATGAAAAGATCAGTAAAAATTGATAAGCTTCTAGCCAAACTAGGAAAAAAAGAGAAAAGACACAAATCACTAATACCAGAAATAAAAGAGGGGTCATCACTACTGATCCCATGACCATTAAAAGGGCAATAAAGAGGGCGCCTGCGTGGCTCAGTCAGTTCAGCGTCTGACTCTTGATTTTAGCCTAGGTCATGATATCAGGGTTTGGGAGTTCAAGTCCTAAATCAGGCTCAGAGCGCTGCACTGATGGTGCGGAGCCTGCTTGGGATTCTCTGTCTCCCTTTCTTTCTGTCTGTCTCTCCTCTGCTCACTGTCTCTCTTTCAAAATAAAAGAAAAGAGAAAAGAAAAATAAAATAAAGAATAATAAAGAAACATTACAAACAGTTCTATGTCCACAATCTGACAAATGAAATAGACCAATTCCTTGAACGATATAATGTAACAAAACATTTTTGTAAAGTTTATTTGTTTTGAGGGAGAGACAGAGTGAGTGGGTGGACGAACGGGGAGGGGGGGAGGAGCAGAGAGGGAGAGAGAATCCCAAGCAGGTTTTGTGCCGTCAGTGACGGTTGTTTCAACTAACAAGATGGAGGAATCCTTCCAGGGGGTCTATGTGTATCAAATCATCGTAATGTACAATTTAGATATCTCATAATTTAGCAATAATACCTCAATAAATCTGAAAAAGATAAAAATCGATTTAAAAATTTTTAACATTTATTTATTTTTGAGAGAAAGAGAGAGACAGAGCATGAGCAGTGGAGGGGCAGAGAGAGAGACACACACACGCACAGAATCTGAAACAGGCTTCAGGCTCTGAGCTGTAAGCACAGAGACCTACACGGGGCTTGAACTCAGGAATGATGAGATCATGACCTTGGTCAAAGTCAGTCGCTTAACTGACTGAGCCACCTAGGTGCCCCTGTTTTAAAATAAACACAAAATAATTAATAACCTTCAAAAAAAAAGCACCGGGCCTGGATGGTTCCATTAGTGAATTCTAGTGGTAAAAAAAACCCATTTTAGTGGAGGCAATACTTTCTAACTCCTTCTATGAGGCCAGCATTACCCCCGTACCAAAGCCAGATAAAAACATTTCAAGAAAAGGAAGCTGTAGATCAATATCTCTCATGAACACAGGTGTAAAAATTCTCAACAAAATATCAGGAACTTGAATTCAATATACATAAATTTATGCTAATGATTTAAAAGAATAAACAATATAAAGATAAACTTAAATATTTTATTTTTTAAATGTTTATTTATTTATTTTTGAGAGAGACAGAGAGACAGAGTCAGAGAGACAGAAAGAAAGAGAGCATCCCAAGCAGGCTCCACACTGTCAGGGCAGAGCCGGACTTGGGACTTGAACTCAGAAACCATGAGATCATGACCTGAGCTGAAATCAAGAGTCGAGTTGGACTCTTAACCGACCAAGTCACCCAGGTGCCCCTAAAATGAAAAAAATGTTAAAGTTCCTTAGGGCAGGAGAGAATTCAGGTTGGAGGGATCAAGATAGGCAGCAGGTTTTCCTGAATAGATCTTCCATGGAGATTTGACTTTAGAAACATGTGAATAATCCCATAGTTATAAAGCAAAAGTACGTTTTTAAAAAGCTATCTGGAAAAGTAAAAAACAAAACGAAAGGAACAGTCTTAACTTTGTATCCAGTTGATAGCAGAACCAGAGAGAGGGCTATTTTCAGTGACTTTTTAAAATTTTTATTTTTTTTAAAGTCGGCTCCACACCCAATGTGGGGCTCAAACTCACAACCTTGGATTCAGCGTTGCATGTTCTACTGACTGAGCCCACCAGGTACCCCCATTTTCAGTGACTTTTAAAAACAGTAATTGAATTATACATCTCTAGTGGAATATACCTTAAGAACAAAGAGACCTACAAAAAGAAATTCTTCAATGGTGTTTATTAATGTTCATGTTAGCTGTGGTGTTGTTATTTTTATTCTGAGACTGTTGTTTATGTAATGGGAACCATGTGGATGGTAAGTGGGATTTTTCAGTTCAGGAGAAAAAAAGACCCAAATGTAAGAGCGATGAGGTTAGTAAAGCCCTCTGGTCATAGAAGTAACAGTAGGAACTCACAATGTATTTTCTCTTTAAAAGAGAAATATACATATTTCCTAGCTTCCTCCACCGAAAACATCTAGGACCTGAAAACATCCACTAAAAACATCTAGAAACAATCTTATAGCAATAAGCACATCTAGTTTCAGATTGGATTGGTAAATATAATTTCCTAGTAAGAAAACCAGGGATCCTTGGAGAAATGGATGATTGAAGTCTGAGGCAGGAACTGTACAAGATGAACCAGGAACATTGGGAAAACAAACAAACAAACCTATAAAATACTAAGGTCACATAAAAAGCCTCAGGAGCTGGGGTGCCTGGGTGGCTCAGTGGGTTAAGCGTCTAACTTCAGCTCAGGTCATGATCTCAAAGTTCATGGATTTAAGCCCTGCATCGGGCTCTGTGCTGATGACTCAGAGACTGGAGCCTGGTTCTGATTCTGTCTCTCCCTCTGCCCCTCCCCCTCTCACAGTCTGTCTCTCTCTCAAAAATAAACATTTAAAAAAAATTTTTAATTAAAAATTCAGGAGCTAACTTGAAGAGATTTGCACTGGGATAGATGTGACAATGTGAGGATCAATAAGAGTAATAACCACAATTACTTGAAACATATGAAAATGTTTAAAATCTATTATTTAATAATGATACTTTTAAAAAGTCCAGTTGGAGCATGCCAGGAAAACAACTTATTATTTTATTTTTAATTTTTATATATATTTTTATTTATTTTAGAGAGAGAGAGTGTGTGGGTGGGGGAGAGGGGCAGGAGTCTGAGAGAGAGAGAGAGAGAGAGAGGGAGAGAGAATCTTAAGGTCCGTGCTCAGCTTGGAGCCCAACGTGGAGCTTGATACCACGACCCTGCGGCCATGATCTGAGTCAAAACCCGAGAGTCAGATGCTCAACCAATTGAGCCACCCAGGTGCCCCAAAGATTTTATTTGTTTTTAAGTAATCTCTACACCCAGTGTGGGGCTTGGACCCACAAGCCTGTGATCAGGAGTCACATGCTCCACTAGTTAGCCAGCCGGACTCCCTTCCATTTTATTTTTAACTATGATTTATCTAAAGCAGAGTTTGGCAAATCACATGTATGGTCTCTGTCGCAATTACCCAACTTGTCATTGTAGCATAAAACAATCATAAATATGCAAATAAATAAGCATGGCTGTCTTCCAGTAAAATTTTCCTTTCTTTTTTTTTTTAAATTTTTATGGTTTTTATTTATTTTGGAGAGACAGAGATAGTGCGAGCAGGGGAGGGTCAGAGAGAGAGGGAGATACAGAATCTGAAGCAGGCTCCAGGCTCAGAGCTAGCTGTCAGCACAGAGCCCGACGCGGGGCTCGAACCCACGAACCATGAGATCATGACCTGAGCCGAAGCTGGAAGCTCAGCCAACTGAGCCACCCAGGCGCCCCAAGACTTTTTCAAAAACAGGCAATGAGCAGAGTTTGGTCTGCAAGCGTAGTTTTCAGGAAAACTATTGATTCTCCCACATTAGTTTTTAAACCAGATAGATACAAAATTCTTTTGTTATTTCTAAGAATTTTCATTTTATTTTCTTGGGTCTCCCAGGATTAGGCCTTCCACTTCCAAACGATGATAACTTGGCCTCCTCATTGCAGCATGCAGTTTGTTTTCTTTTCTAGCACTTTCAGAACAATCTCATATGCTACTGGTATCCATGGACACCCTTTCCTTTTTTCCTAAAATGTTCATGGGAATGCTTTGCTATTTCAGCAATAATCATGAAACTGCCTTTTGATTTGTTATACATGTCTCATCAACGCTGTCCTCCTAACTCGTTTTTAACTCAGGAGTAGATGTTGGCTTTTATTTTTATATTTTTGATTCTGCAGCTTTCCTATTGTCTGGATCCTAGGGACCATATCCCTGGTGTCATGGTCATCTGTTCTATATTTCCTGCCAATTACTATTGAGATCTGGAAGTTTCATCAGATTCTTTGAGGGAAGGAGGCAAGACAGTTTCAAGGAGGTACATTATACGTGATGTCTCCTTTTTGTGAGGTTAGCAGCCACAGAAGATACCGGCCTAATCCTTTCATTCATTAGAGGTTACAAAGCTGATATTCTAAGTCCAACATTCTTCTTTTGCTGTCTAGAATACTTCTATACATGGGGCGCCTGGGTGGCTCAGTCGGTTAAGCCTCCGGCTTCGGCTCAGGTCAGATCTCACGTTTGTGGGTTCGAGCCCCGTGTCAGGCTCTGTGCAGACAGCTAGCTCAGAGCCTGGAGCCTGCTTCCGGTTCTGTGTCTCCTTCTCTCTCTGCCCCTCCCCCTCTCATGCTCTGTCTCTCTCTGTATTAAAAATAAATAAAACATTAAAAAAAAATTTAGAATACTTCTATCCAGACCACTCCCCCTCATGAACTATCTGGTTCTCATTGGTAGAGTGAGTATAAGAAAGACAAAAAGATTGCTTGATACTTTCCTTTTATTTCCATTTTTAAGATAATAAGGAAAATATTTAAATTAAAATTTAAAATAATATTTTCCATTTTAAAAATAAAAAGTTGGTTGAGTGGCTGACTTTGGCTTAGGTCATGGTCTTACGGTTTGTGGGTTTAAGCACCGCATCAGGCTGACAGCTGACAAGAGCCTGGAGCCTGCTTTGGATTCTGTGCCTCCCTCTCTCTCTCTGCCCCTCTCCCACTCTCGCTCTGTCTCTCTCTCTCTCAAAAATAAATAAATATTTAAAAAATTAAGTAAAGTAAAATAAAATAATCAATAAAATCTTAGGGGCACCTGGGTGGCTCAGTCAGTGGAGGGTCCAACTCTTAGTTTCGTTTCAGGTCCCAATCTCTGGATTCGTAGGTTCAAGCCCCGCACTGGGCTCCGTGCTGACAGTGTGGATGGAGCCTGCTTGGGATTCTCTCTCTCCTTCTTTCCCTGCCTCTCCCCTGCTGGCACTCTCTCTCTTCCCTCAAAATAAATAATTTAAAAATATATATTTAAAATAATAAAAAATAAAATGAAAAATCTACTTAATATCAGAAACAAATAAAAACTATCTAATAATAAAATATGTGATAACTGGGGTGCCTGGTTGGCATAGTTGGTTGAGCATCCAACTCTTGCTCTCTGCTCAGATCATGATCTCATGGTTTGTGAGTTCAAGCCCCACATGGGGTTCTGCACTGATCACATAGAGCTGGCTTGGGATTCTGTTTCTCCTCTCTGCCCCTCATCTGCTTGTGCTCTCTCTCCAAATAAATAAATAAATAAATAAATAAACAAACTTTTAAAAATATGTAATAAGAGTTATATATAAAGAAAACTTCATAATTGCACAGATAGATGTAAAAGGAGACATGAATAAATGATATTATGTATCTTATTCTCGATAGAAAACTAAAGAAAGACACTCTAATTTACCAATAACTTCGGGCCAAACACGAGGAGCACATTTATAGTTGAACAAATGGGTTTATTACTCGTGCTGCGCTATTGGACATCTCAGTAAAATGGTGTTTAGGAAGGATTTACAGGATTTGGGCTCAAGCTCGGTGATTTGGGATATGGTTTAAGAAAGTGAGAGTTTGGGGCGCCTGGGTGGCTCAGTCAGTTAAGCATCTGGCTTCCGCTCACGTCATGATCTCACGTTTTGTGGATTCGAGCTCCACGTGGGGCTCTGTGCTGACAGCTAGCACAGAGCCTGGAGGCTGCTTCAGATTCTCTATCTCCCTTTCTCTCTGACCCTCCCCTGCTCGTGCCGTCTCTCTGTCTCTCAAAAATAAATAAAAAACATTAAAAAAAAAAAGAAGAAAGTAAGAGTTTTTCTTTGTATTGGATGTTCTTAGGAAGTAGGAGTATTTCGAGGATGGGCTATGTTAACAAATCTTACCTAGACAAAGGCTAAAACTACTTGGTAAAGGTCACTTACATTACCCAAGATGGAAGGATGTTTCATTGTTTTGGTGGTTTGGGCGATGTTCCTATCTTTGTTGGTGTTCACATGATTATAGAGTGATCTTGTTTTTGTCTTGATGCCTCATGTCACAAAATACCTTTCTCTAATGTTGATGTTCTGTGAAATTGTTCATGTTTAACAGAACACTATTGCCAGCACCTGGGTGTCTGGAGGTGTGTTTCACTTTCTCAAATCTATAAATTAACTGCAGTTCTAACCTCAATTACCAGCTTTGTATATGCTTGTGTTATGAAATTACTTGACAAAACATATCAAAGTTGGGCATCTGAACAAATAAACATTACAGAAGAGTTAAGAAACTAAAAAAAGAAATATTATTGCGAAAACAAAAAAGATATAGCAAGAAAAGGTGGATAAATCTACCAAAAAAGTCACAGTTGGTAAAACAAACCACACACCCAGATAAAATATCTTCAACATATTTGAAAAAGGGCTGATGCCTCCAGTAAAACAAACAGCTCTTCTTACCAATAACATAAAAAGAATACTCTTCGAAATAGTTTTAATTTTTTGCAACAATAACGTACCACTGAAAAACATTTTCAAGAAAAAAAAAAAAAGGCTGGAACTTGAACACAGAGGGTGCTCACAGAGGAGCCTCAAGGAAGGACTACGACTTCCAGGAGGCTCCGCGCAGATCGTCTCCGGACTCCCGATAGGCACCGCGTGCTTTACGCGCCAGCTTTGGCCTTAGCCAACGAGCTGCAAACCGCGGCGGAGGATGGAGAGCAGCGATGAGACGCCCGTCGAGAAATGCCGAATCCACTTGCGCCCCGGCACGCTGCGCGATGCACCTCCCGCCACGTTGCACCTTCTGCCCTGCGAGGTCCTGGTTAACCGGCCCGCCCCCGTGGAGCGCTTTTTCACCCCCGCCATCCGCCAGGGTCCCGATGGTGAGCACTCATGGCGGGACTACAGCTCCCAGCAGACCCCGCGTCCGCGCCCCTCTCTCCTTGGCCAGGAGTGGCGCAAGGGCTCCTGGGGATCGTGGTCCACCGGAGATGGCGGGAGGGCCCCAGGGGGGCTGCCCCGCACGGCCCGAATCTGGCCCCCTCCGAGGCCCTGCGTCTGCCTCCTTACAGGACTGGAAGTATCATTTCGGGGCCGCAAACTCTGCGGCGAGGAGGTGGCGGTGCCGCCTGGCCTCGTGGGATACGTGATGGAGGAAAAGGGAGAGGGTTCGTCGAATGACGAGCCTGAGCAGCAGGAGCTGGTGGAACCCCGCGAGGCGCTGGAGCGGGACTTTGTGAGCGCGGTGGCGGTAGGGCTGGAGGGGGGTGCGGGCGGGAGCGGTGGCCCCAACGTTTAGCCGAGTTCCTTCCCCAGGACCGCTTTATTGGAGCCACCGCTAGTTTCAGTCGCTTCACGCTGTGGGGCCTGGAGACCATCCCCGGTCCGGATGCCAAAGTGCGTGGGGCCCTGGCCTGGCCCAGCCTCGCTGCAGCGGTGAGTAGACGGATGAGCCCTCACTTTTACAGGCCCCTTCCGTTCCTCTCGGACTCCAAGGTTAGTCCCTGGGTCATCCAGACTCTTGCCCCTGAGTGGATTTGGGGCTTCCCGGCTGGGGTGCACAGTGGGGCAGATGGAGACCGATCAGGGGCCTTGCGGCTTCTCCACCTCACCTCTGAGCTGCCTGGAAGGGGCTGTCCTGAGTAGCTGGGCCCCTCCCAGGGCAAGGGGGCCATCCAGTCACTGTCAAAAACCCAATAGTAGAGGTGACTCCTGTTGCAGATTCACACACAGGTGCCTGAGGACTGAGGCCCGGAACCTGCAATTGAAAGCTGCCGGTCCCTTCACCCGGGTAAACCAGCTCTTCACTTTGGAGCCACTGATTCCATCACCCCAAATAAACGAGCTCTTCACAGCACCTGTGAGTTTGTGGGCTCCTTGGAGCCCCTAAGCTGGCACTGCTCTTTCTTTCCCACAAGAAACTTTCATGGCTGTGGCCTATAGAAACAATTTATTGCCAAGGGCAGTGAGGGCAAGAGAGGCCAGAATTTTGCAGCCAGTACCCACCCACCCCCAACTCCTACTTTACAAAAGAAAATTTTACAGCCGCTAGTCCTCTGTACAGAGTGTGTCCCCCTCCCCCCACGCCATGTCACTGTACACAGCTGCCTGGCTCCCTCCGGTCCCTCGTTCATAGCAGGCCTAGACCTGCAGCCAGCTGACGTTGGAATTGACCTGAGCCCTGAGCTCGCCTTGGTGCTGGGCCCCAGCCGGCCCAGGCCCTACGAGGCCCGCCCTCTCCTTATGGAGCTGTCCTCAGCCCCACCTCCCTTGGTGTGCCTCTTGGGGGCCCTGGGAGGGGTGAGACGTGCTGTCGGCCCCGCTTCTGTCTCGTCGCCACTGCTGTGGACAGTGCCTGGTCACCACTTGCCCCTCTTGCTCCAGTCCTTGGGAGTGAAGTGCAGACACTTGGAGTCGATCCGAAGGAGACGCTTGAGCATAGCTCGTTCGTGCCCATCAACGATGTCTTCCGACAGTGTGAGGATGTACTGGCCCTGAGTGGGAGATGGGGCCGGTCAGCCCGTGTGGGCATGCACTCTGCAGCCCTGCACACACCTGTCTCCCCCTGCCCGCCCTACCTTGTAGTAATTGATGAGGTTGAGGTACTGTAGAGTAGAGATGACATCCTCCTTCTTGATGCTGGTGATTTCACTGATCTCGCTGTGGGAGGGCAACGATCAGGTCCTCTGGGGACCTTCGTCTCTGCCCCAAGCCCCCCAGGAGCCCCAGGAGCGAGGACAAGTCATGCCATGCACCCCCAGGGGTAGGTAGGGCCAGGCTCACTTGATGGTGATCTGCGGCCTCTCCCCACTCTCTGACTTCAGCCCCATCAGGATCTCCAGGATGGTCTGGGACCAGTAGCTCCGGTAGGATAGGAGGCCAAGATCTGAGAGGGGCTTCTCAGGGGTCCCTGTTTTCCCTTCCACTTTGGAGAGTTCATAGCCTACAGCAGCAGAGCAGGAAGGGGTGGGTAAGCCATCACAGCTGCGTGCAACCAGTGTTTCAGAGCGTGGGTTATGGAAATAAGACTGGCTGGGTCCCATCTTGGCCCTGCCATACGGTCGTTCTGTGACCTGGTATATGGCGACTGTCTGCTGTGTCTGTTTCCTCGTAAAGAACTAACGAGCAGCACTCTTCACCTCTGCTGTGGAGGAGCAGCCACAGTCCATGGCTGTGGAGATACACTCAGGGGCCAGTGAGGGCTTACAGGCAGGGCTGGGGGCGGGAATGCAGAGAAAATGGCTTATGGAAAGAAAGCGTCTCTATTTTCATCATTCCAGATCCCCACCGCTGATCTAGGCCTGAGGATCCTTAGATTTATGGTCAGATCAGTCCCTCTAACTGCTGCCTGAGGGGCAGCAGTGCTCCAGGACCAGGCTGGCCTGGCTAGTTGTGACAGGAAGCAAGGAGAGGCGACTGGGTGGCTTGGTTGGTTGAACATCTGACTTCGGCTTGGGTCATGATCTCGTGGTGGTATGCCAGTTGGAGCCCCATATGGAGCACTCCTGTGAACACGGAGCCTGCTCTGGATCCTGCCTCCCTCTCTGTGCCCCTCCCCAGCGTGTGCAAGTGCTTGTTCTCTCTCTCTCTCTCTCTCTCTCTCAAAATCAAACGTGAAAAAAAAAGAGGGGAGGGAAAGAGGCACCAATGCACTCTCCAGGTCAGGAGATCATTCTTCAGCAGGTAACGGGGTCTCTCCCCCCTCTGACCACTCCGTCCTCCTCCACCTGCTGGCTACAGGGCCCTGGCAGACCCTTCCCAGTGAGCCCTGGACGTGCTGCAAAACTCTACGTGGCTTCAGGTCTCTTGACAGAGTCTTCATTCTCTCCCGCGGGGCCTGGGAGGGTCTCCGTTACTCTAGAGGCCCTTCTTCGCCCTCAGTCATCGCTATGTCAGGCCATGGCTCTTTCCGCCCCACTCTGCCCCATCTTTATCTGCCAGTCTTGCCCTCTTGTCTAATCCTGTGACTTCCACCAGCAGCCTGGTGGGGGGAGGGACGGAGGCTGGTGCTGTAGAGAAAGCAGCACGGAAGGGGACGGGCAAACCCAGGTTCCTACGCAGCTACGCTGGGCCCACCAGTGCATGTGGAGTCCGGACAGATCAACTGGCGGCCACACTCCCCACCCCCGCTGCAGGGAACTCCCGGCCCCTGCCCAGTGGACTTCTACCAGCCCTCAGGAACTGCCTGGAATGGGAGCTTCTGGTGCACCTGTCTGGGCAGAACTCAGCACATCTTGGTGACCTTGCTCATACCCTGTCTCCACTGAGGTCTGAGCTCCAAGGCTTAGATTCATTTTCTTTAAGTATCTCTGCCTGCTCTACCAGGCTAAGGGCATCCTGGGGATGCGCCACTATCCTGGCATTATTCTAATAAAATTCTTCGCCTGGACCACGACCTGGATTAAGTCAAGCCTCTGTCTTCACCAAACAGCTAATGCTCCGTCGTGTCTCCCAGGTCAGAGTTGGTTATCCCAAGGATTCAGTGAGTGGCGAGTTAGGCGGAATGGACATACGATGCTGGGAAGCAGAAGGGGGCCTTGCGGTTGGAGAAACAGGGAAGAGCGCATGTATGATGAGGGACAGAGTCCCTTCTGAACTTTAAAGAGACTGATCTGCCTGAATCCGAGAAGCAGAGGCCAAATCCACACGAGGATTTGCTGAGTTAACGTCGTTTTGAGCATCCAGTGTGCAAGGCTCAGGGAATGATTAGGGAAACGGCAGCTCTGGTCCTCGCCTAGGAACGGGTATGATGGCACAGAACCCCACAGATGAGCCACAGCGGCTCACATGGCCTCTGCCCGTGGCCCTCAGCAGGAGCACAGGAGTCAGATTTGGGGAACGTTGGGTGGTGCTCAACACCTTAGCCAAGGAAGAGTGAGGGGCTGAGACTCTAAAAAATGAGCAGGGCAGTCCCCTGCGAATGGAGAGAACCTTGGGAGAGTCCCGTCTGTATTTCTGGCCAGCTCCCTGGTGACAGGCAGCACAGCCTGGCACATCTGGGAGGGAGCCACATCGGGGGCACTGGCACTGGGCCTGCTGGTCCCCACCCCCAGCCCCTGGCCGAGGGCACAGGTACTCACTGAACTCGATCAGCAGCTTGCCGTAGCCCCGGCGCTGGTAGGGAGGCAGGGTCAGGATGCAGGCGACGTTGTAGTCTTCCGTGGACTCCTTCTCCTGGAAAGGAGGGGTGGGTGAGCGAGGAGGGGGACACGGCTCGGACAAGGCTGAGAGGTGACCCATCCAGGTGAGCGCTCACCTTGGAGAAGTAGCCCACGATGTGGAAGCCCTTACAGTCGTACTCCGTCATGACGTAGAACAGGAAGGGGTCTGTGTCGTAGTACAACGTCTTATGGTCGAGGAAGCACTTGGCCAAGAGACACAGGTTCTGGGAATAACTCTGCAAAGGAAAAGGCCCATCAGCATTCGGGGCACCCTGTGTTAAATGTGGTTATTTAGTTGCTTTACCCGGCTCCTCCCCAGGGCCTGATCCATTCAACCAGCCAGGCAGTCCCTGCCGCTCAGGCAGAGCGACTCCTCAGTGCTGACCCCTGCCTTGGTGGTGGGCTGGCAGGGTTTACTCCTGTCCCCACACCTCCGCCTGAGTCTCGCCTGGGGGCTTCCACTGTCCTCTGCTGTCAACAAACCACAGTGTCTCCAGGAAGGCAGACTCCGCTGTGGCTTATCAGGGCACCTCCACCCAGGTGCCAGTCCCAGGACTCTCCCTCTCAAAACCCACAAGCCTCTCCGGCCCACAGTCACACCCACTGGAGACTGACCCTCCCCCCCAATGGAAATTAGGCGCTCTGAACCTAAAAGGGAACAGCCTTCAGGGTTGCCCAGCAAAACGATTAATCTTGCTGTTTTGCCTCTACCACACATTCTTCTCCCACATACCAGATGTGGCTTCTCAGCCACCTGCTGGGCACTGCCACCTGGATGCCTAAATCCACACTTAACCACAAGGAACGGTGGCTGAGGCAGCGTCTGTCCCCCAAGCTTCCCCAGCACCCAAGCCAGGCTCTCCCTTGCTGTTCAGATGCCAGCTTCTCCCTCACTGCCCCCTATGCCCCGGAAATGACCTCACGGTCCTAACGGTTCCTCCAGACTACTCCCTCCTTCCTTCCCACAGCCACAGAGGAAGGCAGGTTTGAAGCCCCAAACCTGCAGTGACCCCTACTTGTCCCCCAACTGATCTCACCTGAGCTCTGCCTCTTCTAACGACCTTGCCTCATCCTCTCTGCCTTTCAGCCGAAATGGTCTTGAGCCCTCACACCACCTGTCCATCCAGGACTACCCTTCAGGACCCTGCTGCCTGCAGTTCCCTTACCCGCCTTTTCCTTGCGCCAAGGACCAAAGATGCCTTCCTATGTGAAGCTCTGCCGGCCACGCCCTCTGGGTCCTGAAAACCCCACCCTTTGTTTCGACACTTATCCCTGGGATCTCAGCAGATGCTGGCAAATCTGTGGTTTCCCCAGACTGTGAGCTCAGAGACTTTGTCCAATTACTGGTCCTCTTTACACCTCCCCACATCTGCCCCACAGCAGGAACTCCACAAAAATGGGATGAATTAATCTGACCACTGAGCAGGAGGAAGCTGCTCACTTAACCTCTCCCTGCACGAGCGCCGGTGACCGCCCACTGCCCCTGAGCCACAGACCTTGTTCTTCCGTCCATCGATCTCAAAGAAAGAGATGGTGCCCTTGCGGTAAATCTCGTTGCCCGGAGGGTGTCGCAGGTCACACTTGGTCTGAGGAAGAGAGGAGGATCAGAGGCGGGGCGAGGCGGGGGGCAGCAGGAAGGCAGCCTCCTGGGTCCCCTCATACCAGGTGGCGCTGCAGACACTTCAGGCTCCGGCCGTACTTGAGGCAGAACTCGCAGAGGTAGAGGACGGGCAGCGCGGTCAGCTCCTGCGGGTACGGGGAGAAGTACCACGGCTTCAGGCGGTGCCGGCCCAGCTCGATGCACTCGATGTTCTTCATCCGGGTAACGATGTCGTCGTGGCTCCGGTCGGACACCAAGCTGCCAGTCATGCGTGGAGCCGACGGGATCCCATCTGAGCTGTCCTGGGAGTCCTGCCCAGGGCCGGCGGGGAACACCAGGTTACAGGAGGCGGCGCACATAACCCTTCCACTGCTTTCCTTGTTCAAGCCTAACAACAACCCTGCAGGGTGGGTGGTACCATATTCCCCACTTTCCAGGAAAAGAAACGGAAACTAGACAGCTTTCGACTGTAGTTTGAAAAAGGTCACCCGATGACTGATCTCGACCGGCTGTGCCTGGCTCCTCACCCCACCCGGATCGGTCAGTGCCTACCACCTTTACGTATGTTCAAACCAATCACTGAACTCTCCATCCTGCCTACGTCCCCTCCTTTGCACCCAGCTTCCCTCTTCCCCAGACATACCTCGTCAGTGCCCAAGCAATTTGATTTTCGCTTCCGCCCTGGCTGAGCTGCAACTGCTCTACGGGCGGATCCATTCTGCGGGTGCAAGTGCAGAAGAGAAAAGGTGGCTGAGTTGAGCCTGAAAGGGACTGCCAGAGGGGAGGAGAGAGGAAGAAAAAAGAAGGTTGGGGGGAACTTACCTGAGGGAAAACTGAGGCTGGGGCTGTCTCGCTGGGCACTGGAGTTGCTGGTGAAACCACCTCCACCTTCCGTTTCTGCAGAGAGAAACCAAGAAAGGTGGGTCAGAAGGTAGAGAAGGTGGGACCTAAGAGGAAAGCAAGGTCCCTGGAATTGCTGAGGGTACCGTTGAGCGGTGGTTGGGCTGCAGGCAGGAGCTGGAGGAGAGCGGCTGGTCAGGCTCGCCACCGGGAATGGCCTCCCGCTCCTTGGGCAGGTTGAAGCGGAGTGTGATCTGGACCGGGATTGGCAAGGTCTTCCCGCTGGCCTGGGCGGAGGCCGGCTGTAGAGATAGGTCCAGGGTCTTCCTCTGGGGTGGGGTTGGTTGTGGGATAGGGAAGGGGAGTAGGGGCCCCTCAGTGTGGAGTGATCAAACCCCACCCTCTGCCCTCTCAAGGACACAGGAATAGCTACTGGACTCTGGAAGCTACATCTGCAATTTGGCCCCCATCCTTTGCAAGCGGAAGCCAGAGTGGAAGGCTGTGGACTCCTGCCCATCCAGGAGCCCCTGAGGCCAAGAGATGAGAAAAGTAGGAGGCAGGAAAATAAAATAAAAAGGTGAAGCACGGGACCTACTCACCACCTCTCTCTCTGGAGAGCCGGGCCGGGACCCAGGAAGTCCGTTCTTGGTGGGAGTCTTGGCCTCTTTCTTGGGGAACTGGATCTTCTTTAGGTCCAGCCGCTCGTGGGTCACCCATTCATCCAGGCGTTTGTTGACTGTAGCAGTGGGAATGGCTCAGGAAGGAATGCCAGAGACTGCCTCCCAACCCCACCCTGCAGCCCTACCTCACCCCAGCCCAGAACTCACAGTCAATATAATGGACGTAGAAAAGCTTGCGGCCACTGATGTCCTTCACGCTCAGGATCTCGGCCAGGGCTGTGGGAACAGCACAGGCAGGAGCCTTAGACGAGCCAGGCGAAGAGGATCCACCCTCCTCAGACCTGATCTCCACCCCCAGGCCGGATCCCCAGCACTTGGAAGCTTTCGCCCAAACCCCTTTTAGTCACCAAGTGCCGCCCCCTCCCCAAGCCCCGCCCTGTCCATCTCGGAGCGGCTGAGAGCCACGCCCCTCCTGGGTATCTGCGCCCCACCCGCCCCGGGATTATAGAGGCCCCACCCCCTCCCGAGTGTTCGGTTGACTCCCTCCCGCCCCTCGCCCTCAGGTTCCTTAGCCCCGCCCCCCGACGTCACTCACGCCACTCATCTTCGTTGTCCTGGTTCCGCCGAAGCACGGGCAGGCGGCAGCCCTCGATTATCTCCCCCTGGGGAGACAGCGCGGCGCCAGGGTCGGCTACTGGGGGGCCTCGGGTTCTACCCACCTCCCCTGGCTCCCTCCGCCCCGCCCCGGGCACCGGACTCACCACCTCCGCCATCTTCCCTCCCTCCACTGCCACTTCCGGCCCCTCTGGGAGACGTCACTTCCGGGACTGAGCGCGCCGTAGGCCCGCGCCTCCTGAAGCCGCTTTAGAAGGAGACTTTTGAGAGACACCGCTATCCGGCTGGAAGCAGGCAGCCGTCCCGTTTGGCTGGCGGGAGAGTGGGGTGTTTTAAATTAAGGCCTGGGTCCTAGGTGGAATCCCCGAAAGGCGCACAACGATTGGAGGAAAGCTGAGTCCGTCACGTGACGCCCACCGGGTGCGACGCCGATCACGTGGTTACGGCGCGGGTCACGTGGGACGAGGTTTGTTCTTCCAGGACGCCCGGGCTCGAGCGACTCCTAGTGGCAGCAGGAGGCGTCGCCGGCAGGGACACAGCCCTCTGGGCGCCGGGGGCGGGTCTGGGGGATTGGGAGGCTGGAGAAATGGGAGGGACTGCGAAGGGACCTCAGTGCCTGGCCGTTTGTGGACTTACTTCCTAAGGGATGGGGATTCAGATTTGTAGGCATGTTGTTTTGTATATTAGTTTTCTAACTTTAAATATCTATTAATCATTCATACATTCAACAGCTACTTGGTGAGCCCCCTAGCACGTGTCAGGCACTACTCTAGGGGCCTGTAATACATTACCGAATATGTGAAAGAAACCTGACCTCACAGAGCTTAGCGTCTTGAGAATTGGGAGGAAAAAGAGAGGTATAGATAATAAAAGCATTTAAAATTTAATTATTTGGATTTGGGCACCTGGGTGGCTCAGTCAGCTAAACATCAGACTTTCAGGCCCTGCATCCAGCTCACTGTTGTCAGCGCAGAGCCTGCTTCCGATCTTCTGTCCCTGTCTCTCTGCCCCTTCTCTGCTTGCTCTCTCTCTCTCTCTCTCTCTCTCTCTCTCAAACAAAAACAAAAGCATTAAAACAAATTAATTATTTAGCCTATGAAAAAAATGGACTTTTGCGGAGGAAGCCAAAAAAAAAAGTGCAAAGCCAAAGGAGATGGATAAGTATGTTGCAGTTTTAAATAGAGTGGTCAGTGCAAGCTTGGCTGGAAGTGTATTACTTGAGCAAAGTTTTTTAGAGGGGTGAAGGGATGAGCCATGTAGATGTCTGGGAGGAAACCGTCCCCCCAAAAAACAAACCAAAATAAAGGAGATAAAAGCATAATCTCAGATTATCACCAGCCAATGTCTACAGTGAACATTTTGGTTGATTGTGTTGTAGACCATGAGGGGGGGTTGGGGCGTTGCAAACTGGCGTGTGTGCCACATGCAACACTCTGCTGGTTTTCCTACAGCCAATGGGATGGTTTTTATATTTGTTAATAGCTGGGGAAACATCAGAAGGATATTTGGTGACACGGGAAAATGATGTTCAAATTTCAGTGTCCAGGAATATAGTTTCATTGGAACATACTCCTCATCTACATTTTACCTATGAGTCCTTTCACATTAGGACCGAATAGTTGTGCCTCAGATACAGTCCACAAAGCCTACAACATTTACTCTCTGGCTTCTTACAGAAAACGTTTGCCAAGCTCCGCTTTATAGACTATTGTGCTGTCCGTTCAACGCAGAAGTAGACTCTCGAGTGTGCTCACTGCACTGTTCCCCTCATTCGCTTGACGGCATAAACGGAACACTTGTCACTGAGTGTTCTGTAGCCGTACTTTAATGGCCACCTAGTGTTTCGTTGTTTACATGCATCTTCCCTGCCATAAACAATTTCCTGTTGAATATTCTGAGTCATTTCCAATTTTCCCCTGTTACAAACAGTGCTACAAACAACGTCCTTTCTCGTGCCTCCAACTGAACACGTGGTCATCCTGGCATCGTTTGCACTGAAGCTATAAGTGGGGGAATGACTTTATGTGCATTCCCGGTGGCACTGTCTTTAGATTGAAGGAGGTAAAACCAGACAGGACCAATCAGATGACTGTCAAAATTGGCCAGTCACTGACACTAGTCAGTAAATGTTTAACCAGGGGCGCCTGGGTGGCTCAGTTGGTTAAGCGTCTGACTTGATTTTGGCTCAAGTCATGATCTCATGGGTTTATGGGTTCCAGCCCCATGTCCAGCTCTGTGCTGACAGTGAGTGTGGAGCCTGCTTGGGATTCTCTCTCTCTCTCTCTCTCTCTCTCTCTCTCTCTCTCTCTCTCTCTCTGCTCCTACGCCACTTGCAGGTTCATTCTTCTCTCTCTCTAATTAAACTTTTTAAAAAATGCTTATCCAGGGCCTGCTGTGCCTCACAGTCAGCACCGTTTCAGTCCCTGCTGCCTTCTCAAAGGTACCAGTGACCCCCATGGTAATCCCATGGCTGCTTGGTCTTCTTGTCAATGGAGTTTAGCACAGTTGGTCATTCTCTAGTCCTTGAAACGCTCTTGTCCTTGTCTCCAGGATACCAGACCCTACGGGTTCCCATCCAACTTCTGTGGCTGCCCCTTATCTCCTCTGCCAGCTCATCTTCCTGGCCATGACCATTAAATGTTCACAGGCCCCAGGTTCAGTCCCGGACTTCATGGCTTTACATAGCATTCACATGCTGAGGTTTCTCAAATTTGTTTCTTCAGCTTAGATCTCTTCCCCAACTCCGCTCTCCCTTTCAGCATCTCTACCTGGATGTCTAAAGGTCATGTTCAAAAACAAACTCCTGGTCTTCCTTCCCAACTATTCCCAGAACTATTACAGTAGTCTCATACATAGCAACAAGAGGGATCATTCAAAAATATAATTCATGCCACGTCACCCTGATGATCAGAATCCACCAGTGGTTCGTCATTTATATGACATCATTGGTAGATCCCTGTGTAAATCTATCCCCATAACCACCTGCCACTTCTCTCTCCTGCTGTTCCCTCAGCTCACTGTGTTCTACCCACACTGGCCTCCCTGTGTTTCCAGGACATAGGAAGTTCCTTTCTTTGGGCCTTTGCTGTTTCTTCTCTGCAACCTTTTCTCTCCTTTCATCCACTTGGCTTAGTCCCTCACCTCATTCAAGCCTTTGCTCACATGTCACCTTCCCAGTGAGGCCACCTCTGACCTCCTCAGTTAAACCTTCCCATCCCCCACCCACCTCATCTCCCTCACCCCCTTGCTTCATGGTCCTCCATAGAATTTATCACCAGCTGTTGAATCATATATTTTCCTTATTCACTCAGTAACTGTCTTTCCCTCACCCTGAACACAGTATTTATATTGCTTTGTCCAATGATATTTTTCTAGCTTCTGGAAAAGTACCTGACCTATAGTAGGCATTCTGTTAGAAACTGGCAGGTGGATTAAGCACGTGGTCTCCCCAGGGAGCCAGAGATGGAGACCGACACTTACTGCAGAGAGTGCTTAGTCTTGTAAGATGGGAAGGAAACATAGGCTCAGAGGAGACAGATTCAGGGAGGGATCTCAGAGCATCTAATACTTGACCTACAGCTTAGAGGATGAGTGTTAGCGAGGGAAGGGACTTGGGGACATTCCAGGAAGTGAGGACAGCAACAGCAAAGGAAAAATGAGAAAAGAAACAGCTGGTGAACAGGGCATCAGGCATTCAACATTAATTGAGCACCACCTGTATCCCAGAGCCTGCAGGAGCAACTTGAGTGAAAACAGATGAGGCCCCTATTCTAGTGGGATGGGCATGAGCAGTTAACAAAAGAAAACAAAAATGATCCCCTCGGAGAGTGGTAAGGACAGTGTTGATGTTTAACAGTGTGATCTGGTGGGGGGTGAGGTGCCGGTCCGTGTGAACTTCTCTAAGGGACTGTCCATCAGGCTTCCTCCTGCCCAGAGTCACGCGGCCCCAGAGTCCATGCGGCCCAACGGCGTGAAGGGCTTCAGGACGGCTTCATCTGAGAACTCAACAGTGTCACCAGTGACGGCGTTTCTGTCTCTCCACGTCATTACCTTGCTCCTCCGTTAAGGTAGGCTCTTCTCATGATCACAAGACAGCTGCCCCCAGCTCTGGGACCTACGTGTGTCCGAGGCCATGTCCAAGGAGAAAAATGTCTTCCCCAGCTGGGGGCGTCCCTCCAAGTGAACCATGATAGGGCATGTGTCTCTGCCTCAGCCAATGCCTCTGGCCAAGGGGATGGAATCCCACTGGTTTAAACAAACCAGAGTCTGTCCACCAAGCAGCTGCGCAGGTCAGTCCCATCCGAGCAGCTGGAAGAGGATGCAACAGCTGTGGAGGCCGCCAGGACGGCCACTGCAGGGGTGACATGTGACCTGAGACCTGAATGAAGAAAGAAATGAATGGATAAAGAAGATGGGGTGCAAACACAAAGTGGAATATTACTCAGCCATAAGAAGGAATGAAAGCTTGCTGTTTGCAGCAGCACGGATGCAGCGAGGGAGTGCAATGCTAAGTGAAATAAGTCAGAGAAAGACAAATACCGTATGATTTCACTCGTGGAGTTTCAGAAACAGACAAAGGAAAAAAGACGAAAGCACTGATTCTAAATTTTTTAAGTTTATTTGTTTTTGAGAGAGACAGAGACAGCATGAGTTGGGGAGAGGGAGAGTGAGGGAAGAGAAATCCCAAGTTCTAGCCTCGTGTCAGGCTCTGTGCTGACAGCTCAGAGCCTGGAGCCTGCTTTGGATTCTGTGTCTCCCTCTCTGCCTCTACCCGGTTCATGTTCTGACTCTCTCTCTCTTTCTCAAAAATAAATAACATTTACGAAAAAGTCAGAGAACTTTAAGTGAAAAATGAGACTAACTGATAAAAAACAAAACAAAACTATGGGCTTTTATTTATTTGGTGAGGAAGATAGCCATTGGAGGGGAGCTAGGGGGCGCTGCAAGGAGGAAGGAAGTGCCTTTAGGACATGCATTAATTGGATACTCTCAGTTGTAAGTAACAGAAAACCAAGAATAAATGCTTTAATAAGCCAAATTTCTTCCCTCCTTGGAGGTGGAGCAGCCCCAAGGCTGCCTGGCCCAGTGGCTCAAAGATGGCGCCATCAGGCGGCAGGTTTCTTCCATCTCTCCAAGCCACCAGCTCAATGGGTTGGCTTTGTTCTCAAGAGGATTCGCTTCAAAGTGGTCGGATACCGACAGTAGTCACTGGGCCGCATCCTTCTGCTTTCACACCTAGAGTTTCCACGCAAGAAGTCCTTCTTGGCATTTCTCAGGAAATGTGTTTTCCTAAATCCTAAGCGGGGCCAATTTCACGGGCATGTGACCTGTGCAGTTACACAGGGCCCAGAGCTGAGGAGGGTCCTGCACTTAGTTTAATGTTCTGTTGTTGCCATCTTGAAAATTGTTAATAACTGGGGCGCCTGGGGGGCTCAGTCGGTCAAGCTTCCAGCTCTTGATTTCAGCTCAGGTCATGATCTCACGGTTCAGGAGATGGGCCCCGTGACCGGCTCTGTGCTGACAGCTTGGAGCCTGCTTGGGAGTCTCTCTCCCTCCCTCTGTCTACCCCTCTCCCCCCTCTCAAAATAAACAAACATTAAAAAAATCTTTGTTAGGTTGGGGCCCCGGGGTGGCTCGCTTGGTTAAGCATTCAGTTCTTGATTTTGGCTTGGGTCATGATCTCACAGATCCTGGGTTCAGGCCCTGTGTTGAGCTCTGCACTGACAGGGCAGAGCCTGCTTGGGATTCTCTCCCTCCCCCTCGCCCTGCCCCTCCCCCACATGTGCTCTCTTCCTCTCTCAAAATAAATAAATAAGCGTTTTTTTTTTAATCTTTGTCAGGTCACTGGCTGATTGTGCTCTCTGCCCCTCCCCCACTTGTGCTCCATCTCTCTCTCTCTCTCTCTCTCTCTCTCTCTCTCTCTCTCTCAAAAGAAAGAAATTCTTAATAACTTTTAAACAAGGGCCCCACAAATTATGTAGCTGGTCCTTATCCTGAAAAAAAAAATCAGTCAAAAAATCAGGAAAAATATTACAATTCTCCTACAATGGTTAAGCTTAGTGGTCAGCCTGGAGACATGAGTGCTTTGAAGGAAGCCACTGATGTCAAGTTGAAAGCAAGTGCAGAAATAGGAGAGAAGTCATGGTGATGAAACTCGTTTCACTTATAGTAGTTTCCATATTGTAAGTGTGGTTTCGTGGCCCTGCCTCTGCTAACAGTGAGAACAGTGAGCCTTTGGGAACCGCTTTTCTACTTATGCTAAGAGTTTAGCTGCTCTTGGTACCTCATATAGATGAAATCATATGCCGTCTGTCCTTGTGCATCTGGTTTGCTTCCCTTAGAAAAACGTTTTAAAGATTCGTCCATGTTGTAGCCTGTATCAGAATTTTATTCCCTTTTAAGGTCGAATAACATTCCATTACATGGATAATAAGTCTGTATGTAAACTATTCTTTATACATAACCTGTGAATGGTCTCCTAAGAAATAACACCTTTCAGAAGTAGAATAAGTCCTTAAGTTGGTCCTTTTGACCTGGGATTCCATGCAGTACTTTCAATCTTGTTAGGCGATCCACATGTTACATTATTCAGATACCACCCAATAACGTTCACTGGAGTATTCCATATTGAAGTATCAACTGTAGGCTCAAGCTTGAGAAAACTTCTTGAGAAAACTTTAAGAGGAAAGACGCATAGAGATGAAGAAGATGTGAGTGATCTGAAATACTCCAACAGGAAACCAGAAACTGATCTGAAATCTGAATTAACGATACTGATTTCAACAGCAAAACCAAAATCAGGACAAGCAGACAAAAGATTTTCCTCATTAAAAAAAGGAAATGGGCAGGGCGCGCCTGGGCAGATCAGTCAGTTGACCGTCTGACTCTTGATTTCAGCTCAGGGTTCTGGGATTGAGCCCTGGGTCGGACTTGCACTGAGCATGAAACCTGGTTAAGATCCTGTTTCTCTCTCTGCCCCTCTACCCTGCTCCTGAGCATGTGAATTAACTCTCTCTCTCTCTCTCTCTCTCTCTTAAATTAAAAAACAAAAAGGAGGGGCGCCTGGGTGGCTCAGTCAGTTGAGCTCCAGCTTTGGCTCAGGTCATGATCTCACAGTTCTTGGGTTCAAGCCCTGCGTTGGGCTCTGTGCTGACAGCTCGGAGCCTGGAGCCTGCTTCAGATTCTGTGTCTCCCTCTCTCTCTGCTCCTCCCCTGCTCGCTCACTCTCTCTCTCTCTCTCTCTCTCTCTCAAAAATAAATAAAAGACATTAAAATTTTTTAAAAAAAAGGAAAGGGGCTTATATGAAAGAAACATGCCTCAGTTGAAGTTGCTTGTGACACCCTTTTAACAATATAATCAAGGTCAATGCAAAATGAAAGAAAGGGTTTTACATCTGGAATATTCGCTACAAACAGTTGTCAAGACTATCAGGGCAATTAATGCTGTGTATGTTTTACATTTTCATTTTAAGAAGTGGTAACTTCTAAATATTAAATACTAAATTCTCATATTTATTTCTCAGTAATCGACTTTTAATTGAGCTTGAACTTGTTCATTTCCCTTTTATCTTTTCTGTCATCAAATGTCTGAATCAGGTAGAGATTATTTTTTAAGATGATTTAATTATTTTGAGAGAGAGAGAAAGAGAGAGAGAGAGTGAATACTCGAGCAGGAGAGGGGCAGAGAGAGAGGAAGAGAGACAGACTTCCAAGCAGGCTCCTTACTGTCAGCACAGAGCTGGTCTCAGAGCTTGAACTCATGAGCAGTGAGGTCATGACCTGAACTGAAATCAAGAGTTAGATGCTCAACCAATCGATTGGGCACCCCTGAATCAGGTAGAGATTATTTTTGCTTGTCATTGACATATACAGCTTTGTGATATATTGGTTCATAACAATAAACCTTCCAACTGTTGTATCTTTTTTTGCAGAGAGCTCTGAAACTTTTTTGTACAAGTCTATTATAGGAAAATGATTCAGGGCTCCTGGGTGGCTCAGTCGGTTAAGCATCAGACTCTTGATTTCAGCTCAGGTCATGATCTTGAAGTTTGTGAGATTGAGTCCCGTGTCTCCTGCCCAGCAGTCACTGTTGTAGCCGCTCAGACCACTCCCTGGGTCTCCCTGCTGAGGTGGGGGTCTGTGCTCCAGGGGCCCCCACCCGTTGGCTCTGAGTTTCCTGGAGCTGGGCTGGCAATGGGTGGGATGGTGGATTGGAAGGTAGGGTCTGTGTTCAAATGATGTCTCTGCTAATCCTTGGTTCTAAGGCTTGGTTAAGTCCCAACATTCTGAGCCTTCATGGTTCACCTGTCAAATGGGTACAGCACCTAATCCCATTCTTAGGTAATTGTGGGGTCGGATTCATTCATCCAGCAAATGTTCATTGAGAGCTGCCTTTGTGCAGGCACTGGGGAAATCGGGACGGACGCTGCAAAAATGGCCCCAGCCCCACAGAGCCTGAGTCTGGGGAGGTGGGCGGGAAACAGACATGTCGTCTGATGACAAGCGACCCCGGCTGTAAGGTCCAAGGAGCATGGAGGGGGCAAAGAGGAAGAGCAATGATGGTCAGAGGCAAGGCTCCAGGTGAGAAGGGAAGTGTCCTGGGCTTAGTGTGAGAGGCGCCAGCTCTTGTGTGCCTCAGCCTCTAGGGGCCTCTCTCTCCCCTTGCTGCCTCCTCTCTCTCTCCTGTGTCCTCCCTATCCCCAGGTGTGATCCTGCCAAACCTACATGTTATCTTGTATCTTTCACAATATTTTATTTAACAATTTTTAAGTTATTTATGTGTTTTGAGAGAAGAGCACGAGCAGCGGAGGCGCAGAGAGAGTGGGACGGAGGACCTGAAGGGGGCCCTGTACTGACAGCAGCCAGCTGGATGCGGGGCTCAAAGGCACGGACCGTGGGATCATGACCTGAGCCGAAGTTGGACACTCAACTAACTGAGCCACCCAGGTGCTCCCCAGATCCACTTTTTGCTTAAAAATATTTCTACTCTCAGGGTGTCTGGATGGTTCAGTTGGCTAAGTGTCTGACTTTTAATTTCAGCAAAGGTCATGATCTCATAGTTGTGAGATCAAGCCCTGCATTGGGCTCCACCCTGGGCTTGGAGCCTTTCTCTCTCTCTCCCTCTCTCTGTCTCCCTCTGCTCCTCCCCTGCTCGAACTCACACGCACGCCTGCTCTCTCTTGCATATATATGTTTCTCTTTCTGTTCTCTGATTATACACAGCCAACACAAAGCCTCGCCCACCTCCAACAGTGACACCATCCTGTTCGTTTGCTCCTCTGGGAGCAAAAGCTGATGGATACATGGTCATAACACGTGCGTTTTTATGCCGATAAAGGATTGTAAGAATGTGCAAACATATGTACCCAGGATGAGTCTTTGCTCTCATAGTCAGTCTTAGGGCTTTGACCCGATCAAATGTGCTTTTCTCACTCAGCGGCACCTCGTGGGACCCCCTTCAAGCCTGCCTCACTCGCTCATGCCCGTAATGCTCCGCAGGAGGAATTCAGCTCTCCGGGGCCTTTCGCTCTGTTCCTGGTTTTACGTCAACACGAACACAACTACAGTAAATCCCTCAGAGTCTAAGGGATCGGTTTCCATGAGTGGGATCACTGGGTTGAAAGAATACTCGATTTAACTCAACATTAGCTCTGTGTGTGTGTGTGTGTGTGTGTGTGTGTGTGTGTGTGTGTGTGTTTTAACCAGCATACCTCATTTCCACGCAATGTGTACGAAAATTCCTCTCTCCCCATCAACAACAGGTGTTAAAGGCCTTTTTAGTTTTTGCCAGACTGATGACTGAAGTGGCGGGGAGTGTAATTTCAATCTGCATTTCCTAGCCACGTGTCAGGTTAGCATCTTTCCTGTGTTTTTTGGCCACCAGAGCTTCTCTTCTGTGCCTCACCTCTCTCTGTGCTTAACTCATTTTCTCTTGTGTTGTTTATCCCAGTTCAACTGGTAAGATCTTTGCTTTGCAAATATCTTTGCTAAATCTATCTTTTGTGTCTTTGCTTTGTGGTTGGCATCTTTGAGACATGTTCATTAATGTTTTATTTATATTTTTATAAAGTGTATTTTATTTATTTATTTTAAGAGGAGGGAAGGGGAAGAGAGAGGAGGATCCTAAGCAGGCTCCGCGACTGCAGACAGCCCAATGCAAGGCTCGAACCCATGAACTTCGAGATCACTACCTAAGCTAAAACCAAGAGTCAGACACCCAACCGACTGAGCCACCCAGGTGCCCCTGTTTCTTCCATTTTTAAAGTGTCTTTCAGGTGCTCCTGTGTGGCCCAGCCAGTTGAGTGTCCAACTCTTGATCTTAGCTCAGGTCTTGATCTCAGGGTCATGAGTTCAAGCCCTGCATTGGGCTCTGTGCTGGATGAGAAGCCTACTTAAGTAAAAAGTAAATAAGTGTCTTTCGATGTGATGTTATAGTTCTGTTTGTATTGTTCTGTGCTTTCCTTAAAAATTTAAATTTACCCTTGATTTGTTTTGAGTTAATTTTCATAAATGATGTAAGTTGAGGGTCCCAACTTCGTTCTTCTGCATGTGGATATTCAGTTTCCCCAACACCATCTGTTGAAAAGACTGCCCTTTCCTTCACTGGATGGTCGTGGTGAGAATCCGTTGTCTAGATACGTGAAAGTTTTTCTGGGCTCTCAGTTCTATTCCAGTCAATCCGTATGTCTATTTTTATGCCAATATTACACTATTTGGGGCTGTTTCTTTTTTTTTTTTTTTAACCTAACCTGGCGATTTATCTTTTATTACAGACATTCCAGTCCCTCCATATAGTGCAATGAATGACATACTTGAACTATATCCTGTCAATATTACTTTACGGCTAGAATTTATTTTACATTGTTATTTCTTCTTTTCTTCTATTTTTTTTTTCATTCAAAATGAATCTTATCTACAGACGTCTGGGTGGCTCAGTTGGTTAAGCACCCGACTCTTGATTTCATCTCAGGTCATGATCTCACAGTTCATGGGTTTGAGCCCTGCGTTGGGCTCTGCACAGATGGTGTGGAGCCTGCTTGGGATTCTCTCTCCCTTTCCCTCTGGCCCACCCTCCCTCTCTCTCTCAAAATAAATAAATAAACTTTAAAATAAAATAAATCTTATCTACCTTAAAAATGTTTTAACATACTATTGAGTAAAGTTGATGTTGCAGAAAGAATCCCTACTCTGCCATTTGTTAGCTACCTGATTGGATAAGTAACTTAACATCCCTGAGCCTCAATTTCCTAATCTATACAATGTGAATAATTACACCTCTTTCAAGTGGTAGTTGTAATAAATAACTACCGAATGTCAAGGGCTCAGTAGAGTAAGCACACATGAATAGTAGCTAAAATAAATTTTACTGAATCAAAATCAAATGCTTATCTTGTGATGCCATGGGGCCGTAGCACTGCTGAGGTCTTTTGAGGTTTGAGAACCTCTTCCTTGGTCTCTTTTGGGGGGGAGTGTAAATGGGTACAGAGGCAAAAGGAGGTTCAGGTTTGAAATGGTTGGCGATGAGGACTGGAGGGGCAGCTGCCCGCAGGACGGGCTCAAATCAGGACGCAAAATGTCTTCAGTGCAACAGTCAGGAGGCATCTGGTGTCCTCAGAAGACGGATCAAAGAGAGAGTAGGAACTTTCTGGGCAAAGCACGGAGGAGCTGACTGGAAGAGGATGTGCAAGAGACTTGCTGGTTAAGAGTGGTTTAGAAGTCAAGAAAGAAGTTGCTTCTGTGGAGTAGGCTGACAAACAGGGAACACAGGAGGAATAGAGGGGTTTTGTCTGTGACATTACAGAGCAGCCATCTGTCCATCCAGCCATCCATTCATCCGTTCATCTGTCGATTCATCCATCCATCTATCCATCAATCCATCCTTCCATCCATCCTTCCATCCGCCCATCCATCCATCCATTCATCCCTCCATCTGTCCATTTATCCACCCATCTCTCCATCTATCCATTCGTCCATCCATCCATCCATCCTTCCATCTATGTAGCAGTCACAACACTGTTGAGAAAGCAGCAAACCTTTATTTTCTCCATAATTCATCTTAATCTCTGTTTTGAGATCCATCATACCTGGGAGGGGGGAAATCTAATCTCAGTAATTTCTGTGATGTGGACGTGAATCTACAGTAGAGATGGAGGGAAGGGGCGCTTACCTGGAGTTATGGTGCTGGTCATTTGACCTGGTGGTTGAATACTATAGCTCTCTTTGGAACTAGAAATATTACCAGCAGAAAAGAGAGACATTTTATAGCTGTAAAGGGATTGTGTCATCAAGAAAACATGAAAGTTCTAACTAGATATTCAACAAAGAGTTTCTGTTTTTATTGTTTGTTTATTTTTGAGAGAGCGAGAGTGAGGGAGAGGCAGAGAGAAAAGGAGACAGAGACTCCCAAGCAGGCTCTGTGCTGTCAAGTACAGAGCCCGCCATGGGGCTCAAACTCATGAACTGTGAGATCATGAACTGAGCTGAAATTAAGAGTCAGATGCTTAACTGACTGAGCCACCCAGGTGCCCCCCAAAACAGTTTCTAAATGCATAAAGCAAAAACCGACAAAACCAAAGGAAGGAACAGAAAAATCCACAATGAGAGACTTGGCACTCATCTCTGAAGAATTGATAAAAAACAGGTACAGAAAATATTGGTCAGTATTTAGAAGACCTGAACAGCACTATCGATCAACTTGACATAGCTGATATTTGTGTCTGTTCTCCCTAGTCAGAATGAAGTCTTCATAATGCTGAGCCATTGGGTCCTAGATGGGTCTTGCCTCAGTAGTGAGGAGTAATTAGCCCCAGACTAAATGCTGCTCTGGTCCTAGTAGATCTTCAGTCTAATTAAACATATATATTTAGTCTTTGTCCTGGTTCTTGACACAGAGCTCCTAAAATGCTTGGAATTTACTGAATGATAGGAGTGTCTCTAGATATTCATAAGCCCCTTTCAATGATACTCAAATCTGTGTTAACGAGGTGACTTTTTGGTGGGCCCCTAAATAGCTTCAGGATGGGACCTGGTAGCCAGAGGAGCCAACCGTGTGATTAGACTGTTAGCCTCACCCCCACCCCTGAAAGAAGAGAGAGGGACTTGTTGCATTCATCACCAATGGCCAATGATTAAATCAATTGTGCCTGCATAATGAGACCTCCATAAAAACTCCTTTTTTAAAAATGTCTTATTTATTTTTGTGAGAGAGAATGAGAGAGTGAACAGGGGAGGGGCAGAGAGAGAGGGAGACACAGAATCTGAAGCAGGCTCCAGGCTCTGAGCTGACAGCACAGAGCTTGACGCGGGAATCAAACCCACAAACTGAGATCATGACCTGCGCCAAAGCCGGACACTTAACCGGCTGAGCCACCCAGGCGCCCCGTGACCTCCATAAAACTCCCAAAGACCATGATGCAGAATTCTTCCAGCACAGTCAACACCCAGTGCAGGAAGGTCGTGTGTCCAGAGAGGGCGTGCAAGCTCCGTACCCCCATACCTTGCCCTGTGCATCTCTTCTATTGGCTGTTCCTGAGTCCGAACCTTCATAACACACCAGTAATTGTAAGTAAAGCACCTTCCCGAGCTCTGTGAATTCTACTGAATTTTTGAATCTGAGGGAGGGGTCACGGGAACCCCTCAAATGTGTAGAACGCCAGGCAGAGATGGAGGTAGCTCGGGCGTTGCAGTTGTAACTGGCATCTGAAGCGAGGGCAATCTTGTGAAACTAAGCCCTTAACCTGTGAGGTCTGTGCTAACTACAAGTAGTGTCCGAACTGAAACCAATAGATGGAGATGCAGTTGGTGTCAGAGAACTGGTTGGTGTGAAGAAAAAACTCCCCAAATCTTAAAAGCAAGACTCAAAAGGATCAAACCATTTCAAAGTCATTTAACTGTGTCCCAAAACATGACTCCCGGATATCTATAGGGAGGGGGTGGTGGCTTAGTTGATGAAGCGTCCGACTCCAGAACTCGGCTCAAGTCATGATCCCACAGTTCTTGGGATCGAGCCCCGCGTCTGCTGTCAGCACAGAGCCTGCTTGAGATTCTCTCTCCCCCTCTGTCTCTGCCTCTCCCCTGCTTGTTCTCTCTATCAAAATAAAAAAAAAAAAACTTAAAAAAAATTGAATTCATAAATGAAAACCTTCCTGCAAAGGGAATGTCGGGGCCAGTTGGTTCACTGGTGAATTCCATCAAAGGTGAGGAAGAAGAAATACCAATCCTCCACAGATTCGTTCAGAAACAGAAGAGACACTTCCCAGCTCATTTTGTAAGGACAGCGTTACCCTGACACCAAAACCATACCTACCATAAGGAAAGAGCACATGGTCAAGGATCCCACACGAACATGGACACAGGATTCTTTACCAATAACCAAATGATATCAACGCATCCCCTTTTTCATTTATCTCTACTTGACGTATTGCCTCTGTACTTGGTATCTCGCCCTTGTCCATGTAGCTTCCTGGTGGAACATGAGTCCCTGAGTGCGAGGACTCCGCTTCACTCATTGCTCTCGTGTCTGCACCGCCATCCCAGCGTCTGGAACAGTGCCTCACCAGCACTGCCTCCTAAGTAAATATTTGTTGGCTGGTTAAACGAGAGGTGGACTCCTAAGTCATTTCAAGAGACACATTGTTGGGGCGCCTGGGGGGCTCAGTCGGTTAAGCATCTGACTTCCGCTCAGGTCATGATCTCACAGTCTGTGGGTTCAAGCCCCGCATCAGGCTCTGTGCTGACAGCTCAGAGCCTGGAGCCTGCTTCAGATTCTGTCTCCCTCTCTCTCTGACCCTGCCCTGCTTGCACTGTCTCTCTCTGTCTCTCAAAAATAAATTTAAAAACATTTTTAAAAAAGACTTAAAAAAAAAAGAGAGAGACACATTGTTGCCCCCATAAGCCCAAGTACAAACAAAGATAATGGGGCACATTTTAAAAACAAATTAAAATGAGGAACCCAGTCCTGGCCCACACTTCGACTATTCCATTTTTAAACATCACTGGTTATATGATATTAACTTACTAATAAAGGTTTACTTTTTTATTTTGGTAAAATATACACAGCACAATACTTACCATTTTAAGCACTTGTGAGTGAGCCACTGAGTGGCACAAATGCCTCCATGTTGTATGGCCATCAGTGCTCGGCATCTTTTTCATCATCCCCAACATAATCTCTGTACCATGAGCAGTAATTCCCCATTGCCCTTTCCCCGCTCCTGGTAACTTCTATTCTGCTTTCTGTCTCTATGAATTTCCCTACTCTCTGTATCTTGTGTAAGTGGAATCATACAATATTTGTTCTTTTATGTCTGGCTTTATAGCGTTTAGCATAATGTCTTCAAGGTTCATCTATGTTGTAGCACGTGTCAGAATTTCTCTCCTTTTTACGGTTGAATAAAATTCCACTGTACGTGTAGACCACATTTTGTTTATTCATTCATCTGTTTATGGATATTTGGGTTGTTTCCACCTTTTGGCTACTGTAATAAGTGCTGTTATAAGCATTGGTGTACACCTATCTGTTTGAGTCCCTGTTTTCGATTTTTTTTTTTTTTGGATGTTTACATGGGAGTGGACTGCGGGATGCTGTGCCGGTTCTGTGTTCGGCTTCCTGAGGACTCGCCAGCCTGGTTTGCGCAGCGCCCGGACGCTTCACATCCCCACCGTCAGTGCCTAAGAGTTCTGACTTCTCCACATCACCGCCAGCACTTACCTTTTTTTTTTTTTTTTTAATGTTTATCTCAGAGCATGAGAGGGGGAGGGGCAGAGAGAAGAGGAGACACAGAACCGGAAGCAGCTCCAGGCTCTGAGCTAGCTGTCAGCACAGAGCCTGACGCGGGGCTCGAACCCATGAACGTGAGATCTGACCCGAGCCGAAGCCGGAGGCTTAACCGACTGAGCCACCCAGGCGCCCCAGCACTTACCTTTTTAATAAAGATTTAGTTTTAACGTTTAATTAGACTACATTAAGTTTGGTTGCTCCATGGCCACAGTTAATAATGATATATTCTAGAAATTTGATTAAAATATATCCTATTTCTAAGCAGGCTTTTCATTTTGAGAATAAGATTCAATTTTACAGATTCATAAAAGAATCTCAATCAAAATCTCAGCAGGCTTTATTACTAGAAATTGAGAAGTTGATTCTAAAATAAATGCAGAAATTCAAAGGACCTAGAATAGCTGATGTAATGTTTGGAAAAAAAAGAATGAGATCAGAGGACTTACTACACAGTATAGTATTAGCATCAGAATCAAAACATATATCAAAACATAGATCTGTGGGACAGAATAGAGTCCAGAAATAGATCCACACACATACAGTCAATTGATTTGAGACAAAGGAGTCTGGATAATTCAACGAGGAAAGGACAGGCCTTTTAGCAAGTGAAGCTGGAATGACTGGACATCCATTTGGGGGGCAGGGGGAGGACATTTGATCCTTACTTCTCAACCCAAACAAAAACTAATTCAAAATAGATCATCGGGGCTCATGGGTGGCTCAGAAGGTTGAGCATCTAGTTCTTGATTTTGGCTCAGGTCACAATCCTAGGGTCGTGGGATTGAGCCCATTGTTGGGCTCCACGATGAACATGGAACCTGCTTGGGATTCTTTCTCTCAAACTCTGCCCCTCTCCTCTGAGCATTCTCTCTCTTTCTCTCTCTCAAATAAAAGATAAACATTTTAAAAATGGATCATAGATCTCAGTGCAAAACTAAAACTATTAGGGGCTCAGTCGGTTAAGCGTCCAACTCTTAATTTTGGCTCAAGTCATGATCTCACAGTGTGGTTAGTGAGATCGAGCCCCGCATTGGGTTCTGCACCGACAGTTCAGAGCCTGCTTGGGATTCTATCTCTCCCTGTGCCCCTCCCTCCCTCTCTCTCTCTTCTTTCTTTTTTTAATGTTTATTATTTTTGAGAGAGAGAAAGACAGAGTGCAAGTGGGGCAGGAGCAGAGAGAGAGGGAGACACAGAATCAGAAGCAGGCTCCAGGCTCTGAGCTGTCAGCACAGAGCCTGACCAGGGACCTGAACTCAAACTGTGAGATCATGACCAGAGCCAAAGTCAGCCACTTAACTGACCAAGCCACCCAAATGCCCCACTCTCTCTCTCTCCATCTCTCTCTGTCTCTGTCTCTCTCTCTTTCTAAAAAAATAAACATGAAAAAACTTTAAGATGTTTATTTTTTAATGTTTTATTTACTTTTGAGAGAGAGTGTAGGCTGGGGAGAAACTATTAAAGTATGAATTATAACTGTAAAACTTCTAGAAGATGATGCAGGAGAAAATTTTTGTGATTTTGGTGGTCTTTAATAGGACATAACAAGCATGAAACATAAAGTGGGGGGCCTGGGTGGTTCGGTTGGTTAAGCATTTGACTTCAACTCAGGTCATGATCTCACAGTTCAAAAGTTCAAGCCCCGCATCAGGCTCTGTGCTGACACCTCAGAGCCTGGATCTTGCTTTGGATTCTGTGTATGTGCCTCTCTCTGCCCCTCCCTGCTTATGCTCACTCTCTCGCTCTCAAAAAAACTAAACATTTAAAAACTGAAAAAACATAAAAGAAAAAAATTGATGAAATAAATAAAAGTTCACTCTTAGAAATACATCATTAGCAAGATGAAAAGGTAAACCGCAGCGCTTGGTGCCAAAGCCATGCAACTCTTGGTTAGGGGGAACCCTTCTGTGTCCCATCCCTCTCGATGCCCAGGGACTCTGTAAGGCCCCTCGGATCACCTTCCAGGCTCCCACTGGCCGTCACCCTTGAGGACATCCTTGACCCTGACTCCAGCCCAGGAACATGACACAGGCATAGGGCTGTCAGCAACCCACTCTCCCTGGGCTCTCCTTTTGTTCCTGCGCCTCAGCCAGGATGGGGCTGGTGGGGCTTGGATACAGGGGGAGGACACCCCAACTTCTGGGGCCTTTTCTGAAGCCTCTGCTGTCCCTGTCCCCTCTGCTCCTCGTCCTCGCATTACCCCATTGGTGGGGGTGGTATGGTGACAGACTCAGAATCTAGCATTCATTCTTCCAAGTCTATTGTTATGACACTGAAACCAGAATCATGACTTCTTTTGTTCCTCTGCGTCCTGAGTCAGTGACTAGAGAGAGTCCTGGGATGGAAGGAAATGTGTGTGTTTGACTTGTGATCCTATCTCAGTGTTCTCCTATTCCAAATATCTGTCAGAGGAGGGTGGGGAGGTGAACAGGAAGGGTGTAAGTCTGAGGGAACAGTGCTGACACTTGATCTGGGGCCAAGGCTGAACTGGAGAGAGAGTTGGGAGGTGGCAGAGACCAGCAGATGGGGAGGGTGGCTTGAGAGGGGTGGGAGGCGGTGACAATAGGCAAGGAGGCTTTGGGCTGGACAAAGGCAGAATGTGGGTGAGTCGGAAGTGCCCGTGGGCCCTGGCTGGGGAAGGATCTGGGACGAGTGACGCAGATAGTCAGTAGGGGTGGGGGCAGGACTCCGGAGTTTGGAAGAGGTAGAGGCCAGTGAACTGGGCCTGTGTTGTGTCTGCTTGTTTGGTGCATGGAGATGGGGAGGCGGGGTTTTCCTTCCTTCCTTCTTTCTTTCTTTCTTTTTTTTTTAAATTTTTAATGTTTTTTTATTAATTTTTGATACAGGAGAGACAGAGCATGAGAGGGGGAGGGTCAGGGAGAGAAGGAGACACAGAACTGGAAGCAGGCTCCAGGCTCTGAGCTAGCCATCAGCACAGAGCCTGACACGGGGCTCGAACCCACGAACGTGAGATCTGACCTGAGCCGAAGTCGGAGGCTTAACCGACTGAGCCACCCAGGCGCCCCTCTTTTTTTTTTTAACTTTTTTTAATGTTTTTTATTTATTTTTGAGAGACAGAGAGAGATAGCGTGAGTAGGGGAGGGGCAGAGAGAGAGGGAGACACAGAATCCAAAACAGGCTCCAGGCTCTGAGGTAGCTGTCAGCACAGAGCCTGATGTGGGGCTCGAACTCCCGAACTGTGAGATCATGACCTGAGCTGAAGCCGGAGGCTTAACCGACTAAGCCATCCAGGCGACCCTCTTTCTTTCTTTCTTTCTTTCTTTCTTTCTTTCTTTCTTTCTTTCTTTCTTTCTTTTCTTTTCTTTTCTTTCTTTCTTTCTTTCTTTCTTTCTTTCTTTCTTTCTTTCTTTCTTTTCTTTCCTTCTTTCCTTCTTTCCTTCCTTCCTTCCTTTCTTTCTTTCTTTCTTTCTTTCTTTCTTTCTTTCTTTCTTTCTTTCTTTCTTTCTTTCTTTTCTTTCCTTCTTTCCTTCCTTCCTTCCTTTCCTTCTTTCTTTCTTTCTTCCTTTTTTGGCGGGACTTGGACAGAGTAAAGCTTTGGGACTGCCCTGGACCTATGGCCCCTCCAAGCCCTAGAAACAAGCCAGAGCGTCCTTCGTGGGCTCATCACAGCCGCCCCCTGCCCTGCTCTTTGCATGACTACCTCACCTGAGACCACATTTCCAAAGGACCTTAAATCTGGGAAGCTGGCCGCTCTGTCCTGTCCCCGGGCTTTAATAAGACCAACTTTTTGCACCAAAGATGTCTCAAGAATTCTTTCTTGGCCATTGGCTCCAAACCCCAACATTTCCACATTATCACAGATAGGAACGATGCCAGAAATTGCTGAGATTCAGGGATGTGGCCATAGAATTCTGTCAGGAGGAGCAGGAACTGTGCGGGGATGGTTCTAGAGAATCCTGCAAACCTCCTCTTCTTGAGTCTCCTTGGGTGGAAGCCAGACCTGCTCATCTTTTTGAAGGAAGAGAAGGAGAAAAGAGAGGTGAAGAGAAAGGAGACATTAGCTTTATACTGAGAGAGAGACAGAGAGACAGAGAGAGAGCACATTAGGGGAAAGAGCAGAGAGAGCGGGAGAGAACCTTGGGCAGGCTCCACGCTCAAGGCTCAGCACGGAGCCCTATGTGGGGCTCCACCTCACAATCCTGCGATCATGACCTAAGCCCAAGTCAAGAGTTGGATGCCACCCAGGTGCCCCTAATATTTATTCTTTTACTTTAAAAAAAATGTGGCAGAAAAAAAGCAACTTGTGCTACCCCCCCAAAAAAATCTGGAAAGCTGGAATGATCCAGAGACTACAAGCGTGTGTGTGTGCGCGTGCACGTGTGCGTGTGTGTGTGTGTGTGTGTGTGACTATCAACATGGAACTGATTGTATGTATTCCCCTTTAAAATGTCAGTTCCACCAGGATTATGATTTGTCTTATTTACTGCTCTGTCCCCGGCACGTTGTGGATGTACAATGCATATCTGGTGAAGAATGAGTCAGGATCTGAGGGGCTCCCTGTGGGGGGGGCGGGGACTAGCTTTATGTCTCCGATAAGGCCCTACCGGGCAAAGGGCTGACCATCTAATGGAAGCCAGAGGGAGGCGGACTTGGACCTACATTATGAAGGACCTTGAAAACCCAGAGCTGCTTCACGCATCCTGTTGCTAGACCTGACCGTGCTGGGGCCAGAGATAGACTTGGAGAGACACTGTGGAAGCTGGCTTGTTTCAAGGCAGATCTGAGGAGCCCCCACGGGACCTTCCAGTCCCGGCATCTAGGACTTGGCTCCAGGATGGCACTGATGTGGGTAATTGCAACAAAATGTCAATTCTCAAGTCAGACAGACGTGGGTTTAAATCTTAGTTTCTCCATGAAGCTGTGTGCCTTAAGAAGGCTACCCAATGTCTCTGAACCTGTTACTTCACATGTACTGTGGAGATGGAATGGTGCCACACCGACCTCAAAGACTGGCTGTGAGCATTAGAGTCAAATGATCACCCACGCCCAGCATTTAGCTCAGTAACTGGCACACAACCAATGCCCAGTGCCACCTATTGTTACAGTGCTGGGAGCGAGAGCTGATGCCCGAGGTTTTGAACCAAGACAAGTCACATGCCAAGTAAACCAGCCGGTGGGCAGCCAGAAAGGTGCAAGGCAGTGATTTGTTTACATGTCCAAACTTTTCTAGTTTGATACAGTTTTGATTCATACATTCCCAAATTATGACTGGGAGGATAATACTGACATTCTAGAAACAGATATTAACTTCATAACTGATGCAGATATTTGTCATATGTGTCAGAAAAACTGACAGATAACTTGGTTCTAAGTCCCCTATTTAAACGGGGAGGTTCAGAGACTAGTTCTGTTCTTCCCTATTAGAACAACCAGCTCCAGGGGTGCCCAACTGGTTCAGTTGGTAGCACACGCAACTACTGATCTCAAGGTCATGAGTTCAAGCCCCATTTTGGGCATGGAACCTACTGAAACAAAAACAACAGCAACTAACTCCAGCAAGAAAACCGTTTAGACAATATTTTTATAGACAATATTTACATTGTTTTATTAAACTCTTTATTAGTTTTTGTGTTAATCATTTGTAGAAACAGTAATTTTATCAGTAAGACAACAAAATTGCAGTTTTAAACTATTTTAATTTGTTTTCAATGTTTATTTTTGAGAGATGGAGAGAGACAAGAGCATTAGAGCATTAGCAGGGGAGGGGCAGAGAGAGAGACACACACAGAATCAGAAGGAGACTCCAGGCTCTGAGCTGTCAGCACAGAGCCCAATGCGAGGCTCGAACTCACGAGCTGTGAGATCATGACCTGAGCCAAAGTCAGACGCTTAATCGACTGAGCCACCCAGGCGCCCCATAATGTAATTCTTTAAAATTCATTATTTTTCAAAGATTTTGCTATTATAGGTCGTTTGCATTTCCATATAACTTTTATAATCAATTTGTCATTTTCTATAATAGATCCTGCCAGTATTTTGATTGCGATTGATTCTATACATAAATCTTGGAAGAATTGATACCTTAAAATACTGGATCTTCTAATCCATGAACATGGTTGCTAGCCCAGTGGGTTAACCCAAACCTAGGTAAGGAAGGCAAATCCATACCCAGAATGCACGCCAATTCTAGTGTGGACAGAATCACAGCTACTCCATTGCAGAAGCACCCAATGTAGTTCATTTGCCACCAGCTGTGATGAAAGGGAGCCCACATTGTTGGGCCATAGGTAACCTGCATCCCTGCCACTGTGGTGCTCTACTCATGAACCAATTATGCAGACACTAGAGTTGACTTACATCCATGAGACAAGTCATCTTGTCCACCATATTGTTTAGTTTCTCTCTATGAAGGATGCTGTCTGGTGAGCAGTAACACCAGACACAAAGATCCATGCACTTCCCACGCTCATAAGGCCACTCACCTCTTCTTCCCCATGTGTCCTTGGCTCTGGGCTCTCAACCTTGCTACTCCCAGGCCTCTGATGAACCAGTTCATCACTGCTCAGGAATCCATACATATTGCTAGTTCAGGCCATTAATTTCTCAAACTACACCAAGGAGATGACCAGCTCTACTGCTTGAAGCTCTGCCCACTGGGAGGATCATCCTCACCACTATTTGTCACCCTGGGTAGGTCTGTAGAACAGCAGCAGACCATTTTTGGTTCACTCCAATTTATCACACTGAGCCATCAATGAGCCACGCCTGAGCCTCTCCCCTCTGTTAGCTGGTTATAGAGAATCCCTACGAGGCCACAGGCATGAGCTGATGGAGAGATATCGATGCAACAGACACAGTGGGGATCAGGCCATATGGTCATGAAACTTACATTTGCCCTTTGGATCTGTACAGGCCCAATCGTGAATACATCACTTTGAACTTGATGGGGTTGACAATTCGTAGGTCATGATTGGCAAAGATCCTTGGACCTTAACCTGCACATACATAGAGCTCTCTCTTTCTCCAGGCTCTATTTAAATGTGGAAGCCTTCAAGCCCTTCAATGAATGGATCAGAACAGAATTCCTAAGTGTAGTATGTGTGTGGTCTAAACGTAAAAACTGCCAAGCAGACACTGTGCTTCTTTTCCATGGTAGAAGGTGCAAGGTACAATAACTGTTGTCCATTGTGTGACTATTCCCCAATTTTTTTATCCATTCACAAAGGATTATTATGGATAGACATTTAGTCTTCTCATATTATGAGAAAGCTAGACGTACCTTTGTACATTTTGTGAAAGCATTTCTAAAACTTCATTTTTGGAAAATAGATACTAGTGAAATTGCTGGTCATAGAGTGAATGTAGATTTAACTTCACAAGCCCCAAACACCCTCAAAGTGGTTGCATCATTTCATATTCTCACCAGCAAGAGTTCAAGTTGCTTCACATCCTGTTCATCATTTTATGTTTTAGTCTTTTTAAGACTTTTTAAGACTTTTAAGACTTAAGTGGTATCTTATTGTAGTTTAAATTTTCATTTCTTTGATGACTCTTGCTGAAGACTTTTTGTATGTTTATCACCATTTATTTGTGTATCTTCCTTTGTGAAGCTCCTGTTCAATTCTTTTGTCAATTTTTATTGTTTCTTTTTTTTATCATTGATTTGTAGGAGTTCTTTATATATTCTAGACATAAGGACTTTCTAGGACAGATGTGTTACAAATATTTTTTTCTGATGTTTATCTGGTTATTTTGCTAAACAGTCCCAGAAAGAACACATGAAAAGCAAAGAGGAAAGGCAGTATATTTAGAGATAATGGATACAAGGTTTTCACAACTGATGAAAAACATCAATCTATAGATATGGAAAACATAGTTTATCCCAAGGAAGTTAAGTAGAAGGAAATCTATGCCTAGACAGATTCTACTGGAACTCTAGAATATCCAAGACAAAGAGGAGATCTTAACATCAGCCTGACACGAAGGACAGGTTTCTGATAGAGAAATAAGAGTTCAAGTAACAGCAACCTTCTCAACAAAGGACGTCGCAAGACAAGGGAGTGACAGCTGTAAAGTACTGAGAGAAGTAACCAAGTTAGCACGTGTGCTTACCAAAATGATCTTTCAAGAAGGAGGGTAAAGGGGCGCCTAAGTGTCTCAGTCAGTTAAGCGTCAGATTTTGGTTCAGGTCATGATCTCATGGTTCATAAGTTTGAGCCCCAACTCAGGCTCTGTGCTGACAGCTCAGACCCTGGAGCCTGCTTTGGATTTGGTGTCTCCCTCTCTCTCTGCTCCTCCTCTCTCTTTCTCTCTCTCTCAAAAGTAAATGAACACCTTAAAAAAAAAGAATGTAGAATGAACCCATTTGCAGATAATCAAAAATTAAGAGTCTAATAACAGGAAATTTGTTCAAAGACCTTTTATTTATTTTTGTAAACATTTTTGTTTATTTTTGAGAGACAAAGAGACAGCACGAGCAGGGGAGGGGCAGACAGAGAGGGAGGCTCCAGACTCTGAGCTGTCAGCACAGAGCCCGACATGGGGCTTGAGCTCACAAACCGAGAGATCACGACCTGCGCTGAAGTTAGGCACTTCACCAACTGGGCCACCCAGGCGCCCCTCAAAGACCTTTTAAAGGATGTGTTTCAAGAGGAGAGGAAATTATCCTAGAAGGATGGTTCAAATTGTGAGAAGGAATGATGAACTAAAAAAGTCCAAACATGTAATTAAACCCAGACCCAGTTGCTTAAAACAGTAATAGTGTTGTCTAATTAAAACAAAACAGGAAACTGAGATATCCAGCTAACATTCTATATTGATCATGAGGGATAAGATAAAAACCAGAATTTGTTAAGGTCTTTTTATTGGACGTAAGTGAATGAGGCAGTTAAGATACTGCTTTACATTAACGCTTTATGAAGTTAAAAATGTATGTTCGATACGATCATCTCAATATGTGTAGAAAAAGCATTTGACAAACCCCATAATCATAATAAAATCTCTCAGAAAATTTGTTTTTAAAATTTTTTAAGCATTTATTCATTTTTGAGAGAGAGAGACAGAGTATAAAGGGGGGAGGGGCAGAGAGAGAGGGAGACACAGAATGCGAAGCAGGCTCCAGGCTCCGAGCTGTCAGCACAGAGCCCTACGCGGGGCTCGAACTCATGAACTGTGAGATCGTAACGTGAGCTGAAGTTGGAGGCTTAACCAACTGAGCCGCCCAGGCTCCCCAGTCTCTCAGCAAAATAGTAATAGGAGGGAATTTCCTCAACTCAATTAAAGGCACATGCAGCAAGCATTTTCCTTAAAGATGAAAGAGAATGCTCTCCTCCTGAAATACGGAAGAAGTAAGATGGCCACTGCCAGCGCTTTTATCCAGACTTGTACCGGAGGTTCTAGCAGAACTGGAGAGGAAGAGATACGGGAAGGTTGGAGTGAAAGAAGGAAGGAAGGAGCAAATGAATGAACAGAGGAATGAGGAAAGAAAAAGGAAGGAAGGAAGAAAGAAAAAAGAAAGGAGGGAGGGAGGAAGTGTTTAAGAGTCTTCTGGGTTGGAAAGGAAAAGGTAAAACTGCCTTTATTTGCCGACAACATGACCATCTGTGTAGAAAATTGTAAGGGATTTACACCAACAACAAAACTATAAGAACAAAATATAAGTTTGTCAAGGTTGTGGGATGCAATATTCAAAAATAAATTATAGGGGTGCCTGGGTGGCTCAGTCGGTTGAGCATCCGGCTTCGGCTCAGGTCATGATCTCGCTGTTCATGAGTTCAGGCCCCGCGTCGGGCTCTGTGCTGACAGCTCAGAGCCTGGAGCCTGTCTTCAGATTCTGCGTCTCCCTCTCTCTCCGACCCTCCTCTGCTCATGCTGTCTCTCTCCCTCTCAAAAACAAATAAAACATTTTTAAAAAAACCTTTTAAAAAATTCTATTTCTAGGGGCACCTGGGTGGCTCAGTTGGTTGAGCAACTGACTCGTGATTTTGGCTCCAGTCATGATCTCATGATTCCTGGGATCAAGCTCCAAGTCAGGCTCTGCACTGACAGTGCAGAGGCTGCTTGGAATTCTCTCTCTCCCTTTCCCTCTGCCCCTCCCCTGCTTCCACTCTTGCTCTCTCAAAATAAATAATTTTTTTTAAAAAGGAGGAAAGTTGGAGGACTTACACTACCTAATTTCAAGACCTACTCCTTTTTTTTTTTTTTTTACTGTTTATTTATTTATTTTGAGAGAAAGAGAGCAGAGGAGGGTTAGAGAGAGACAGAAAATTCCAAACAGGCTCTGCGCTGTCAGATCTATTCTAATGGTCTGGTACTGGCATAAAGATAAACAGACACACATAACAGAGTCCAAAAGTTCACCGAGACATGTATCAGTCAATTGGTTTTCAAAAAAGGTGCCAAAGTGATTCAATGGAGAAAGTGTAATTTTTTCAACAAATGATGTGGGAAACAATTGGAAACTCTGTGAAGAAGAGAGGGGGAAGAGGCGCACCCTGACTTCACACGAATGTTAGCCCGAAATGGTCATACACCTAAATGTGAGACCTAAACCTGAGTACCTTTAGTATATGTGCTGCTGAAGCGAGCACAAAAGCTGAATATCTTAAAAAAAAAATGGAGAAAACCACAGTGACCTTGGGTTTGGCAAAGATTTCTCAAATATGACCAAAGGCATGAAATACAAAAGAAAAAAACTCAACAAACTGTACATCAGCAAAATTACAATATTTTATTCTGCATCCAATACTATTTTGAAAATGGGAAGGCAGGGTAGCGGGGTGGCTCAGTCGATTAAGCATCTACCTTTGGCTCAGGTCATGATCTCACAGTTCGTGGGTTCGAGCCCTGCATCGGGCTCTGTGCTGACAGCTCAGAACTTGAAGCCTGCTTCGGATTCTGTGTCTCCCTCTCTCTCTCTGCCCCTTACCTGCTCATGCTCTGTCTCTCTGTGTCTCAAAAATAAATAAAAGATTAAAAAAATTTTCTTAAGGAAATGAAAAGGCAAGGCACAGACTGGGAGAAAATATTCCCAAAACATATTCAAGAAAGGACTTGTATTTAGAGCACATTAAAACTGCTTATAATTCTAAAATTTCCACCCGTTTTTTTTTTTTTACAAAGGCAAACATTTGAATAGACACTTACCTAAAGGATATACATGGATACCTCATAAGCATATAGAGCACAGGAAAAGCTCTCAAAGAAAACAAATCCTCTGGTGAGACCTACACAGAAAAATAGAACAAGCAAATAGCAAATGGGTGAAAAGAGAAGCATAGGGATGCATGGGTGGCTGGTCTGCTAAGCATGGGACTCTTGGTTCTGGTTCAGATCTGATCTCTTGGTTCCTAAGATCGAGCCCCACTCCAGGCTCTGCCCTGACAGCATGGAGTCAGCTTGGGGATTCTCTCTCCCTCTCTGTCTCTGTCCCTCCCCTGTTTGCACTCATGTGCCCTCTCTCAAAATAAATAAACTGTAAAATAAATAAATAGGGGCACCTGGGTGGCTCAGTCAGTTAAGTGTCCGATTTCACCTCAGGTCATGATCTCGCAGTCCATGAGTTCGAGCCCCGCGTCAAGCTCTGTGCTGACAGCCCAGAGCGTGGAGCCTGCTTCGGATTCTGTGTCTCCCTTTCTCTGCCCCTACCTCACTCATACTTCTCTCTCTCTCCTCCATCTCTCTCTCTTTCAAAAGTAAATAAACATTTAAAATTTTGTAATAAATATGTAAAAATAATAAAGAAATCCTTCCATGTAGACATACATAATTCTGTATTTATGAGTTAATGTAATGGCTGCTTTTAAATACCCCACCACCCCCCTTGAGAAAGTGAAGGAGATGGAGCAAAAACCAGGAAAGTCGGTAACTTAGGTAAGCCGAAGGAGGGGTATGTGAGGGTTAATTATCCATTTCCAGAATCTCTCCATCATCCCCAATATAAACTCCATTCCCATTAAACACTAACTCCCCATTCTTCCCTTTCCCCACACTGGTAACCATGATACTACTTTCTGTCTTACGAATTTCACAATTCTATATATAAGTAGAATCATACAATTTGAGGCAGGAGGAGCACAGAGAGAGAGAGAGAGAGAGAGAGAGAGAGAGAGAGAGAGAGAGAAGCCCAAGCAAGTTCCACACTATCAGCACAGAGCCCAACACAGGGCTCAAACTTATAAACCATGAGATCATGACCTGAGCTGAAATCAAGAGTTCGATGCTTAACCGACTGAGCCGCCAGGTGAGCCCCCCGCCCCCACTATGCTATCTGCTAAAAACCTTACGGTTTGGGCTCTTTAAGTCTCCAATCTATTTTAAGTTAATTTTTTATGTGGCGTAAGGTAAGGGTCCAACTTCATTCTATTGAAGGTGGCTATCCAGTTTTCCCAGCACCATTTGTTAAAAAGACCATCCTTTCCTCATCAAATGGCCATAGCACTCTTATCAAAAATCATTCAACCATATATGTGAGAGTTTGTTTTTCTGGCGTATCTATTCCATTTCATCGATCTATGTACCACATTGGTCTGATTCGTATTCTTTTGTAGTAAGTCTTGAAATCAATAAGTATTACTCTTCCAACTTCGTTCTGATTCTTCAAGATTGTTTTGGCTATTCAGGGTCCCTTGAGACCACATTTGAACTTAAGGATGGATTGTTCTAGGGGCCCCTGGGTGGCTCAGTCAGTTGAGTGTCCGACTTCGGCTCATATCATGATCTCACAGTTTGTGGGTTCGAACCCTGCGTTGGTCTCTGTGCTGGCAGCTCAGAGCTTGGTGCTTGCTTCTGATTCTATGCGTCCCTCTCTCTCTGCCCCTCCCCTGCTCATGATCTGTCTCTCAAAAATAAATAAATGTTAAAAGAAATTTAAAAAAATTTTTTTTAATGTTTTATTTATTTTTTATACAGAGAGAGACAGAGCATGAGCGGGGGAGGGGCAGAGAGAGAAGGAGACACAGAACTGGAAGCAGGCTCCAGGCTCTGAGCTGGCTGTCAGCACAGAGCCCGACGCAGGGCTCGAACCCACGAACGTGAGATCTGACCTGAGCCGAAGTCGGAGGCTTAACCAACTGAGCCACCCAGGCGCCCCAAAAGAAATTTTTAAAAAGGATGGATTGTTCTATTTCCATAAAAAGA
>NC_043710.1:6138138-6140877 GCF_006229205.1 Suricata suricatta
ATCTGACCTGAGCCGAAGTCGGAGGCTTAACCAACTGAGCCACCCAGGCGCCCCAAAAGAAATTTTTAAAAAGGATGGATTGTTCTATTTCCATAAAAAGAGAAATGAGGGGCGCCTGGGTGGCTCAGTCGGTTAAGCCTCCGACTTCGGCTCAGGTCAGATCTCACGTTCGTGGGTTCGAGCCCTGCGTCGGGCTCTGTGCTGACAGCCAGCTCAGAGCCTGGAGCCTGCTTCCAGTTCTGTGTCTCCTTCTCTCTCTGCCCCTCCCCCGCTCATGCTCTGTCTCTCTCTGTATAAAAAATAAATTTAAAAAAAAATTAAAAAAAAAAAAGAGAAATGAGACTTTTTTTAAACACTGGAGAACTATGTAAAATTATTGAGGTTAAGTTAAAACCCTGTAGTCCTAAACTTAAAAAGGTGATATCAATATGAACTCCGAATAATTTTATATTATATATACAGCCTAACTGTTCATTGAAAAGATCCACAATGACTAACCCAGTATCAGTAAGTATCCCTAGCACTCAGGCTGTGGTCTCTAAATACCATTTACCACTAGGAGGAATGAGGACTCCTTGGAAGCCTTTCCAATTCCAGATCTTAGACACTAGAATGGGGGAACCAGGGGCGCCTGGTGGCTCAGTCAGTTGAGCGTCTGGCTTTAGCTCATATCACGATCTCATGGTTCGTGGGTTCGAGCCCAGTGTCAGGCTCTGTGCTGACAGTTAGCTCAGAGCCTGGAGACTGCTTTGGATTCTGTGTCTCCCTCTCTCTCTTTCTCTGACCCTTCCCTCCTCACGCTCTCCCTCTTGCAAAAATAAATAAAAACATTAAAATTTTTAGAATTGTGGAACTATGTCAAAAGGACTGAAGAACAAAATTGAAAAGTTTTCCACTGGTCAAAGATGGAACAATTTGAACTTCAATAAGGAAAATAATAGATCAAATATTAACAGATCAAAGTACATCAAATATGTTTAAATCCATGCATTCATTAAGATTTTTTTCTAAGACTAGCAATCTTTTTTAAAAAAATTTAGGTTTATTTATTTTGAGAGAGAGCACGAGACTGAGCAAGGGAGGAGGAGAGAGAGAGGAGGAGAGAGACCCACACAGGCTCCTTGCTCTCATCACAGAGCCGGATGCGGGGCTCAATCCCATGAACCTGTGAGATCATGACCTGAGCTGAAATCAAGAGTGGGAGGCATGGGGCGCCTAGGTGGCTCAGTTGGTTGAGGGTCCAACTTCGGCTCAGGTCACCACGATCCCACAGTTCGTGGGTTCGAGTCTCGCATCGGGCTCTGTGCTGACAGCTCGGAGCCTGGAGCCTGCTTCCGATTCTGTCTCCCTCTCTCACTCTGGCCCTCCCCAACTCATGCCCTGCCTCTCTCTTAAGAATAAATTAAAAAAGTATTTTAAAAATAAATTTAAAAAAAGATCATTCAAGGATCGATGATTGTGTGTCGTTAACCGTAGATTATAATTAATCAGTTCTGTTGACATGAATGTCTCCTCAGAAGAGAGCTGACTCTTCAAATCGAGGCCCAAAACAGGAGAAACTGAAATGAGTGGGAGGGGTGGTTAACTGTTTTCACTTTTCTCTTCCTGTTTTTTCAGAGCCTGGGAAAGCAAGTCAGAATTTCCAGTCTTTTCCAATTCCCACATGATTCCCTAATTTAGAAGGAGTTCAGTCTTTCTCCATCTGGGGAAGACGCCACTGCGTGCCTTGGAGCATCTTCCTTTGGGGAAAAAGCCTGGAGTGGGGGATACTCCAGCTTCCTCCTTCATCTCACCAAGAGGCCTTGAGCTTGACCTTGGGGACTACACCCCCCCCCCCCCCCCGCAGAGAGGTCACAGGAGGGGTAATTAGTGGAAATGCTTAGGCAGATGGTGGGACTCTAGCAGTAGGCCTTGGGGAGATGGGCGGCGGGTGGGGGGGGGTGCACGACCCTTTAGGTTTAGGTGGCCCCAGAGGTCTGGGGCCTTCCAAGACACAGGCATAGAGAGGAAGCTCCTGGGGAGATTTACCCCTGGGCGCTTCCAGCACATCCAAGGCCCCTGGGCTGGGGTTGGGGGTGGCGGGGCTGGGGCTGATAATGTGGATGAACCCTAAATGCATAGGCATCTTAAACCTACTAGCCCTCGGGCTTCCTAGCCAGAGGGAGCAGATGCAGCGCAGGGTCTTGGTCGCCCCTTGCGTTCTGCGGGCTCCGTGAAGCCCACGGTCCAAGTACTGTCAGGTGCAGAGGTCGGGTCGTTCCCCTTTGCCCCCGCTTTGTTAGATTGGGGTGAATGGCTAATGAGAAAGTGCTTCTGCCGCGACAGCCACCAAGAGGCACCTTTGGCGATTAAGAAACCGTGTGGAGATCAGCCACCTGGCCTTTGCGGGCGACGCAGGCTCGGGCCTTTCCCTGCGCAGGGCGGGCGGCCGCAGCCCAGCAGCCCTGGCTGGGCTCCAGACCCGGCCCGGGTGACATCATTCAACTCCTCCGATCAGCGGGAGGGGGCCCCGAAATCCCCTAAAAACATTGTGAGTAATCGCTGGGCCCGCCCTCCAGGCGGAGTCTGGACCCGGGAGGGAGCCCAGCAGCCCCGCCAGCCCCGGGAGCGGCGTCGGGACGAGCAGCCTCTTGGCCCCTGAAGCGGCGCGCTCTGGTTCCCAGACTCCGAAGGCGGCGGCGGCGGCGGCGGCGGCGGCGCGCGCGGCCTCTCAGTCTTCGGAGCGGCACGCGCTTGACC
>NC_043710.1:6140977-6153689 GCF_006229205.1 Suricata suricatta
GTCGGGGTCTCCGAGACGGCGATTGGAGCCCCTGCGCCTCCTTCCGCCCCTTCCTGCGCCGATGGGCGCTGCGCAGGGAGCGGCCGGCCGGATGGTGGCGCGGGGCGGGGCGGGCATGGAAGGGTCTGACTCAGTTTCCCCTTTAGGTGGCGGAGACTTGACTCCGTATCCTCTGGGTGGGGGCTTGGGGGGAGAGGGGGTGCCGCTGTGAGCTTTGACTCAGTTTCACCCCGGGGCCGTGGGGGCAGTTTTGGTTTCCTTGTCTGGGGAGAGACTGTGTCTGACTCAGTTTCCTCTCAGGATGAGGTGTGGGGAGTGCCCTCCCTTAGTTTTCCTTATGGAAGTAGGAAAGGCCCCGACTCTGTTTTCCTCCGTAAAGAGAGGACGCTAGACCCAGGGTTCCCTGGGAAGCAGGTGCTTCTGCCTTCTCTACCCCTTGTCCTTAGTTTCACCTGCAGGTCCCTGGGAGCGGGCCCTGACTCAGTCTCCTTGGGAGGGAGGGAGCCAGGCTCCGTCTCCTCTCCGTGGGGAAGCAGGGCCTCCCGGGTAAGGATGGGGAGTGGGCTTGTGCTGACCCTGGTCTCCCTCCCCTTTCAGACCTGTTTCCCCTCATCTTCCCGACTGGTAAGTGGACCAGCCTTTCCCAGTGACTGGGGAGGAGCTCCCCCGGGATAGGGGCAAGGAGGGCAGCCGCCTGACCCGGGCTGCTCGGTGTCCCCGCCGCAGAGCCAGCCCAGGCCTCTGGCCCCTATGTGGAGATCATCGAGCAGCCCAAGCAGCGGGGCATGCGCTTCCGCTACAAGTGCGAGGGTCGCTCCGCGGGCAGTATCCCTGGCGAGAGGAGCACGGATACCACCAAAACCCACCCCACCATCAAGGTCAGCAGGGCTGTTAGCAGTGGAGGGCGGGGTGCACAGAGTGGGTTTGCGGGAAGGACCTGGGGCGGGCTTGCTTCCAGGCCAGGGCACAGTGTCTGGGACTTGGGTCTGGAATTCCTGAGTTTCTAGATGTTCTCTGGACTTTGAACAGATCAATGGCTACACCGGGCCAGGGACAGTTCGCATCTCATTGGTCACCAAGGACCCCCCTCATCGGCCTCACCCCCATGAGCTGGTGGGAAAAGACTGCCGGGATGGCTTCTATGAGGCCGAGCTCTGCCCGGACCGCTGCATCCACAGGTGAGCTCCTGGCCGGGCAGGGGGTGGGGTTGGGGGGCAGGCAGGAGGCCAGGCAGTTGTGCAGCTGTCACTGGAGGTTGTGCATCTCCACTGTCAAGTAGGTACGGACTCCGTGAGACAGGGCTGGATCCCTGACGTAACTTCACTGCTGAAAATCAGTGTTATGTTGGAAGAATAGCCCCCTGGTGGAGGGGGAGGTAGGGGAGCCAGGAGGTCAGGAAAGGCCTCTCTCTTAAGGCTGGGATAGTGAGCAAGGGCAGAGAAGCATGGAAAGAACATTCCAAGCAGAGGGACCAAAGGCAAAGGCCTTGAAGTAGGGGTGAGTTTGGCGTGTTTGGGGAACAGACAAGAAGCCACTCAGGCTGAGGGTAGGGAGCCAGCAGGGACTGTGGCTTGGGCCGGGTCGCAGGGCACAGGTACTTTTCAGCCAAAGTGAGGCGGTGGGAGGGGGGGGTTTCTTTGCAGCACAGGAGGAAGCCTTTCGAGGGGGTGAAGCACAGAGGTGATCTCATGAATGGGGAGGGGGGAGAGGGGGAGAGGCGGGCAGCCTGGGCAGAGACAGTGGGACTGATGCCTGGGGGGGACTCAGCTTCCAGAACCTGGGGATCCAGTGTGTAAAGAAGCGGGACCTGGAGCAGGCCATCAGTCAACGCATCCAGACCAACAACAATCCCTTCCAAGGTGAGGGGGGAGGGGCAAAGGCCTGGACCCGCTTGAAGCACCCCCACCCTGTCACCCTCCCGAAGCCACCTTCCCTGCACCTCTCCCTCGCTGGCCAGCAGTCATAGCGCAGTTGGAATCTTGCTGCCCATTCAGTACACACTCCCACTTCACCACTGGGGAAACTGGGAGCCAGTGAGGGGACATGACATCCAGGGTCCCATGTGGGTCACACAGGTCAGTGATGGTCCTAGAACCTTGTCTCTCTCTGCTTTAGGACTCCTACCGCTTGCCACCCACTCCAGCAACCCTCCTGGGCCAGAGCTCCCTGCCCCCCCCCCCCCCGCCTCCCCATCTGATCGTCTGCTTTTGTGGCAGTTCCCATAGAAGAACAGCGTGGGGACTACGACCTGAATGCGGTGCGGCTCTGTTTCCAGGTGACAGTGCGGGACCCGGCAGGCAGGCCCCTCCGCTTGCCACCTGTCCTCTCTCATCCCATCTTTGATAACCGTGAGTGGCCCGGGGAGCCGTGGGGAGCGGGCAAGGGCCTGTGAGGAGGAAGGGGGTTGGCTGGGTCTCGGCTGCGAGGGGCGCTCTCGCTTGGTTCGGGGATTTTGTGTATTTGTTGTCTCTTCTACATCCAGCTCTGTGCTGGCTGGGGGGACAGGGCACAGAAGACCCAGAGCCGCCCGTGAGGTGTGCCCTCCAGGCTGGCAGGGAGTCGGATGGAAGACAGGCATTGCCAGTATGTGACGGGAGGGTAGCGTGCCCAGAGCTGTACTAACGGCTCCAGGAAATGAACTCCCAGGAACGAGAGGACGTTACCAGAGTAGTAATTCAATGGTGAAAGCTCATAGGAAGTTCCTGGATGGATCGGGCCAACATTGATCAGTTGCAGTCTTTAATCAAGGAATCGGCAGGGTGAACAAAAGTAAAAGGGCTCTGGAGCCCCAAGGACAGGAAACCAGGATGAGGTGGAGGTCAGGAGGGAGGGGTCCGTTGCCAAGCAGACTAGGCCTTGACAGTGGCTTGGGTCTGATGGAAAAAGAGAGTATGTGACCAGATTGATCCCCCCGGACTGTAAGCTCCACGAGGGCAGAGATGATTAGGTTTTGGCGTGTTCCCCATGCCTGGAACAGTGCTGGGCACACGGCAGATGCTGGTAGATACACAGTTGCTGAATACGTTGGGGCGAGGAGCCCTGGGAACGGTCGCACCGTGGCTGCAGAGGTGCGGTCCGCAAGCTCTGCCCAGCCTCGACTCCGGGGGGGACAGGGATGTCGCAGCTCCTGCAGGCCAGCCCCAGAGGCCTGTGATGGCTCAGCGCTTCCTGCCTTATTCCCATGCCCTCAGGTGCCCCCAACACCGCCGAGCTCAAGATCTGCCGAGTGAACCGGAACTCCGGGAGCTGCCTCGGGGGGGATGAGATCTTCCTGCTGTGTGACAAGGTGCAGAAAGGTACGCACCAGGAAGAGGGCTGGACTCTGGGACACGAGGTGAGGGGCAATGCTGAGCAGAGGTGGTGAGTGTCAGGAGGCTGGCTTTAAACATGCCCCCCCAACACCTCGGGGGCAGCAGAGTGACGTATGTGGGGAAAACGAGCCTCAGCAGCCGCGGGGGGCAGCAAGCTGCGTGAGTCGAGCCCAGTGACCCCCATTGCTGCCCCGTCTCCCGCAGAGGACATCGAGGTGTATTTCACGGGACCAGGCTGGGAGGCCCGAGGCTCCTTCTCGCAAGCTGACGTACACCGACAAGTGGCCATTGTGTTCCGGACGCCTCCCTATGCGGACCCCAGCCTGCAGGCCCCCGTGCGTGTGTCCATGCAGCTGCGGCGGCCCTCAGACCGGGAGCTCAGCGAGCCCATGGAGTTCCAGTACCTGCCAGACACAGGTACTCGGCTGGGGAGCGGGCAGCCAGCGAGCGGGAGCCTCGGGCGGGACGTCTGGGGCCGTGGTAGCCGGTCCAGAACGGGAGCCGGGGCGGGGACTCATTCGGTCATCAGATTGTCTTTCTTGCCTCAGTTCGAAGTAAGGATACCTGAGACTTACTGAGTCCTTATTACATGTCTGCTCCTGCTCCCCGCGCGTCAGTGAATGACCCGATTTTAGTCCCTCGTGAGCTTTTTGAGGTAGGAGATGGCACCTAAGTTGCCTGAGGTCACAGAGATCGTGAGGGGCAGAGCTAGCATTTAAACTCGGGGCATCTGGCTCTAGGATCCTGGTGCCGGGCGATGCCTCTCGTCACTCCCACGTGGCCACGATTTGCTCAAGGCTTTCGGGCATCTGACCACATTAGGAACAACCAGAATGATCTTCGATCCAAGCCCTTCGTCAGGCCTGAGAGTGTTTTTGGCCCCAGGAGCAGTCGACTAGAGTTTGGAAAGCAACCCCTGAAATAGCCATCAGTTCGTTCCACAGATGATGATTGGGTGCCCACTTGGCGTCAGGGCCGGTGCCAGGGATTGTGATGAGTAAGATGTGTTCCTGCTCTCCGGAAGCTCAGTCTCATGAGAAAGACAAACATGCAGAACAGATTCGTAAGTGACAGAATGACATGTGAAACGGAGGGAGGTGCGTGCAAAGAGCTGGAGCTGGCCGCGTGGAGCAGGAGTGTTTTAAGGTGGAGAAAGCCCCAGAAGCATGTTCTCCGGGTAGGTGGTCAGACACGGGGAGGCGCAGGGGCGTTGGACAGCGCCCATCGCATTGGGGCAGCCTATGGAAGCTGTCGGCGGGCACCGAGCAGGCGCTGGCAGGAGGGCCTTGAGTGTCAGGCTTAAGACATTCATCCAAGATTTCATCCCAAAGGCAGTGGGGAGCCACTGAAGGTGGAAGGGAGGGACCCAAGCGGATCTGGAAGCTCACTCCGGCAGGGGTGCATAGAGGATCCAAGAGAGGGAGAGGCTCCAGGCAGGGAGGCTCTTGTGGAAGGTGCCGCAGTCCAATCTGGGAGAAGACGTGGTTGGACCTTGCAGGGCGAATGGCAGAGGGGGACAGTCTCCTCCACCCCCTTGAGGGCCCTTTGCCCCCAGGCTCTTCTGTCTGACCCACCCTCAGCTCAGTCCCTCCTTGGGACCTGTGCTCCCGCTGTGGCCTCTGCTTGGAAGGCCTGGAGCTTCCCACGATGGCCCCACACCGGAGTTCCCATGGCCACCTCCCCAGCCTCACTTCCGGTCCTCTTACATCAGCCTGTGTCTCTTCCTTAGGGCGCCTAGCACTTGTGTATGGTCGTGTCCCTGTCTCCCTGTCGTGAGGATGTCCACTGTGGAGGGAGCAGGAGGCTTGTCTGCTTACAGCCGTATCCCCCGGTGGCTAGATGGGGCCTGCATGTGGTGGGTGCGTGGTAGACGTGCGTCATGTTAGTGATGGTGGAGTGAGAGAGAGGAAGATGCTGGAGATGATTCCAAGGTTTCTAGTTGTGGCGACAGGGCAGACGGTGGTCAGGGGCCACTGGAGGAGGAAGAACCGGGTTTCTGAGGTGAGCTGATGAGGTCGGCTTCGGACCGATGGTGTTGAGTACTTTGGAGTTACCCACATGCCCCAGTACGTAGAAAGGCAGTCCTGGAGGCTCCAGACTGAACTAGCAAACCCTCGGAGATCAGAACACGAGTCTCTGTTGGTCTCTGGCAAGCCCATTATGCTTCAGCTGCCCCATAGTGCAGAGGCCAGGCCTGGGTCAAGGCTAGAGGTGAGCTAGGACGTGGGCAACGCAGGTGAGAGAAGAAGCTAGAGACGGCCTCACGAGGGGTCCCGCCCCCTCAGAGCATGACCCTTATCTGGAGGCACCTGCGTGGCCCTTTGGGAGTCACATTCCTCGACTGAGGCCTTCTCAGAGCCGTGGGGCTCTCAGATTGTGTGTCACAGTGTCACGAGGCCCTTCTCACTGGCAGGGGATGTTTGGAGAGGGTCTTATGGAAAGCTGGTTTCATCATGTCCCTCCTGCGGGTCCTTTGAAAGCTCCAGGGACCCAGCTGAGAAGAGTGAGACCCACTTCTCCCCGTTACTTTTCCAGATGATCGTCACCGGATTGAGGAGAAACGCAAAAGGACATATGAGACCTTCAAGAGCATCATGAAAAAGAGTCCTTTCAATGGTGAGAGGGGCAGGGGAGAGAAGTAGAAGGTGGTGGATAGGAGAGGGGAGACCCTGGGGGCCAGGAACTGACCCAGCCTTGCTCGACAGGACCCACCGACCCCCGGCCTCCACCCCGGCGCATCGCCGTGCCTTCCCGAAGCTCACCTGCTGTCCCCAAGCCAGGTAAGGGTTTCCCGTTGCCCCACTGCAACTACGGGCTCAAGTCCGTTCAGCCTCTGGCTCTGGGTTGGAGGGGGTCAGCTTTACCAGAAGGTGTCTGAAGCCTGCTCTGTGTCAGGCTCACAGGGCTCAAGGCCTAGTTACCTACATCAGAGCCATCTGGGGTGTGGTGAAGATGCCCAGTCCCCGGCCCCGTCACTGCCCTGTGCAGTCAGGCTGTGGAAGCATGGCCCCGAACCCAGCTCAGGCACTAGTGCATGTGTGGGCTGAGAACCACTGTCAGCTTCACCCCATACCAGATGCCGCAGGAGACCGTTTAAAATGCATCTTCACCCTCAGCTCTCAGTTGAATTAGGGAAGCAGAGTCTCTAAAGGACAGAGCGTGCATGCCGGTATGTAGCTCGGAAAAGAGTGACCAAGTGCCCTGCTTCAGGCCTTGACTTGCCAGGCGCCCACTGGGCTCATGGTCTCTGGGGGCTAGGCTCTACTGGCTGATCTCTGACAGCATCCCTTCCTCTGAAAGGCTGGAGGGCTCCAAGGAGGAGGTGAGGATGGGACTGAACAGGTCAGAATGAGGAAGAAGGAGTGAGGGTGCTAGCCGTGACCTCCTGGGGAGGGACTGCTGCTGACTGAGTCCTCCTGACGGGGGCTGGGGCAGAGGACAGGGTGGGTCTCTGCAGCCTTGTCTGACCCCTGACTCTGTCTCTCTCTCCCAGCTCCGCAGCCCTATCCCTTTACGTCACCCCTCAGCACCATCAACTTTGAGGAGTTCTCCCCCATGGTCTTTCCTTCTGGGCAGATCCCAAGCCAGCCCTCTGCCTTGGCCCCAGCCCCTGCCCCAGTCCTGGCCCCGGCCCCTGGCCCCGCCCCGGCCCCTGCCCCAGCCCCAGTCTTAGCCCCAGGCCTTGCTCAGCCTGTGGTCCCACCTGCTCCCAAGACCACCCAGGCTGGGGAAGGGACCCTGTCCGAGGCCCTGCTGCAGCTGCAGTTCGACGCGGATGAAGACCTGGGGGCCCTGCTCGGCAGCAGCGCCGACCCGGCCGTGTTCACAGACCTGGCCTCCGTGGACAACTCTGAGTTTCAGCAGCTGCTGAACCAGGGTGTCTCTGTGGCCCCCCACGCAGCTGAGCCCATGCTGATGGAGTACCCTGAGGCAATAACTCGCCTGGTGACAGGATCCCAGAGGCCCCCTGACCCAGCTCCTGCGCCCCTGGGGGCCTCTGGGCTTCCCAATGGCCTCCTGTCAGGGGATGAAGACTTCTCTTCCATTGCAGACATGGACTTCTCAGCCCTTCTGAGTCAGATCAGCTCCTAAGCGGTGACACCGACCCTGCCTGGTGTACTGGGTTGCAGGGGATTGAAGCCCTCCCACAGCAAGCACTTATGGATTTGGGGTGGGGGGTGTGCTCCAACTGCCCCCACCTTCTTTGGGTGATGTCTTCCGGGGGGGTGCATTTTATTCTTTTACTGGCAGTGTCTATCTCTCTCTCTTTTTGGAGGTGCTTAAGCAGAAGCATTAACTTCTCTGGAAAGCGGGGAGCAGGGAGGACTCAAACTCTTCCCCTGTCCTGATGTTCAGCTCCCTTCTCTGTATAGGGAATTCTGGGGGCCCCGTCCCTACCCTCCAGCTTTAATACTCTCCTAGAGAGAGGGATGGGCTGGAGCTATGGCCTTTGAGGCCACAAAGCCTTATCACCAAGTGTCTTTTTCACGTGATGGATCCATTCACACCTTGTGCCAAAATAATGTCTGTTTCCAGCCCCTCTGTGGTGCTGGCATTGTCCTTGAACCAACACCAGCGGGAGGGCCTGGCCTTCTGGCCCCGCGGCGGTCTCTGGCAGCTCTCCTTGTTCAGCTGTAGCTGAAGGGAACTGGTGGGACCACACTGGCCCTGTCCAGGATCTCGGGAGGTTCAGTCCGAGACCTCTCTGTTCCCCCTTTCCTCAAGTGCCTTAATTGTAGGGCTAGTTGTTTGGAGAGTAGGGGGGAGGGCAGGCTGGCAGCTCTCCAATCAGGAGGCTCAGTTTTTACTGAAGAAATCAAAGCAGTTGGACTCTTGCTCTTTCTCTTCTGAACTAATAAATGTGTTGCCAAGCTGGCTAGAGAGTCGCCTTCTTTCAGCAAACAGCACACACTTTGCTGGTCATGTCAGGCTGGACATTAGTGATACAGAGTTGGATGAAAGTTTCCACTGTCCTCTAGAAACTTGCAGTCCGAGGATGTCCTTGGAATGAAATGCCCGTGGGTGAAAGCAAGCAGCTAAGAGGGGTGGTGTCCCAGCACAGAGCTCAGTAGGGCCCAGTGGCTGTGGGGATGGAGTAGTTTCAGGAAGAGCTTCAGAGGCCAGAGGACCTATCAGCCTCAGGTCTTTGATCAACAGAAGAGAGTCAGTCTTGCATAAGGTCTAGGCAGCATTCGAAGGTTAGCAAGGTAAAAAAGACAATGTTGGAAAAAGTTTCAAGGGGCCAGGCTATAAAAGATCAAGGACGACTAGACCAAGAGGTTTGGATTTCATGTCTTGGGTGGTTGAGGGAGGTGCCATGTAAAGGTCTATGCTTTGACATCCTGCTCTGCGTGTACGGGAGAAATCTTAAACCTGCAGCCCAGAGAGCCTAAACAAAAGCCAGGCCACAGCCCAAGGAGTTGGAGCTGCACGTACTTCCGGATTGGCCTGACGCAGGCGCAGTAAAGCTGTATTCGTGAACCGCTCGGGCCCACAAGACACTGCCCTCTTGGGTGCGCACGCGCACAGACGGCATTCCGCGAGGTGAGGCCAGCTAATGCGCTTCGGGGGAAACCCCAGCCCTGAGCCGGATGCACCGCTGCGGGAGGGCGAAGGTAGAGATATGCGGGTTGCCAGTGTCGCTCGCTGCAGAAGCTAGCGTGCGCCCTGCGGACAACAGAAGGCCCTGGCTGCAGCCTCGGCAGGCTGCCTGCGAGGAAGACGCCAGAAAGCTGCACGACGTCGGGGTAACGGAAAGCGTCTGGAGAGCCAGGCTTGCGGTCTAGCGTTTTTGCTTGGGGGCGGGGCCAGGGGGGCCGAGGCCGGGGGGCCAATCAGGGTCCAGGCCAAGCTGCGCTTCCGCGGAAGGGGCGGAACCCGGGCTGTATCACCCGGTCAGGACCCCTGCGAACCCGCGACCCCAGCACCCAGAGAGTCCGGGCTTGGTGGAAGCCCAGCCACGGGGGTGGGGCCCGGGCGAGCCCGAGGAGGGAGGTGAGAAGGCGCCTAACCCGAGGTAGCAGCTGGCATAGCTGCGTACAACGTTCCCAGCCGGAGGGGAAGAAACGGCCTGAGCCCTGGGCCTCCTGCCCGGGCCACGCCTCTCCCTTGGCCTCCGCAGTGTCTTGTAGTCACCTCCCATGGGTCGAGGAAGCTCCAGTCTTGGGGGCTCAGGGACTACAGAGGAGAGGTGGGGCCTTCACTGGAGGGCAGGGCCTTGAAAAGTAGAAGGCCTTTCCATGGGAGCATAATGAGGCTCTCCTTGACCCCTAAACTCCTTCCCTCCCCTGCCTGCAGGTCCACCTCCGTCCCTCTGCCCCTCAGGTTTGGTTCTGGGGCAAGAGCCTGGCTGGGCCTGGCTCCCACATAAAGCAGAGTAAGTGTGAGGCGCGACCATCTGCTTCCCAACAGATCAAATAAATGTTTGCAGGAGAGACCCCAAGGGGTGGCCTCGCTTCAGAGAACCCCTCCATGACTGGCGACCTAAGCCTGAGTCAGTGTCCCCAAGGCCTGCCCTTCTAACTGGTCCTGGGAACTTGGCTGGAGCCTCTGGGGTCAAAACTGCTTCCTCCCCCCACCTCCACTGCCATATGTCACGAACACCCACACAGACACAAATAGTAGTGGCTTCTTTACTCCCTGAATTCCCCTTTTCTCCACAGAATATTTACAAACAGGGCTGGGGTAGGGGCAACCTGACCACCAGATAGTGGGTGGGGGGAGTGGGAGCAGTGCTAAGATGCGCCTGGGTGCGCAGGAAGACTTCCTGAGGAGGGCCCAGGGCCCCGTTGTAACCCAGGTCCCCTGAAGGACCCGAGCGATTCCAAGCAGGTCCATAGCCAGCCTGAGGCTGGACCACACGGCTCAGTCCAGGTCGGCGGTAGGTGGGCCCAGCTGCTTGGAGGCCAGGAGCAGGCGCGTGGCTGCACTCTCCGACTCGGCCTGCAGCCTCCGGTTGTTGTGACGCAGGCTCCGTACCTCCTCCTCTAGGGCCGCCTTGTCTGCCTTCTCCTGGGGTGGTGGGAGGCCGGTGTCAGAGCGCCGGTCCCTTCCCCAGGGCAGCCCTGTAATTCCCTGGTGACCCCCAGTCCGCCCCCTCGTCACCTTCTGCAGGTCCTCTTGCAGCTTCCTGAGCATAGACTCCAGGTGAGAGACCTTCTCCGACAGGTTCCCGGGTTCTGGCCTGAGGACGTAGGGGACAGGTCATGGGACCAAGGTAGGTGTCAGCACCTCTGGCTGGTTCCCAGCTCGCTTAAATGAGATGGGCCGACCCCTGTGTTCTCAGACTTGTATGGGAGCGAAAGCAAGCAGGGCCCTGCCTGGGACAACGCTTAACTCTAGCGGACAGGCCCGCTCGGAGGTCACACGGGTACAGGGACGGGGCTAGCGCTGCGCAGGGGCCTTACTCAGCATCAGACTTTGGAGTCCCCTTGGCATCTCCGCTCTCTGGGATGGGCTGTCCTGTGGGGACAGAGGGACCATCTGGGTGGGTGGGTAAAGGGAGAAAGATTCCCACCCCGTCCTGGCTTCTACCCCCAGCGCCCTGGTGGCCTCACCCTCCCGGGACAGTGACTCCAGGATGGTGTTGCAGGTGGAGGCGATCTCTGAGATGGACTGCCACTCGTCTTCCAGGGTCTCACTGCCCGCCTCAGACATGACTGTGGGCGCGAGGAGGTGGGCTCAGCCACGGGGAGTCCAAGCCAGCCCCCCTCTTCCGCGCCACCCCTGCTCTCATAAGCCACACCTTGCTCCAGACTCACTTTTGCTGATGGAGTTCCTCAGAGACAAGGTCCGCGGCAGGAAGGAGGCCCTCAGCTCTGGGGCCGGGTCGCCCCTGTCCTCACAAGCACTGGGGCTGCCTGGGCCATCCTGAGGGATGTGAACGGGTGTGGATGCAGTGATGGCCACCCTCACCACTGCGTCCACCCTCGCTCTTGTGGGCTCAAGTCTCGTGTCTGCTCACCTGCGTGGGCGGGGTCTCCGGGCCAGCACTGGGTGCCGACGACTTGGCGGTGGCGGCCAGGAGGAGGTCCGGGGTGGTTGTGGGCAGCACCGGGGCCTCATCTGACAGGGAGCTGGGGAGAGCAGCGACAGTTCAGCGAGGGAGGCTCCCCCCCATGACCCTCGCTCGCTCTCACAGACCGGGGCTGGACCAGAAGGAAGGCCGGGAGGGAGCACCTGCGCGGTGACAGGGAGTTCTGACTGTGCAGGAACTCAGTCCTCTCCTCAGCCAGGTCCCCGGCCCCCGAGGAACTGTCCCCCTCCAGCAGGCATGCTTGTAGCAGCTGCTTCGCGGTGGGCTGCAGGGTCACCGCCCCGGGGGCCTCATCCTGCGCAGGCTCCGGGGCCCCCCGCCGGCTGGGCTCCTGCAGAGACAGCGTGTACAGCTCCGAAAAGCTCCTGGCGGGAGGAATGGACAGCGTCAGGCAGGAACACCCTGTCCCCAGTGTCCCGCTTCTCCAGCCCCCCTCCCAGCTGTGCCTGAGGCTCGCTTCCAGGACAGCTCTCCAAGCACCCGAACAACAATGAAAATGTCTGCCTGACTACTGGCCATTTTCCCCAGACCCAGTGCTGCCCCTGAGTATCCAGGGCACATCGCTCTGAACACCCATTTCTCCACCTGTGAAATGGGGACCCCTGTACCGATTTCGTAGCTTGCTGCGAGGATGAAGAAAGAACACAAGGAAATCACCCAGGGTAGAGATCTAAAGCCTACTGCCTGGGAACCCAATCCAGCCTGTGCCTTTTTCTTTTTTCTTTTCTGTTTTAGCAGGTGTGCCTGTTTTCCTGCTCCTGTGTGCCAGGAATGGTTTTTATGTTTTTACATGGTTGAAAGAAATCAAAAAAACATTTCATGATGCGTGAAAATCAATAAAATTCAAATTTCAGTGTCCACAAATACAGGCTTAGTGGAACAGAAAAAATGCGTTCATTTGTGTGTCCTCTATGGATGCTTCCGGACCACAGCAGAGTTGAGTGGCCATAGAGAGACCAGGGGGCCCAGAAAACTTAAGTATTTATTATCTGGCCCTTTGGGGGAAGGTTTGCAGATCCTGGCTTAAGGCAGCAAGTGACGGATTGCATGTACGCGCTTGTGGATGATACTTTTAACAACATGGGGTTGCTATTGGAGCTTGGCTTCGCTCTGCACCGGCGTCTCAGAAAGATCAAGAAACGTGGGATTCTCTGGAGGAGACCCCTCCCCACGGTATTCTGGGGAGAACGCTAATGCTCCGCAGCAGCCGCTGCCAGGGCCTCCCACCTCCCCGCATCCAGGCCCTGACCTGCGGGGCCGGCCGCTCTCGTCGGGGGGCAGGACGGTGACGCAGACCTTGGGCGCCGAGCGCAGCAGCTGGGCAGCGGCCTCCGGGCCCAGCCTGGGCAGCGGCTGGCCGCACACG
>NC_043710.1:6153789-6159008 GCF_006229205.1 Suricata suricatta
CCCCCGCCGCCTGCAGCTCGGCGCCCGGGCCCCGAGGGGGCGCCTTTCGCCTCCCGCCCAGGGAGGGCAGGCCGAAGCGGGAAGCCGAGTCCAGCGACGTGGTGGTCACCTCGTTGGTGGCCAGGTCCTGCAGGTACTGCTGACGCGTGCGCGTGGCCATGGCGTGGAACTGGCGTGCGTGGCCCGCTGCCTGCTCGCCGTTGAGCGCCTTGGCCAGCAGGAAGGCGCGGAAGTCGGCATTGGCCGGGAAGGGGCCTCCGCCCTGGGGCAGAGCAGGCCCAAAGGCCGGGGTGTCCTGGGTGCGGCTCACGGCCACCCTGAGGGGAGGGAGGCGGTAGTTAGGGGCCACCGGGAGGGTACGTGGCAGTGGCAGAACTGGGGCCACCGGGGCACCCACCTGTAGGAGGTGTGAAGGGTGCAGGGTGCATGAGCCCGCACCACTAGGAACACGTGCTGGAAGTGCGAGCGGATGGTGGTGGGGCAGAAGGGCTTGCTGCCAGGCTCCTGGAACACGATGGTCACGATGTCGTTGCCAATGTGGCGTTTCCGCAGGAGCTGGGAGTTAGATGGCGGGAGAGGTAAGCTGGACCTCTCTGTCCCCCAAGTCCCTCCTAATTCTGGCAGGGCAGAGCCTGGGCACCGGGGGTCCCCCACCTGCCCCTGGGAGGAGTCTGGGGTGTTTGTCTTTGGAGAGAGACACCTTGGGGAGGGCTGTTAGGGCTCAAGGGATCTCAGGCCAAGGCTGAAATGCTACCCACCCGCATGACATGCCTCCATGGTTCCCCAGAAGCCCCTGGCCATCCCCCAGCCCCATCGCAGCCCCTCACACCTGCTGCTGGTTATTGGGGGTGTAAGGCAGCATCGTGGACACGTGGAACATGATCTCGTGGTCCTGGTACGTGGTGTACAGGGAGTGCGTGCCTGTGGAATCCGCTGCGGCCAGGGGCACAGAGGGAGAGCAAGGGGGATGGGCTTGAACTTGCCGCTCCTACGTGTGGTCTCGAGCTCCAGTGCCCCCACCCAGCAGCTGGGCCGCGCCTTCATGCCATCAGGCCATGAAGTCAGGGCCTCACCTGCGGCAGCTCCCCTTCCCCTTCCCCCACAGGCTCGGCATGGGAGTGCCGGGATAGAATGAGGAGCTCAGTGAGGAACAGCCTGCTAGGAGGGCGGCGTGGATGGAGGTCCCAGGAGAGGACGGACTTGGCCCAGGCACCAGCATGTGTGGAGCAGCTGAGAGTGGAAGGAGCCCAGAGGTGCTCCCTAAGGGGCCCTGGGGTCCTTCCAACCCGGGAGGCAGGGGGAACGTGTGTGTTTGCTGGAGGGAGCGGTGCCTGCAAGCCGTGTGGCCTGGGGCCAGGGCCTCGGGGACCATCCTAGTCCTTCCTTCCAGCCCACGCTTGACCCACGTCCTCAGCCTGCCCAAAGAACTCTTCAACCCCGGCCCCAGCCCCAGGCCAGTACAGGGTGCAGCGGTGACAAGGCAGGTGGCTCTCCCCAAGGCCGTCTGCCCCCCAGCGCCAGTCTGCCCCCGCTCCCCAGCCCCCGAGCCTCACTTTTGGTGTCCAGCTGGGCCCTGTAGTTCTCGAAGCCTTTGAGCCGCACCACGTCGCCCAGCAGGGTGAGGAACTGCGTGAAGGCCGGTCCCGCCTCCTGGTTGTTGTACATCTCCTCCTCCGAGCCCTGGCCCGCGCGGCAGTACAGGATGCCCACCTTGCGCTGGAAGCTCAGCTGCGGGGCAGGGCACGGGCAGAGGGCCCAGGCCTCAGTCTCTCGGGCCCTGCACCCACCGGGTCTCAGCGAATGAGCCGGGGGCTGGGCTATCTCTGCAAGTGGCCCTAAGCACCACCCTCTCTAAGCCACCTCTGTGTTTCTGCCTATACATGGGGTTCTATCCTGCCCCCACCCCCCCACCCCCAGAGCTCAGGAGGGTAGAGGAAGTCACAGGTGGGAAGGGACCCAGAGGGAGTTGGTTCTCATGTGACCACAGAGGAGGTGATTCACGGAAAGGACCCAGCACTCAGTGTGCTCGCTTGAGCTCAGTTAATGTTCACAGTGCCATTCTCCTCATCTCAAGACTCGCCTGTCCTCCCCTCCCTCGATTCCCAGGCACCCCCAGCCCAGCCTCCGGAGGCCTTGAGCCCTGCACCCCGTCCGCTCACGCTGCTCCCGGCTCCTTGGGCTCCTTTCCATCCGGGGTTTTTGTGCACAGCCCCTCCGGGTCCAGCCTCCTTTCTTCATAAGAAGCTTGTGTACACTCAGTCCCCACTTCAGGTTCGTCCCTCCTGACTCCTGCAGCCCCCCTTTCACTCCAGCTCCAAACCCCTGCTGCTCCTTCAGCCCACGGGCATGCCTTACCCTGCGCACTGTCACCACAGTGGGCGCTTGGAACAACTGGAACTTCGCTTTGCCTGAGACCCTAGCGACCCCACTGTCTCAGGCCTGGGCCTCTTCTCCACAGGGTGTGCCCCCTCAGTGATGGCCGCATCCGTGTCCACGGGAAGACACTCCAGTCCCTGCCTCCAGCCCTGACCTTTCTTCTGAGCTCCAGACCCATTTCTCCAGCTGCCCAGGTGGCCCTCCCTCCCCGTGGCACCTCACGCCCTCACTGTGTTGCACCCATCCCCCCCCCCACCGAACTGTCACTTCCTCTTCACCTCTGCCATCGTCACCATCAGGTGTGGGTTAGAGGACTACAGCAGCCTCTGGCCTGGCCTCCCTGCCCCTCCAGTCTGGCCTCCACACTGCACCCTGAGGGCTGCTCTACCTTTCATACCTTCCATGACTCCCCAGTGCCCCCCCAGGACCAAATGCAAGCCTTCCCTCTCCCCCTGCCCCCAAGCACTACTCCAGCCACACAGAACTGCCTGTAGGACCCCAATGTGACCTGCTCTCAGTCACTAAGCCTTCCACACAAGGTGTTTCTTGTGTCCAGAAGGCGCCGGCTCGTCCTGACTCCAGCCCTTACGTTCCTACCATGATATGAAAACCCCTGGACGAGGAAGGGCTGTCAGGACTACCCTTGGTGCCCCATGGAGCCTTCGATAGTTCCCTCTCACTGCTCCACCATTAACTGCAGGCCTCTCTCTCCCCATTGGCCGTGAGCTACTCAAGGACAGAACCTGGTCTGGACATGTCTCCAGCGTCCAGTCTGGGGCCCAGGACCAAGGTGTGAGAAAACGTTTGTTGAATGGCTGACGGACTGAATGACACGGAGGAGGATCAGAGCCAGTGGGCAGCTTTCAGCACGGGGTAGGGGAGGACTTGACCTGTCCCTCAGTGCAATGGGCAGCCCCAGGAAGGAGTGAGCGCCCCACATAGAGAGGAAACTAAGCACCACCTTGCAGGGCAAGTTAACAGGGAATGAGAGGGACTTGCAGCAAGCGGCGCAGGGGGTCTGATCGGTGTTTCTCAACTGACATGTACATGGGAATTAACCTAAGATCTTCTTAAAGCACCGGCTCGGTTCAGTGGGTCGGCAGGGCGGAAGTCGGCATTCCTAACAAGCTCCGGGGTAATGCGGAGGCTGCTGGTCTGCAGATTTTACTTTGAGAGAAAAGGCTCTGGATGACCTCTGCCGCCCTCTCTGAAAAGCCAGCTTTCCCGGGGTCACCGCCAGCCCAGGGTCAGGGTCAGGGCTGGGCGGCCGGGGGCTGAGCAGACTGGGTTCAGATCAGGCCTCGCTGTAGGGCTGTGAGGGGGGCGCCGGCCACTCACCACTTGCTCGTCCAGTGTAAGCAGCGTGCGTGGCACCTTCGGTGAAGCTGAGCCCAGGCGCAGGCAGGTTGGGCTCAGCCGCGGCGCCACGTGTTCCAGAAGCTTCCTCGGGGACAGGCCCCTCGGGGGCCCTGGCGGCAGCGCATCCTCCGAGATGGTGCCTCGGAGAGTCCGGAGCTGAGGACGGGACGTAGGGGCGCTCAGAATCCATACGGGTTTTCCAGAAGGCAAAGCGCGCTCCAATCCCGTGACCTGGGCCCACCTGTGTGGTGCGCACGATGACGCGGTAGCTGTGCAGGGTGCCTCCGCCGCTGCCTTCCTTCTCCTCCCGCCGCAGGCTCACTGCCACCGGGCCCAGCGCCTCGTCCAGTCCGAAGAAGTTCTGGTGTTCTGGGGGGAAGGCGGGGGCCAGGCGGTGGATGACCGGCCCCAACCCCCGGCAGGGGTCACCGTCCCCATCCGACCATGCCCATCACTAAATTCACCCCCCCCATGCCCCATCCCCTCATCTAGCGCCCACCCTAGACTAAGGCCCACTCCCAGCGCAGCCCGGCCCCCGCTCTGCCAGCCCAAATCCTGATCCGCGCTTGGGCCTCTGCCCTGAACACCTGACACGGGCCCCAGGCCCCGGGGGCCATGGCCCGCTGGCTTCCAGGCCTAGACCCTGCAGGGCCCCCGCCAGCCATGCCCAGCCTTGCCACCCCATCCCCCGTATTCAGCTGCAAGTTGTCCGGGGCCTTCCCTTCCGGGAACTGATGAGAATGAAGCTCCCAGGTGCAGAGGTTTTTCACACCTCACTTTCCACTGCACAGAAGTGTTGATAGAAATTCTCTTCCCAGCCCAGAGTGGGGAGGTGGGGCAGGATGAATCAGAGGGAGGTGGTTGAAGCTGAGTTGTAGGCAGCCTTGGGCCCAGAGGCAGACCCTGACCCTTCACATGGCCAGGAACTTGACAGGGAAAGGATAACTCATGAGCGAGCCCTACTGTGTGCTCCCCCAGGGTGACGGGGCCTGCTGCCCAGCCCTCCCCGTACCTTTGCCGTAGAAGTACTTGCGGTAGTAGCCGGCGCCCAGGTCGGCGTGTTCCAGGCTATAGGCCACAGTTCGGTTCTGGGGCTCCTCCAGGATGGACACAGCCGCGTTGGGCAGTGCCGGGGGCACGGGTGGGGACACCGGTCCACCCAGGCCCAGCTCGCCCTCACCGCCGAGCTCACTCACGAAGCCAGGGGCTTCGAGCAGCAGGTCCGAGCTGGCAGACAGGTCCTCAGCAGAGGCTGGCGTCCCAGGGCCAGGCTCTGCGTGGCCGCCTGTCCCCCTCGGCCTGGGAACCCAGTCAAAGAGCAGACTCTGCACGTCATAGTGGGCGAACCAGTGGGGCTCGGGCGCTGGCGGGAAGGCGGGCTCCGGCTCCTCGGCCGGGAGCCCCAGCAGCGCCAGCGGGTCAGTGAAGAGCCGGGTGGGGGTGGCGGCGGGGCGGCTGGCCTCCTCGTGGCTGTGGGCACGGGC
>NC_043710.1:6159108-6182382 GCF_006229205.1 Suricata suricatta
GAGCGAAGAGGTCGTCGGTGGGCGCAGGGGCCGGGCCCCGCCGAGGGCTCCCCACGCCGCCGGCCCACATGGGCGTGCTGTGGGCCTGGCTCTCCGGGGGCCGGGTCGCATTGGCGGGCACGGGTGGTTGGCGCCCGGGCGGCAGGCCAACTCCTGCCCTGAGGGAGGAGGGGGCTGTTCAGAGGGGCCTGGGGAGAAAACAGGAACCCAGGCTCCCAGCTTGGTCCTCCACCACGCGGCTTCCGGCCCCCCTCCGCGACCATCAAAGCCGCTTCCGCTTTCCTGGCCACTTCCTCGTCTGCCCTAGGCTGAGGTTTCCAGCCCCCTCCTCCAGCGACGTGAGGGGCAGGGGCAGGGGCCCAGCTGTCTAGGCCTTGGCCCTGAGGGTCTTGGAGTCTGGGCAGCCCTGGGGCGGTCAGTTGCCACTCACACACCTTGGCTCTGGGCTGGGCCCAGAATGAGGGTCCCCACCAAGTCCTGGCCCAGCTGGACAGACGATTTGTCCTCACTGGGACGGGAAACCTATGGGGCCACTGATGTCTGGGTCTTACCCACTTGACAAAGGGAGGACGTCCTGTCCCCAGAGACCTTCCTCCCTGGCACTCCCACTTCCTCCAGGGTCCCCGAGGAGCCGAGCACCCAGAGGCTGGGTCTCAATCCCCTGGCCCTCGTGGCCTCAATACCTCAAGGACACAGAGGGCACCGGTAGGGCAACAGAAATGACAAGAGGACTTCCTTCAGTACAGGAAGTGGCCCCAACTCTGAGCCCAGCCCCCTGCCCAGCCCCATATCCTGAGGAAGGTGCTGGGGTCACACCAGCTCAGTCATGGGACCCAGCCCCCTGTGTCGGAGGACAGGCCCTGGCTCACCCTTTGCAGGCTACTGTGGCCATGCCTGGGGGGCAGGCGAAGCAGTCACACTGACAGAGCCGCTTTGCTGGACCTGGGACCCAGGGGACGGCTGCCTCCCTGGCCTCACTGATACTGACAGGGAGGTCTGAACCCCATGTGACAGAGAAGGGGGTGCTCTGGCCTGAAGCAATGTCACAGCAAGGATTTGAACCCGGCTCTGTCAATCTCCAGGGCCGTAGCAGTGCAGTACCTGCCCATTCCCGTCCCTGTGTGTGTAGGTGTGGGGTGAGTGGGAGGGGAGGTAGGGCTGAGGCTCGAGGTCTGAGGTCTCACAGGATGTAAGACTGAGACACCCAAGGTCCCAGGGACCTGCTAAATTCGGAAATGAGTCGAGGCCAGGGGCAGGTGCAAAGGGTAGTGTGAGAACGTGAGGGAAGCCACCGCAGGTGAACTCGGGTTGGTGTGGGCAAGCAGGACAGAGCTGTGGGACCCTCCACCGGAACACAGGCCAGTGCTGGCAGGGCTTTGTGCATCCTCCAGTGACAATGTGTGTGGCTGGGGTGGGGGCCGGGGCTCTGTGCACCCCTCAGCTTAAGCTCCAAGATGAAGCAAGGGTAGGCCACCAAGCTCGGGGTGCCTCCTCCCATAGTTTCTCCGAGGACAGCCTCTGACCTCACTCCTGAGCCTCTGTTCTCTCATCTCTAAAATGGGGTTACCATTCTGCCCTTTCCCAACACCACTGGGAGCCTGAGAGGAGGCCGAGGGGTGTGAAGCTGGCCATGTGTGTGGCGATGATGCAGGCCCTGGTCTTGGACCTGGGCCGCCATGTGTGTGGTGGGGTAGGAGGGGACATGAGAGAGGGGCGCTGTGCAGGCCCCTGGTGGCGTGGGCTGAGCTCTGTGTGTGTGTGCCTGCGCAGCCCATGGGGTGCCTCTTGCTCTGGGCCAGGGCTGGACTCTGGCCTTGCCTTCGGGGGTGTTCTTGGGCTCTGCCCCCCACCCGGCAGCTTCACACAGGGTCCATTGAGGCCGGGACATTCCTTGCAGCCTGTGTCACTTGGGGGGGAGGGGGCCGGCCCCGCCCCCACAGATCCGGAAGGCCTGGCTGCCCCAGGAGGAGGCCCTGGACGCTTCCCAGCACATCTGGAGGTCATGACCCCATTTCTGCTGCCAAGGGGGCGACAGATGTTTCCTCCCAGGCCAGGCCTGAGACTGGGGGGCGGTGTGCAAAGGTTGGGGAGGAGGCCGCCCGGAGGCAAGAAAAGCCCCAGAACACTGGGAGCCCCTCACATAGTAGGCAGCAGGGGCGGTTGCCAGCCGCCGCTCAGAGGAGTCAGGGAGCCGCCGCATCCAGCCGCCCGCACACTGGACGGGCTGGGCCGTCACGCAGAGGAGAGTGGGGGCCGCCGGCCGGAGGCAGGGGACTGGACGCGCTGACTCGGGACTGAAGCTGGAGCCCGGACGGAGGTTGGGAGGGTGCAGGAGGCGAACGCGGCGAGGACCCCCCCCTTCCACACACACACCACCCAGGCCCACGCCAAGCCACCTTTTCCCCTGTCCAGCCCGACCTCGGTGCTTCCACTCCCCCGCTCCCGCCGGTACCTCTAGGGCTCCCGCCGGGTGGCCGCCTCCCGCGCTGGGGTTCCGCTGCCTCTCCCGTTAGCGCTGGGGCGCCGGCTCCGCCTGGGGGCGGGGCCGTGTCGGGGGCGGGGCCTCTGAGGAGTGGGCGGGGCCGGCCTGGGAGCAGCCTGGGCCGGCGGGAAGCACCGAGGGCGGGGACTGGAGGCCAGGCGTCGGTAAGGCTGGCGGGCCAACCGAGCACTTTGGGCCTCTGCTCCAGCCTCAGCTGAGAAGCGCGAAAGTGTACCTGCTGTCCAGGCCAACTTCGAGGGCCGCCGCAGGATTCTTAGAGTGTTTAGCAACCTCCTCCCCTCCCATCCATCCACCCTCCCCGCACACAGCAAGTGTCCCCAGAAACGGTAAATATTTATGAGCACTTACTAAGCCTGGACCCTACTCTCCACACACTCTCATTTATTCTTAAAACATTTTAGACAGGTGTCTTCTCTTCTTTATAGCTGTTTAGATAAACAGGTTCGGAGAAGGGCTTTAGCTTAGGTCAAGGCTGATCATTATGGGCACTAGCCTCATGAGCTGGAAGTCTGAAAATACAAGGGCGAGGGGCACCTGAGTGGCTCAGGTCATGATCTCACAGTTGGGGGGTTCCAGCCCCGCATCTGGCTCTGTGCTGAATGCTGGCTCGGAGCCTGGGGCCTGCTTTAGATTCTGTGTCCCCTTCTCTCTCTGACCCTCCCTGCTCATGCTCTGTCTCTCTCTCTCTCAAAAAATAAATAAATGTATTAAAAAAAAGAGAGAGAGAAAATACAGAGGTGAGAAATTGAATAAAATGAACCTCGGACCAAGGGTTCAAATAGAACAGGCCAGGGAGGAGAGGGAGCCAGGGCTATGTGAACCCCAGCTGGGTCTCACCTCTACCTCCGTCATAACGCAGCTCCACATCCTTTATTCTCCTCTTGGTGCTCATCTACCTTGACCTGGCCACCTCCTCTACCCTCCACCCAATCCCAGACAGAAAAAGAAGACGCCAACCAAAATCAAAAATAGTGTTATTAATTCTGGTGTCTCCGAAGCACGGAAAAAAAAAAAAAAGAAAGGAAGAAAAAAAAAAATAACACCCTTCCCACATTTCAGCCCCAGGTCCAGGCCAAGGGGCTGCCCCTGCAGGCAGTGCAGGCCCAGGGGCCAAGACAGTCCTGGCCACGGGCTCGGAACGGGACCAGCCCATGGGTTTGGCTTTTAGGGCCTGGCTGGGAGGCTGCTTGCCTCGATTTAGGGAGCCCAGGCCCTGGACTAGGGATGAGAGATCAGGGATCAAGGTCGAGGGTCTGGGCCACTCAGTTCTGGTACGCTGGCTAAGGCAGCCAGAGGTCAGGGTTCAGATGTGGAAGCCAAAGCCACTCAGTTCTGTGGTCCCGCAGAGAGGCCCAGAGACCAGGGGTCCAAGTTACTGGACCCTGGGGCTGGGATCCAGAGGGTACCAGGCCGCTCAGTACTGATGCTCCAGCAGGGGCTGGGCAGCCGGGCTCTCACGCTCCTCAGCAGGGGCAGGCCAGTCACCCAGGATGCCGGTGGGTGTGCCACCTTCAGGAGCACTGGCGTCCAAGCAAGGAATGTCCTGGGCTGCTCTGGGGGGCGAGGAGGCATTGGTGCTGATATCCGGGCTGAGGCTGAGGTCTAGGGGCACCTGAGGGAGGGAAGAGAGGTTGGTGGGCAAGCAGAGCCGAGTGGCTTAGGGCCCAACCCCTTCCACAGGACCCTTACCTGAGATTTGGGGGTGCCTCCTTTGGGGCTCCCTGAGGCTGGCTCTGCCTCAGATCCCCCCAGCCCCTTCCGACCCCCCAGGCTCCACTTCCCACTGGGACCCTCAGAACTGAGAAGACCGGGGCCAGTGGTCCTTGAGGGCCGGGGACCCTCAGTGGGGGCAGGGGAAGCAGGGGTTGGTCCAGGGAGCCGAGGGGGCGGCCACTGCAGCAGAGGAGGGGGGCGCCCGTCACCAGAGCTGCTCAGGGAAGGCCGAGGGCCCCAGCCTGGGCCCGGAGGGAGGGGCTGGTCTCCACTGCCTGTGGGAGACAGATAAGAAGCTAGAGATCTCCGCAAGGCTGTCTTCCTCGCCCACCGGCTCCGCCCGGCCGCATCAGCTCACCTCCGGTGTTCTCAGGTGTGGCGTGTGCCAAGGGGGGGTTATTGCTGAGGGAGGCCAAGCCGCCACCTCCACCACAGTCCGAGTCGTCCACATTCCCGCCGCTGTTGCAGCCGGCACCACAGCCCTTATGAAGCCTGGGAAGGGGGCAGTAGGGAGGGACAGGTTGGCAGAGGGAGGGCCAGAGACACGGCAGGCTCAAGCCCCCAGCTCCAGGACAAGTCACCTAACATCTGAGCCCCAGGATCCTGTTTCTAACAAACTTTGCCATCCATTTTGCAGGGTCTTCTAAGAAAGGCGTTATCAATGGCTCTTAAGGCTACAGGCCACCTTCAACTCTGGGACAGCAGGATGAAGTCAGGTCAGCTCTGGGACGGTGTCAGCTCTCGGGGCCCAATCCTGGCTCCAGCACTTCCTCATTCTGAGCCCGGGGAGGAAGTTGCTTCACCTCGCTGAGCCTCTGCTTCTCCCTCGGGGACCTCAGCCCCGCAGGCTTGGGGCGGCGTTCAGGGCTCACCTCTCCCAGCTGCGCAGAAGCCAGCGGGCAATGGCGCTCAGGCTGACCGGGCCACCCCACAGGGCCCGCAGCTGGGGGTGGCTGCCAGCCAGCGAGGTGGTGAGGGGGGACACATAGATGGGGTAGCCCAGCGGCTGGTCACAGGAAGAATTGATCATGTTGCGGAGCGCCTGCTTGGCGTTCTGGATGCTGCCGCGCTCGGGGTTGCGGTTGCGCAGAAACACCAGCTCCTGCTGCTGCCCCGCCCACAGGCCACGCACGCACTCGCGGTTCACCTGTGGGCGGCCGCACGCAAGCGTCAGGGGGTCGGTGCCAGGAAGGGGGAGGCGGTGGGCGGGGAGGGGGGAAGAGGCATCCCCACCTTGATGACTCGGAAGCTGAGGTGGCGCCGGTTGAGCATGATGATCTTGTACTCGTCGGAGGCGTCATCCAGGACGTGACGCAGAGCCAGCAGCGAGGGCGTGTTGCTGAGGATGGCGCTGCGCCAGGCCGGGTCGCCCTCGTGCGAGATGACCAGCCGCTCCTCGTTGGCCGCGATGGCATCGTACAGGGCGGAGGGCTCCTCATACTCATCAGGGGACGTGAAGTGGTCCTGCGGGGGCCGACAGGAGGGCTGCGGCGGTGACCCCTGCTCTGGGGGTGGGGGTGCTCACCTCCCACGCCCCGCCCTGCTGGGGCGAATGTCCCCCACCTGGTGGAGCTTGAGGGCCATGCGCACCCCAGGCGCCACCACGCGATGAAGCAGGTCCATGTCAGCAAAGACCCACTCGTCGCGGGGGGAGGTGATGCGGAAGTCCCCCTTGAACAGGGCGTGCAGGCCGTACAGAAAGGGCTCCAGGCTGCAAAGAGAAGGCACAGGGGAGCATAAGGGTTTCCGAGCCCAGGCTCTCCAGGCAGTGGTCCGAGCGGAGACCACTCTTTGTGCGGGGCCTCAGTTTCCCCATCGTGACAAGGTCAGTTGCTGTCTGGGCCCTTCACAGGGTGGCCAGGACAGGCAAGATCCTAACGGGGAGGTGCCTTACCCACAGAGAAGAGGCACCCTGAAGGAAGGTCTGATGTGGTTTCTGGGGGCTTCTGCCCCAGAGCGCCTCATGGGGTGTGGGGACGGGGGAGACACAGGAGGCCCGGCTGGACCTGTGGCACTCACCTGGCAGACATGCTGTGTGAGGCGGTCCCCAAGGCCCGTCGACCCAGCACGCACAGGCCAAAACACAGCGTGACCAGCGGCGAGTTCCAATCCTGGTCCACGGGCTGCGGCACAAGGACCCCGTCCCCAGAGCCCAGCTCAGGCCAGGACAGGGAATTCGGGGTCGGGGAGCAGGGCCCAGGCCTAGGGAGGCCGAGAGCAAGAGGAACCCCCACTGGGAAGGGAGAACTGGTGGGGGGCGGGGAGGAGGCGACCCCAGGGTAGCAGTGGCCGGACCTGGCTGCGCCGGGAGGCACAGTACTGGATCCACTCGAGGTGCACCGCGCAGAAGGAGGGGAGTGAGAGGCCGGAGAGGCGGAGGTCATAGTCCTCATCCACGCTCAGTGAGAAGGTGGGGTCCGAGTCGGCGTAGCCCGGGGCCCTCACAGGCCGCAGGGCGGCGGCAATGCCCTCGTGGCTGAGCCACGCCTCCAGCTTCGGGGAGCGGCTCACGTAGTAGATGATGCTCTAGGAGGGGAGGGGAGGCATCAGAGCTGGGGCCGAGGACTGTGGTCGTAGCTACGGAGGAGAAAGCACCGAGATGCTTCCGGGACACCCACCCCTCGGGCCCTCTGAGTTCCCTGAAGCCACACAGGCAAGTGAGCTCCCCTCTCCTGGGCCAGGGGGCAGTGAAAGCTGCCAGGAAGCCCCCCTCCTTACACAGCATATCCTGGAAGGTTCTGCCCTGTGGCAGGTGCTTGCCTACATGCTCCAGAAGATGCCTCATTTGTAAGAGAGACTGGGGCTCAGACACACAGCAGATTTGCCTGAGGTTACCCAGCAGAGCAGACTGAGCTAGGGGCATTCTAAACTGAACCCCCAAAACCTTCCACACCATGATGCTGTGGGATCCAAATCTCAGAGGCCTCGGAAGGTCAGGCTGAGGTAGTAGGGCTGCCTGCAGGCCACGCCTGAAGGTCATGGGTCCCTTTAGGCAGGAGAGGTGTGACAGCCACAGGGCATCCACTGAGGAAAAAAAGGCAAAGGCACAGGATCGTGTGCCCTAAGTTGGGGGCTCCTGTACCCCGAGTGAATGCTGGTTGCTGAGCAGGCATGTGGGCAAATGGCAAAGAGCTTCTGAAAGGTAGAGGCCAGGATGGATGGGCAGTGTGTGGCCGGCAGGTGGTAACCAGCAAGGTTATTGGGATTCCGTGGGCCACCGTGGGATGGAGCCGCTGGGGCTGGTCCTGTGCCCCGGGGACAGGGTGGGCAGTCCAAGGCTGGCAAGGGGGCCGCAGCTGGCCATGAACAGAGGGCACCCAGGCAGGAGGAGGAATGTCCAGCAGGGTGGCTCCGGCAGGGCACTCTGCCCCGCACAGCGGCCACCATGCCGACTCATCCTCCGAACTTCACCCCATGCCGTCTTTGGCAGAATACTCCCCGGGCCCTCCAGACACCTCTACCCAGCCCCGACCATGCCCAGCCTGGAGGCAGCCGTGGCCGTGGCAAGCTGGCTTGGCCATGGCACATTAAACTTGGCCGGGGTGGAGCTGATCTCAGCCTGCCAGCTCAAGCCTGGCTGGGTGCCTGGTGCACAGCCGTGAAGAGACTGCTGTTGGCCTTGAGTGGGGTTTGCGGGCCACAGCAGGGTGACCTCGGTAAAAGCACTTCTCTAACAACTGGGGGCAGGGGAAGGTGGAGAGAACTGTGACCCCGGGATGACCTGCAGCTGGGAATGTCCCTGTCTGGACCACAGCCTCCTCCTAGGTGACAGTGAGGGATGGGAGGCTTGCTCACAAGCCCTCCGCTAGGAGCGGATGGGCGGACAGGAAGAACGACAGAGGACGTGTGCTAAGATGGGGTGTCCCTGGAGGCGAGAGGACAGCTGAGAGATGCCGACGCCTGCCCTAGAGACGACTTCAGGGGAGTAGGGAGGCCGCCCCGCCAGGCCCTGCGCGGGGAGCCCCGGGGCAGATGCCAGGAGGGCACAAGGGAATGTGGACAGTGACCAGCCTCGCCCACTCCCACAGTGCCCTTACCCTGGCGGAGGAGGTGACACCTCAGGCTTCCCAGAACCCAGCCCAGGGCTCCCGCTGGACCCCACACTGCCTCACAAGCCCCACCACCCCCGGCAGGTGCTTGCAGCACCCAGACTACGACAGGAAGGCCCAGGCTTGGGTCTAAGCCCAGCTCCACCACTCTCCTCCGGACGCTGGGGCCCCAGGCTAATGCCTCCCTCTGCAAGCCAGCTGCCACGGCCGAGACACGGGACCTCTCTTGCAGGGTGTGGTGGGCTTCCGCCAGCACAGGAGCCTGCCCCGTGGTAAGTCCCACTGCTGGGCGGCTCCCAGGATTACCATTTAAGGCCACTGTCATTAGCATTATCGTCCCCCTGGGCTGGTGGGACACAGGCCGGGGTCCCAGTGGTCTGCAACACTGGCCTCTGCAACCGCTCTTCCCAGGACCAGCAGCCCAGTGACGGGATCCGTGCCCGTGCTGCCTACCTTCCCCCAGTACTCACCACCCAAGGTTCCCCTTCCAGAGGAGGGTGGCGGGGAGCCCCCCGCCCCCTAGTACCCCACTGCTGGAGCTGCACAGGCCACTGGGGCCCCCGAGTGCCGCTGTCCAGTGACGGGTAGCACCTTGGAGGAGGCTTAACCTCTCCAAGGTTTCTGCTTCCCTTGGGAAAAACTGGTTCCCAGCAATCCAGGAGAGGACCCTCAGGACACTCCCAGCCAGTGAGCCTTTGCCAGCGGGGACCAGCCGCCCGCTGTACCTTGACGTAGTAAGTGATGAGGATCTTGCGGAGGTCAAACACCTGCAGCATGGAGGCGGCGTTATTGTCGCTGATGCTGTAGCCCTCCAGCACGTACTTGCTGGCCGTCACCTCCCAGGCCAGCCAGCGCTGCCCGAAGGCGGCATTGAAGGACAGGACCCGTGGCAGGTGGCCGGGCTCACAGCAGCAGCAGCCCTCGTCCTCCTCGACGCCCTCCGTGATGGCCTCTACCTCGCGCTGCTGGCAGTAGGTACCTGGGCCGGGGGCGGGGGGGGGGGGGCAGTCAGGGGGCCACCAGGACATCCCCGCCTGCCTTCTCCCCACCAAGTGCCCAGGCCTCATCATTCCCCGCCCGGGGATGCCGTGTGAGGGAACGTTATTAAATGAACAGATTGATAAACGAACCCTTTCTCATTCTGCCTCCCAGGGGCCCCAGCAAAGCCTGAAGCTCAGAGAGAAGTAAGCTGCTCAGGTTCATGGTGCTCACGGGCCATGCTTAAAGCCCCCTCTACACCCCCAGGGGCCTCTTTGGAAGCGGACATCCAACACAGGCATCTTGCTAAGGGCAAAGAGCTAGCTCACCCACCAGGAGTGATATGCGGCACCCAACCTGGGCCAAGCCCAGGACCCCGGGGCAGGCAGGTGGGAGCGGATGGGAGGTCCCAGGGCTCCAGGCCCAAGCCTGTATCGGCTCAGCCTGTTCAGTCCCTGTGGACCCAAAGGCAGGGGCACAGCTTAGCCAAAGGAGGCCCTGCCACCTCCCCATTTATACCGGGAAACCCAGACTCAGGGAGGAAGAGTGCCATGCTCGAGGTCACCCTGCAAACCTGGGCAGGACGGCCTAGAATCGAGCCCTCCCATGGTATGCAGTGCAGCAGCCTGCGTCAGGCCCAAGCCCCGCAGCTCACCCCGGAACTCAAGGCCACGCAGCTGGAAGGTGACGAGGCCGTTGCCAACCTCGATGAGGTGCACCAGGGCGTTGAGGTAGTCAGAGGCCAGGATGAAGCAGTCGCCGGGGCCGTAGTTGCCCCAGCGGCCCAGCACCAGGTCCCCACACAGCGTGTGCTGCAGCGAGCGCGTCAAGTGCTCATAGAAGATGGAGTTGAGGTTGTTGTCGTCAGCGCCTGAGACGCAGGAGAGGCAGACGAATGGGCAAAATGACAAGGAAGCAAGGCTCCCTCCCCAGGGAGGCCCAGCCCCAAGTACACACCGGGGTTCCGATCCAGCTGGGTGACCAGGCGGGTGTTGGAATGATCCACACGTTTAGTGCTGTTCAGAGAGAAGGACCGAGAGGGTGAGGCTGCCAAGGGTTCAGGCGATGATGCCCGCCGGCCCACACCCCTGTTCTCTGGGCAGATGCCATGACGGCCCCGCTGCACAGGAGACGGAGGCTTCGGGACATGAGGGGACTCACCTAGGGCCACACGGCCGGGAAGCCCGGGGTGTGAGCCCGAGGCCTGGCCTGACTCGGGTTTTGCCCTCATCAGATGGCCCACCGTGCCCACTGGGGCCCCCCTCTGCACCCCACGCTCCCCTCCCTTCCAGGGCCCCTCCGGGTGACCCGCCTGCTCCCGCGCTACTCACTTGTAGTCGCGCTCCCAGAACTTGAGGGGCCGCGCATAGGACATGATGAAGACGGCACTGCCCAGCAGGGGGTTGAGGGGCGTGGAGAAAAGTGCCGAGAGCAGGGCCTGGATGAACAGCATGGCCGAGTCTGGGCGCCAGTCAAGGAGGTAGAAGGCACACGGGACCCTCCCTGACCACCCTCACCACTCCTTGACCCCCATCAACCTGCCCCCCCCCCCCTGCCGGCATCCAGGCCACAGCCCTCCTCGCATGCTCCCACCCAGGCGGCGGGTGGCAGGCTGGGTACGTGGCACGGCAAAGGGCTGGGCAAAAGCGTGGAAAGCCGAGCCCCAGGTGATCTGCCAGGGCGCGATGTAGGTCAGCACAAAACGCATCTTGTACAGCAGGTCCCACAGCTGGCAGGTGAGAGAGGGGAGAAGGGAGAGATACACAGGTCACTCACTGAGGTGCGGTCTAGCAAGTACCCCTTCAGAGCCTCGAGGCTACCCCAGGGGCTGCCCACGTAGGAGTCAAGCTCAAGATCACTCCCCAGCCCTTTCTCTCTGGACCCGGCTCAAAGTATCTGTTACTGTTAGCAAACCCTCTAAGGGAGCAAAAGCCATCTATTTGCAGGAGCTTCCTATTGCTGTCCCATTTCACAGGTGGGAAAGTTGAGGTTCAGAAAAAGTAGGACAGGCAAATGACTTGCTCGGGCCATTAGTGATGACGCTGGGCCTCAACCATGATACTGAGAGTCAAGGGACAGTCACAGCCCCCACCCTCAGCGGGGGACACAGTGTGGACCTCTACCAGTCTGGGACAGACCAGAAAACCAGGAATACCCACGTACAAAGGCTCGGGCTATGCTGGGAGCCCACGGCTTCCAGTTCAGGGAGTGCCGAGGGAGGGTTCTTTGTTCAAAGTGACCCCCCACCCCCCGATCAGGGGATCCCAGAGCCTGGCAGAGAAGTCTGGACACATGCCCCAGGGGCTTCTGAAACTCCGCTCTTAACTGCTCCCCAGGGCTGTGGCTGGCAACGGAGCTGAGGCTGCTATCTCGAGGACAAGGCCAAGTCTGAACCGTCTTAACTGCTTATAAGGAAAGTGACCAAACACCATGAATCAGAGAAGAGGCAGCCAAGTCAGACAGACCTGGACGCGAGGCCTGGCTCGTTACCAGTTCTCTGGGAGACCCGAGGCAAGTCACTTTAGCTCTTTAAGCCAGTTTCCTCCGTGCCCTCCCCCTACTCCACACGCTGCTGCGAAGGCCCGGGGAGGGGCAGCCGCTACAGGGCTGCGGGCCCCTGGGGGAGGGCTCCCCACCGCCCCACCCCCCCAGCGCAGCCCGCAGCCCACCACGTGCCCCCCTCACCTTGCTGCACAGCAGGGACATGAGGAAGTAGTCGAGCAAAAAGCCCTGGGAGAAGCGTGGGTAGTCGAAGTGGAAGAGCAGGACAGTGAAGGCCAAGGTCAGGTACTGCTGGGGCGGGCAGCAGAAGGCCGAGCGCAACAGCTTCAGCCCAGCCACGGTCATCAGCAGCGCCCGGCAGCTGTGCAGGAGGGGCAGGCATTATGGGGCAGGTGGGGCTCAGCGGGGCCGAGGCGGCGGCTGCCATCCCTCCCTGGCCCCTGGCCTGGGCGCCACTGGGTTGGGCCCTGCTCTTTTGGGCTGTGACCCTCGGCCTCTGCTCTCTCAAGGGGTCACCCTCTTCGGACACGTCTGTTTTCAAAGAGGCAACTGTCTCCACAGAAAGGGTCAGGCGCCTGAGTACTGCTTTGGGAGGCTTGGCGACCGTGGCAGGCCTCATGGGCGCACGGGCGCGCAGGCGAGGGGCCGGTGGGGGCGGGGCAGTCCTCACTAGAGGCAGAACTTGTCCGGGTGGCTGACGACGGCGTGGGCGTCCACCGTGAGGGCGTTGAGCACCACCGCGGGGTAGATGAGGTACTTCTCCACGCACTGCAGGCCGGCGTACAGCTTCTCAAACCACATCACCTGCGCGGCGCCTGCGCGAGAAGGCGGGACTGCTGACCCTCCGCGTCGCCGTCACCGTGGGGCCGGGTCGGGGGCCACTCCCGGAGGGCAGCCAGAGGGCGGGCAAACGAGGGCCCGTGGCTCTCCAGATGCCTGGAAGCTTTGCAGCGGCTCAAATGAGGGCAGTGAGGCCCGGGCAGGGCACATCGGGGGCTCAGGGCACGCCCTGTGCCTGTTCTGCTGTCTGAGAACAGACGGAATGAGGACTCCCACGTGCCCACTGGAGCCCAGGCAGGCGGGGTGAGGCCCCTGTGCACTGCAACCTCGAGCTGCAGGGCCCTTCAGAAGGGGTCACTGCCACCTGGCTTGTGCTGACAGTCGCCACATGGGGACGCTGGCCCGATGGGGGATGCCATTTGGGGACGCTTAAGCAAAGCAAGACATGCGAAACTTTGCACAAGAAAACCACGATTCAACAGAGACCTAAAGGTGTTTCTACCGAAGGGCACAAATGAAAATCAGCCAGGCAGGGGCGCCTGAGTGGCTCAGTCGGTTGAGCGTCCAACTTTGGCTCAGCTCATGATCTCTGGTTCATGGGTTCGAGCCCCATGGCGGGCTCTGTGTTGACCACTAGCTCAGAATCTGGAGCCTGCTTCAGATTCTGTGTCTCTTTCTCTCTGCCCCTCCCCTGTTCACGCTTTGTCTCTCTGTTTCTCAAAAATAAATAAATGTAATAAAAAAGAAAACAAAAAAAAAGAAAACCAGCCAGGCAGACCTGGTCTACTGGGAACCAAATCCTGGACGACAGATCCCTTCAGAGCTTTAGAATTCTACTTCCTCCACCTCCTCAGAGAAAGCAAGAGAGGCGGGAAAAGGGCAGGGCAGGGCAGGCAGGGTGAGAGCAAAGCAGGGGCCAAGCCGGGGCGCAGCAGGCAGGAAATGGCAAGCAGGGCCCCCAGAGGGGCTGACCGAAGGGGCTGCAGGGTCAGCGCTGTCGGGACAGCCTGGGTGGAGGCTGCCCCCTGCTGGCAGGCCACAGGTCAGCCAGGAAATCCGTGCAGCAGGGGCTGGGAGGGGCGGGGCGGGGCTGGGGGGCAAACGCTCACCTCGAACTTCGTACTGGCTGTACTCCAACGGCTTCAGCACAGGCTGCGACAGGCAGAACCAGGGCAGCTGTTTGCGGAGCTGCGGCAGCAGGTAATGCGTGAAGAAGCCCAGGGCCCCGGCCAGCGCGTACAGCACGAACCCCAGCACCGACTGCAGGGGGGAGAGGCCAGGGGCTCAGCCAAGGGGAGCAGGCCCAGGCGGAAGGGGGCCCGGGCACAGGCGGAGCAGGGACGGAGGTCCCGAGGCCATGGCTGCCCAGGGGCCCTAGGGTGGAGGAGGCCCCAGCAAAGACCCAGGGGATGGGGGTGGCCCGTGCCACACGAACCTTCAGGGCGATGAAGACGGTGCTGGCGCTGATGGCAAAGGTGAGCACGGCGATCACCACACACATCACCAGGTCAGAGTGCAGGACCTCACGCTGCAGGGCCGGGAAACACCAGCGTGGGTGCCCGCCGCCCTAGGGGGGCTGACCACACCCTGTCAGCTCCCCACCCCAACACTAGAAAGAAACCCCACACTCCAGCCCCTCACCACCGACTGGCGCATCTTGTCTGGCAGTGGGTCTGGGGGCTCGGCCCGAGCCGTCTCTAAACTCCGCTCCTCCAGCTCGGGGAAGAGCTTGCTCCGAATCAGAGACCTGGGGTGGGTGAGAAGAGGCAGGGGCCCAGGTCTGCAGAGGCCACACTCCTGCCGCGGGCCCCAGGGTTGGCTGGAGACAGGCATGTGCACAGAACTGCCCCCCCCACCCTTGCCATGCACAGACACACACACACAAACACACACATGCGCACAGACAGGCACGTGCAGGCACCCACCAGAGCACGGTGGGGTCACTGCTCTGTCGGCTCAGGTGGTAGGACAGTGCCACCAGGAGGCCACAGAAGACCGAGAAGAGGACGGGGACGTGCTGCTCCGGCCAAGGAGTCTGGGGAGAGAACCCATGCTGGTCAGGAGAGGCAGGATAAGCGTGGGGGGCGGAGGATGCCCTGCCATGGGAGAAGCCACTGCTGAGCCCAATTCACAGTCCTGTCCCAACACCGCCCCTGGGCCTCAGCATGCCCCCCAGCCCCACAGGTCGTCCCTACCTTGATGGCCCCGAGGCAGAAGCCGTAGAGCAGGGCAGCAGCCAGCAGGCTTCGGGAGAGGCTGAAGACTGCAGTGAGCGGGCTGGTGGCGGCTGTCAAGTGAGAAGCAGCAGGTGAGGCCCGTGGTGGCACCCCACCTCACCCCCACCCCCCTGCCCCTCAGTCCTCACACCTCACAGGCTGACCTCCCTGGGACCCGCCACCAGCCCATTGTTCTCCCCAAGCCCTGAGAGGCCTTCAGAGTTTCTCGCATTCTTGGGTTTAAACCCCTCACTGGGGGGGGGGGTAGCAGGGGGAGGTGACAGGCTCTTGGTCCACACTTATCAACACCAACGGTGTAGACACAGAAGAAGACTCAGCAACAGGCTGGAGCTGCCAACCTAACCTGAGGCCCCTCCCGGGCCCCACACTGCCTCCCGACCCCCGAGCCACCTATGGGCCCCATACCTGTACCCCCAAAGCCGTGCATATCTATCTGCTCCAGCAGGTACATGAGGCAGGTGTTGACCTGGGGTAGGAGGCCCAGGAGAAAGACGAATGGGAAGCACAAGGTGAACACTGCCGGGGAGGGAAAGCAGAGGCCGCCCGGTCAGCCCGCAGGCCACCCCTGGGCCCACCGCCGGGGCCTCACTCCCCTGGGCCACCTCAATGCTGCCCAGTCTCACCAGTGGCCACGTCACGGGCACAGAAGAAGAAGGAGGCGGAGAAGAGCGTGAGGCCATACAGGGAGACGGGTGGGAAGGGCTGAGCTGAGCCCAGGGTGTCCAGCAGCCAGATGAGTAGACAGCAGATACAGAAGTAAACAGGCCGGCTATATGCGATCACCCAGTTGTGGCCCTGGGGGGGTGGGACCGTGAAGGGCCAGGCCTTCCCCACTGACCGCCCCCACGTGTGCACACACACAAGCACGTGCTCACTCGTGCTCACATGCCCCACCCGTGGCCCTGGATCTAAGACAGAAAGCCTGGCAGGGTGAGGGCGGCTCGCCTGAGAGTCTGGGGCCATGGGGGTGGTGAGGGAGCCCTGCCCAACGCCCCCCAGACCCCACCACACCTGGTCTCAACCCCTGCCAGGGCCCACATTCCAGCCTCCTCGGGAGGGCACTCTACTCACGTGCATGGGAGATGCCGCATCAGGCTGGACGCTCTGGAAAAGACGGGGGCTACGTTCGCAACAAAAGCCAGAGCCCAGGACCCGCCTGGTTCCACTGCTGGACTGTTGGGAGTGACCAGGGCAGGATGCTAAGCTGTCCTGAGCCTTGGTTCTCTCATGTGTGAGACGAGCTGGTGACAGGGAACCCTAAGCGTCTTATCTGCTTTCCAGCTCACACTCCTCAAAATGGGTTATGGGAAAGGAGGCACTTGGAAGGAGGTGGGCGGGGAGCAGCAGGGGAGAAGCGCAGGGAGTAAGGCCTGACCTTCAGCAGGGAGTACTGGCAGGAGGCGATGACCAGGCAGAACTGGAAGACCCAGATGTCCGTGAAGAAGCCCTTGAGCAGCAACAGGTAGCCCAGGAAGGCGACGAGGCTGCTCAGGCCGACACCGAGTATGTTCTCCACCAGCCCGCGCGTCCTGGGGAGACAGCAAGGTCAGGGCGCACCGCTGCTCCCGGCTAGGGGGGCAGCAGTGGCTGAAGCGGAGAGGCCAGGACCCAGCCACGAGGGCCCAGGGCTGTGCCTGTGCCCAGGCCACCCCCTCATCCTCTGAATGTCAGAACCTACACCTCTCAGGGACGGGGCGAGGTCACACCTGTTCTAGGAAGCCAGCCCATTGCTGCCCTGTATCCGGATCTTTGTCCCTTCTAGACCCCATAGACTCGAAGTGCCACTGCTCTGGGGCCTGCCTGTCTCTAGCCTACACATGCCCCATCAAGCACGCCACGCCACGTACACAGGCAGTGCCCCACAGATGCCGGCCCCAGTGCTGGGAGGAAATCCAGTCCGTGGAAGCCAGGACGCAGGCTCTTGGGCCCAAGTCACCCACGCACATAACAGAAGTCACCTGACTTCTCTACCTGACTACCTGGACGTCTGTTACCCCTGAGAAATGGGAAAGCTAAGACAAAAGGGTTGTGAGCTTTTTCATACCACGGAACTCTATCCAATCAAATTTAAAACATAAAGAAATAAAATCAAGAAGCCAGATAGAAACAGCTAGTCTTGAACCGAGCTTAGGGCTAGAAGAGGAACTAGAGCACTGGCCACTCCGCCACCCCTTCACACCCCAGAAGAACCTAGCAAAACCCCGCTGTGGACTCCAGCCTTCAGTGTACCAGCGATGGTGAGGCCCTCTGATGCCACGATGGCCTCCATACGTTTACATGGTTCGGCGGGCCGGGGACTGGGGGCCAAGGCTGACGGGCACTCACCGGTCCAGGAGGGCCAGGAGGGCCAGCCGCTCGTAGCGCACAGACGTCCAGCGGCCAGGAAGAAGCCAGTACTTGTAGCTGTGCTGGGCACGAGGCGGCGCCTCCTCCATCAGCGTCTGCTCCTGGGATTCGTGCAGGGAGTCCTGGTCCAGCAGGTCAAACTGCGGTCCCCACAGCCGCAGCCATCAGCCCCTCGCCCCCTCCCCCCGCAGCGGTCCACTGCTACCATCCCCCTGCCCGGTGCACACTGGCTGGCCAGCCGTTTCCTCCAGCACCTCGCCTCACAGCCTGTCCTGACGCTCCACCACAAAGGCCTGCTCCTCTCTCCAGGTTCCCAAGACTCAGCAGCTCAACGGCTGCTGGGGACCTGCCGGGGCTGCTGCGGGCCAGTCACCAGTGCCGTGTCTGTCTTCCTTGCTCAGGCAAGTCTCTCCTATCTCTTCCTGGGCTCAGTGAAATCCAGCATTTGGGACCCAGGGCAATGCTATCCCCCTCCCAGACAGAGCCATCAGGCTCACTCTGACCATCCTGTCTCAGAGCACACAGGGCACCAGCCCTGACAACAACAGGCCTGGGTGCCCGTGCCAGTACTGTGAGGCCCAGGCAAAGTACTTAATCTTTTTGGATTTCTGGCGTCCTTTGTTCAACAAATACTCATAGGGCACGACTACTGGCCTCGCCCTGCGCTGGGCCTTGGGGATACAATACAAAGATGCACGGCCCCTGCCGTCGGCGGTCTCGGGACCATGGTGCCTGTCCCGTGTGACAGCGAGAATGAATGCACCAGAACGGGACACGTGGGGCTTCTGGGCGCTGCATGTGCAGTCTGGGACCTGAGCGTTAGAGAAGTGGATGCTTTTTTCACGACTGTTCTCTAAACTCTGAATCTGGCTTTGAGGCATCTTTCATGCTCCTGCTGCTATCAGACAGACCCTGTAAATTACTGCCTAAACTGGGATACTTTGGGGAGTGACTTGGGAGCCGACAGATAACCCCGCTAAGGCAACGAGCACGAACAGAGTGCCCTGCGCCCCGCCGTGCGCCTGGGCCCAGCACGGCCCAGTACGTGGCAGTGCCTCTACCGCGGACATCGCTGCAGACAGTCGTCCCCACTAAGTAGAGGCCCCTCTAGGATAAAGAAATTGCTCCACACATGCTTGTTGAGTAAGCAAATAAACAACTCCTTGGGCCCCAGGGATCCGGAGCCTGCACGCCCAGTGCCAGCCACCGAAGGTCAGGACGGACACCTCAAGGCCCGCGGAGCCCTTACTCGGAGTGGCCTGTCACTCTTGGATCCTGGGCAAGTGATCAGTGACCTGCCCCCGCGCCCCCCCCACCCCCGGCGCCCTTCCTGACCACCGGCTCCTCACCTCTGGGATCTCCAGGGGCACGCGGCGCACCTGCATGCCCTGCAGAACCACCGGCCGAGGCTGCAGCAGGTTCAGGCCGCCCGCCGCCTCAGGGACATCGGCCGAGTGGAAACTGGAGGAATGTGAGTGGCGGTCCCTGTGGGAACAGCAGCCATTAAGGCTGGGCCACTGGTGGGGGGACGGGGGATTAAGGTCAAAGCCAGGCCATAACTAGGGGCCTCGGGGGGCTGCTCGGATACAGAGCACATAGGAAGCGTGTGGCAGAAAGGCCTCCCTCCCAGGCCCTGGTTCCCAGAAGCCTACTGCCCAGAGATGTCACGTTCCTACAGTGTCAAAAGATCTCTGCAGGCCTGCCCCCAGCGGCTCTCTGCCTCCTTCTCCTAGAGGTTTTGAGCTGCCCCTGCCCCTGCCCCAGCAGAGGGAAGCAAGAAAATTCCCAGAAACAGGCTGTGGGCTGGGAGAGCCCGACTCGGAGACTCACCAAGCCCCGTTCCCTGCCTGCTCCCCCTGCTGCCCCACAGGGTTCTCGTAGCCGCCTCCAGCCAGGCCGAAGGTGTAGGAGCGCCGCACGCCTGGGGCAGGGGTAGGGGACACAGGGCAGCACGTCAGGGCTGGGCGCACCCAGGCCTGACCCACGTGGACCGTCATGTGAGGAAGGGCCGTGTGCTGGGTCCCTCTGGGTGGCCACCCAGCCCCTAAGGACCATGAGCTGGAGAGAAGAGAGCCCGCACATCAGCTGGCCCTGGGTTTGGGACCCTGTTCTGCCATTCGCTTGGCCTTGACTCCCGCCTGTGTCTCAGCCTACGCACCAGCAGGCCAGGGATTACCGGACGCCTCAGGGCAGCTGCAAGGGCAAGGTCAGGCCGCACAGGCAAAGCGGTCACCAGGGGGGCCGAGAGCACGGTATGTGTGCCCAACAGAGCAAGGGCTGCCATGGGGATGGTGCAAACCCCTGCGTGAGGGACAGGGGGCCGGGGGTCAGCCGGGCTTGGGGACGGGCTCACCACTCTCGTCGTAGAAGTAGTGCACGGCGCCCTCGGAGGTGTCGTCGAACGTGCAGGCCTCGTGCACGGTGGCGCCGGCCCGGGTGAGCAGCAGCGAGGAAGCAAAGTGCAGGGCAGACGGCAGCGTCAGCGCCCGGGAGTGAGAGGCAGCCCGGCCGCGCTGCGCTTCCTGCAGGCTGCTGAGGAGGGGGGTGTCGGCCCACGGGTCAGCGCCCCTCTGCGCCCCTGGCCCCCACCGCCCCTCCGACCAGCCAGCCAGCAGGGGCTCACCTGGGCGGCGAGCCCATGACCGAGGCTGGAGGGGTGGGGTTGCTGCCCGCGTTGTGGCGCCTGCGGATGGCCTGAGTCCGCCTCACGCTGCTGGCGCGGTCCCGCCTGCCAGTCTCCTCGGCCGCTGCCCGGAGAGAGACCCCAGGCGTAAGCGACACAGGCTCGGCCACCCCTGCGGGGTTGGGGTGAGGGGTGGGGGGTGGCGGGCAGCTGCTCCCGTTCGCGGAGCTAAAAGTCAGGTCTAATCCAACTCCGTCCTGCCTCTGGGTGCCCAGCCGGGTCACCTAGCCACTTGTGCCCCAGTTTCCACACTCAGAAATAAAGGCGTGACCTCGCCCTGCCCCACTGGCGGCCCAGAACGATGAACATGAATGCAGATGATGAGAATCCTCGACGGGCGAAGGCTCTGCGCTAACTATGCGACCTGGAGCCAGGGGTCTGAGGTCTCTCAGCCCTGCTTGTCCTAGAGGTTTGGCAGGCGTCACCACTCACTCAGTCCACATCCACCTGCTGCCTGAGATAGAGGCTGAACCGATCTGACCAGCTTCACTGCAGCCCGGCCCTCACCCAAGCCCAAGCCCATACCCAGCTCGCCTCCCTGCCCTCCACACCCCCAGCAGGGCGGGCACTCACCTCCCCCCACGGCACCTTCCTCTTGCAGCTCCCCGCGCCATCCAGGCTGGTTGGCAGCGGGTCCCCTATGGGCCTCAGCAGGCAGCAGGGCCGGCTCACCAGAAGCCAGCTCCAGCCCTGCCTGGGCCTCCAGCTCAGCCTTAGAGCCGGCCAGGGGGGCCCTCAGGACATCACCCCCTGCCCCGTCCATGCTCAGCACGCGGGCATGCGTTTTGGCACTGGCAGTGCTAGGCGTCCGCTGGGTCCCATAGGGCCGCTTAGGAGGCACAGCCGTCCCCTCCTCAGCCCCATGGGGGGCCCGTCGCTTCCGGGGTCCCCCTGCTGCCCCACGGGAGCTCTCGGGGGAATAGCAGGAAGTGGAAGAAGAGCTGTCGGTACTGTAGCGGCGCTGAGATCGGAGGCTGGAGGCCGGGCTCAGCTCGCTGCCCTCACTGGTGTCTTCGTCCTCAAAGAAGCCCCCACCTTCAAGCAGGGGCCGCCGAGGCGCACGGCCAGGTGGGGAGTGTCTTCGAATGGGTGGCCGCCGTTTGCCAGGCCGCAGCAAGGCCAAGTCCTTGGGCCGCACAACCAGGAGTGGCTCGGCCGGGCCCGGTGGCGTCCCTGCTCCTATGACTGTGTCAAAGGAACGCAGTGTGTCATCTGAGGGGACCCCAGCATCCGGTGAGGCAGGCAGCTCAGCCTCAGAGGGCGGGTCTGTGTCGCTGCCCTCGGGGGCTGGCCCACCAGGGGGGCTGTCCAGGTGGGTGGAGTTGGTTTTCTCACTCTTGAAGCTGCTCAACGTCTCCCTGTCGGTGCCACTGAAGCAGGAGTCCGAGGAGCCGGCTTTCTGGGGTGTGGGCTCCCCAGAGCCCCGCCGGTCCAGGGGCTGGTAGCCGCCTGCTGCCCGGCGTTGTTCCCGTCGACTGCTGGTCCGCACCAGGGCCCGGTCAGGCCGGGTCAGGGTCAGGAAGCTCTTGCTCAGCTCCTGGCTGAGGCTCCCCTTCAGAAGGGGGCTCATGGGAGTGTCGGCCACACTGCTCCCCCTCCAGGGGGCTCCATCGCCAGCCAGGGGAGAACGTTCTGAAGAGTCTGTGCTGGGGAGAGAGGGGTCTGGGGCAGCCCCCGGGGGTGTCTGGGGAAGGTCTCCAACTATCAGAAAAAAGGAAGATGAAAAATGAGAGAAGGGCGCGCTGCAAAAGGAACCGGTCGCTAAGAGGGCCCTAAGGGGGCAGGGCACTGAGGAGGCCCCAATCTGAGGGACAAAGAGAGTCCCAGAGAAGCAAACTGGAGTCCTGGAGAAGTCACTTTGGGGTGATTCAACGGCACGGCATGATAGCTAGTCCTCCCCCCAAGCCCCTGCTCTGTCGTGCCCACTCACTCAGTTTCTCCTGTGAGCTTAACTTCAGCATCTCTCGGTCGGCCGAGGTCACGATCACATTGTTGCTGCCCTGCTCCCGAACCAGCTCCTTGATGTCTGCGATCATGGCCCCACGGGTGTCAGCAGGACTTCAAGGCACCGCTGTGCCGTCCCGTTCCACACCACCAGATTCAGCCCTGAGCGTAGCCACCTACCTCTGAGGGGCCCAGAGTCCTCCATGCGGGGCAGCAGCTCCTAGGCAGACAGAGAGACAAACGAAGGAACAGACGGGATGAAACACAGGTTCGGGACATACCCACAGTGAGGACGGGCTCCCAAGAGAGGCGTGGGACAGACTGACAGTAAGGACCACTCACTGAGACCTGATTGAAGCCAAACACGGAGTGCTGGGAGCTACAGCGTACTGGCGGTGTGGAACTCACTTTCCGAAACACTGTCATCTCCACTCCAGGGTCCCTGGCAGTGGAGAAAAGCAGCAGCTTTCAGCTGATCGCCGCCCTTCCTATTGTACTTCCTCCACCATCCCTGGCACTCCTCCCTTCTCCACGGTCCTCTCGCAAGTCTGGGGCTGACCACAGAGCTAGCACCCAACTGCTCTCGGAGCCAATATCCCCTAAGCCCCCAATGCTTAAGCCCAGGCACCAAGACCCCTCAGTTCCCAGCACAGCCCTGACCCCACCCACCTGGGCAAACTGCTGTCCCCCTGTGCAGGCTCTTCTTCCGGTTCCCCCATGGAAGAGTTGCGTTTCTCCACAATCTCGCCCTGGTCGAACATAGCGTGCAGCCGATAGTTCACCGTCTTGATGGTAGTGAAGATGACGGCCACCACAAGGCAATACACACCGGCCACCATCAAGCTGGGGGGTAGGACCTGGTGGTGACAGCAAGTCAGGTTCCTCCTGACACAGCCCTGGCCCCATGGGGCAGACCTACCACCACAGTCAAAACCATGATTCACAAATTCACAAGACTTCATCGCCCATCCCCTGACACAACTGGTACAAAGACCCTGTCAGGAGACCCTGTCCTCTAACTGGAGACAGTTTAAGTGAGGGGCTCAAGGTCACCCAGCCCAACAAAAGAATAATTTGGCCACTTCTCCACACACCCCACACTCTGCAGTGAGTCCTCTCTACACTCCAAGGGCCTAACGCATAGCCCAGAATCGCTACCAGGTTGGCACCCCTCCCTGACATCCACCCTCCCTCTCGCCGCGACAGTCACAGGTGGCGACAGCATCTCACCATGTACAGCAGGAAGGGAAAGGTGAGCAGGAAGATCCAGACGTAAAGGTGGAAGCAGTTGGAGAAGGTGCTCTGGTGCGGGTCGAAGAACCAACCGCCGGTGAGCGAGGCCCACACCCCCTGGCGCAGGATCTGCAATACCTGCGACCCCATGGCCCCGCCGCTGATGCGCGCGCCCCCCTCCCGGGACCCTCATGGGGGCGGCCGCCGGCCCATGCCCCGCCTGGCGCCCGAGGGCCCCGGGGCCCGGCCTCGCCCTCACGCCATGGCCTCCCCCAGCGGGGGAGAGGGGTCGCCCGGGCAAGGGGG
>NC_043710.1:6182482-6195917 GCF_006229205.1 Suricata suricatta
CTCATGGGGGCGGCCGCCGGCCCATGCCCCGCCTGGCGCCCGAGGGCCCCGGGGCCCGGCCTCGCCCTCACGCCATGGCCTCCCCCAGCGGGGGAGAGGGGTCGCCCGGGCAAGGGGGCGGGCAGGGGGCGGGGCCGACCGGAACAGTCAGCGGAGCGAGGCCTGGGAGCGGGGGTGGAGCCTCATCAGGGGCGGGGTCCAGGCCCCCACCCCCGGCCCAGAACTGTTCCGAGGGGCCGAGCCGGTTGGCAGGCGCGGGGCACGGGCCGGGCACCCGTTGGCGGCATCCAGAGATGGGCGTGGAGTGGGTGCTCCGGGGGTGCAGGCGACGGCTCCCTCGGCTCTGGCCCGGGGAGAGCCCCGGGACCCTGAGGTCCACTTCCGGGGTTACAGGTCACTCGCTTTGGGCTCCGCGCTCGCCCGGCTACTGCAGGAGCCTGCCCAAGGGGGAGGCCGGAAGGAACCGCGAGTCGCCAGCCAACAGTGACGCATGCGCGCGACGGGCCTAGTTGGGACCCGGAAAAGGAAAACCTGACGGCTGAAACCGGACGCACGCGCAGGAAGGTGGTGGAGCGCTAAGGAGCGGCGGAGCCGTTTGGGCGTGCGCAGAGTCCAGGTCTAAAGGAGCCCAAAAGTGGTAGCGCTCGAGCGCATGCGCACACCTAGGCGTTGTCACCCCCCCCCCCCATAGACGCCACTGGGCGGAACCGAAGGGTTAGTTGAGTGGCCACTGGGTGATGGCGGAATTAATTGGCACGAAACTCTCCCAGTGAAGTACAGGAGGCGGGGAAGAGGGTGGAGGCGTGGACTCCCCAGGGCTCCAGCGACAGTTCAGCGACACCCAAGCACGCCCCTCTAGGTCCGCCCCATTTTGTGCCGGACCTCACACCGGGACTCTCGCCCTAAGCGGCCTCTACTTCCGGGTCAGAGCTCAGATTTAACGGGTAGAGAGCAACCCACCAGAACAGGCGTGAGTAATAGAAATAGGATAACGTCGTTTTTCTTAAAGAGACAGGCTCAAGGCAATTGGAGTCAATCCAGCGGCTGTGAGGGCGATTTAGCTATTCTGCATCCAATCACCGGGCGATATTCTGGAAGACAGGCTCGGGTTTCAGCCCACTGAGGAAGAGACATGAAGAAGCGGATTGTTTCCCAGGTGAGGAGAAGAGGACAGCCTTAGACAACCTGTTGCAAACGCTTAAGGCGCGGCCAGTCTCGTCCTCTAATCTTGCCCACTCCCATCCCAAGCTTCACAAAGCAGAGCTTCTGGTCTCTGTTTCAGCTATGAAAGGAATGAGGCGAAGAGAAGATGAGTCACACAGTGCTTCAACTTCGGAGCCAGGACTAGACTCGGGTTTGCCCCGCTCTCTGGCCAGGTTCTTTACCCCGTCTTGCTGATGCGGATGGCAAGGGGATGGCCTGTCCTTAGCGAAGACCAACCTAGACCGTGAGCCTTCTGCGATGGGCGGTCGGGACTACCCATCGCCTCATTGCCCGCCTACCCGGGAACTCCCGGGACCTGCAGCGGCAGTCTCTGGGAGGGGAGCAGGGCTACCCGTCCGCGTCATCTGATGCTGTTTCCTGCAGGAGGGAGAAGAGCGGAAAAAAGTGAAACTCCACCCTCCACCTCTGCCTCCCGCCCCCGGGGCCAAAGTACAAAGGGAGGAGGAAGAAGGGAACGGGGTTGGAGCCGTCGGGCTGAGAGAGCCGGGCTGGGAAGCGGCAGCTCTGCCCAACTAGGGACACTCCAGCCATCCTCTGCGCAAAGAGACCCAGCCGGAGTCCAGGCGCTGCCCTTTGCTGGCCACACCTTGCGCCTGGCAAGTGCCCGAGCCAGCCTCCCAGGACTGCTCCGGGACTGAGGGACTTTCGGGCCCCTCCAAGCTGGCCATGGTGAGACGCCGGAGGCCCCGGGGTCCCATCCCCAGAGCCTGACCACACTACCCTGGGCAGCCCTCTAGAAGCCCGAGATGCCGGGGGCCGGGAGGCAATACTCCTGGCTCCCCAGAGAGGTTTGGGTCTGGGGCTGAGGGCCAGGGCCCGGATGCCCAGGTTCCGGGACTAGGGCCTTGGCAGCCAGCAGGGGTGGGGACCAGGGGCACCCAGGGAAGGAACCCCACTTGCCACAATATTGGCTGACAGCCATGGAGCCCTTGAAGAACCTCTTTCTCAAGAGCCCTCTGGGGTCATGGAACGGCAGTGGCAGTGGGGGCGGTGGGGGCGGTGGCGGAGGTTGGCCAGAGGGGTCCCCGAAGACAGCGGCTTATGCCAACCCGGTTTGGACAGCCCTGTTTGACTACGAACCCAATGGGCAGGACGAACTGGCCCTGAGGAAGGGCGACCGTGTGGAGGTGCTGTCCCGGGACGCAGCTATCTCGGGCGATGAGGGCTGGTGGGCGGGCCAGGTGGGCGGCCAGGTGGGCATCTTTCCATCCAACTATGTGTCTCGGGGCGGTGGCCCGCCCCCCTGCGAGGTGGCCAGCTTCCAAGAGCTGCGGCTGGAGGAGGTGATCGGCATCGGCGGCTTCGGCAAGGTCTACCGCGGCAGCTGGCGAGGCGAACTGGTGGCTGTGAAGGCAGCCCGCCAGGACCCCGATGAGGACATCAGTGTGACAGCTGAGAGCGTGCGTCAGGAGGCCCGGCTTTTCGCCATGCTGGCACACCCCAACATCATCGCCCTCAAGGCTGTGTGCCTGGAGGAGCCCAACCTGTGCTTGGTGATGGAGTATGCAGCCGGTGGGCCCCTCAGCCGCGCCCTGGCTGGGCGGCGTGTGCCCCCCCACGTGCTGGTCAACTGGGCTGTGCAGATTGCCCGTGGGATGCACTACCTGCACTGTGAGGCCCTGGTGCCCGTCATCCACCGAGATCTCAAGTCCAACAACAGTGAGTGTGGGGGAGCATGGTTGGAGGGCGGCATGGGCCAAGAACACACCTGCCAACTCCTAGCTGAGCCACCTGGGCATCTAGTAGAGGTAGGAGCTCCTGCCCCAGGGGAGACCCAGTGACCATGGGTCCACACTGGCCCCAAAGCAGGAGTCTTGGGCACCAAACAGTCCTTCAGAAGGAGTCCTTAAGCCGAGTTCACAGCTGCCAAGATAAAAACTTGGCATCTCTCAGGTGAGCCATAAGCATCCTGTCTAACCACGGGCACCGCGTCAAGGCAGCTGGGTGCCCGCACTCATCTTCCTCTCCCCTCAAGTTCACATTTGTGCTGTTGCTGCTCTGCTCTTGTGGCGAGAAGCTTCTCTAGAACAGAGATCTTGGAAAGGAAAGCCCCCTCCTCCTTCCCACCCCTGGCAGTCAAGGCTGGAGAACAGGGCTGGAATTCTGGCCCCTCGCAGACCCCTGACTGCATGACCTTTAGCGCCTTATTTCAACTCAGATCCTCAATTTCAAACTGTAAAAAGGGAGTGACCAGGAAGGTGAAATGGCTTAAGGGACTGGGCAAGCCTGGCATCTGGTGCCTGGCATGCAGTGTGGCTGCGGCTGTGGGTGTGAGCATTTGAGGGCCGGATCAGCGAGAGGGCCTTGCCTGGAATGAGCAATGGGGGTGGGCGTGGTGGGGCCAAGGGAGACTAGAGCAGTACGGTACTCCATCTCCAGCCATCTCAGGCCAAGAGGCAGGACCCAACACTGTGTACCACCCCTTCCCGGTGGTGGGGACACGGGGCCGGGTCTGCTCGGACTCCGGGTATGGCTATAGAGCGACAGGAGGTGCAGGAGGGGCTGATGGGTTATTGGAGAGGCATGGGCTGCTCTTGGGAAAGGAAAGCATGGATATTTTGGGCGGCCTGGCCTGAGCTGACCATATACGAGTAGCTTATGGGGAGCAGGATGTCCTGACCCAGTAATATCCAAGTCCTTGCCAGGCCTGCAGGGGTCCGGGAGGCCTGGCAGCCGCCCCACCTACCCCTCTCAGCCAGCGGGACACTTCCCACTGCTCACCCTTACTCCTTGGCCCTAGCCTTCCAGGGACCCCCACTCACTGCCCCAGCCTGAGGGAGATTCCCCGAAGGCCTTGGGGGAGGGGACTCCCTTCTTCTGTTTTTCCTCCAGTTTTCTTTCCAGAGAAAATGGAACAATAGCCCAGGCCCCTGCTCCCCACCCTCCCCACTGCTTCCTGCGTTTCCTGCTGCCCCTGAGCGGGCTTCCTGCCCCTGCTCCAGCCTCTGCTCCCTCCCCAGCCCAGCTGCCTGCAGGGGAGGAAAGAGCCAAGGGTGGGTGGGGGGGGAGTTATGGGAGAGGAAGGAGCCAGGGATTGCACCCCTCCCCTCCCAGTTCCCCTGTTTCTCTCCCAGAGTCTGGGTGGTGATGAAGGGCAGGCAAGGTGCCCTCAGCTTCTCTGAGCCTGGCTCCCACCTCAAAGACCCCAGTCCTAGGCCTGGGGTGCTGTCTGCGGGATGGTGGGGGGAGTCCCTGGGCTGGGGGGGGCACAGGCAGGAAACAATGGCGTGATTTTCCTGGACAATGGGGGCCTTGTGAGGAAGCCTGGCGGGGAGTGGAGGGGGAATTCTCCAGGCCCACGAGTCACAGGACTGACCAGCCAGCCCGGCCTGGGTCTGACCTCCCCCAATTCTCCCCCAAAGGGCTCCCCTCCAGTTGGAAACCTGTACCAGGCCTCCCAGAAAGGAGAAGTAGGGACCAGGGGAGGGAAGCGGAAGAGGTGTGAGCTGCCTAGGCCCCTCCCTAGCCCCATAGAGGCCAGCCTGTGGGGGGAGGTGGGGGCCAGGGCCCTTTCAGAGGCCAGGGAGCCCTAAGACCGGGGTGAGAGCTTGGGATCTCTAGTCCCCTCGCCCCCTCTCCTCCAGATGGCCCCTGATCACCCCACCCCTGTATCCGAGACCAGAAGGGCAGTTTGGGTCGGGACAAATCCAAGGCGCTTGGTAAAAAACAGGGGATGCAGAGGTGAGGATGAGGCTTCAAAGGTGTCAAGTTGGGAGTGGGAGGTGACAGGAAGGCCACCAGGCCAAAAAGTCCTGAGACTTGGATGAGAGGCTGCCTGTCCCTGGGCCTCAGATGACCTGACCACAAAGGGGAGGCTGGCCTCCCAGCCAGAGATGCTATGAGAAAGTGCTTCACTAGTCTCTGAGGCTCAAGTAGCTAGAAGACCTGACCAGTTGGTCTTCAGGGGGATGGGTGGGTTCTGTCACCAGGAGAGACTAGGAGTCCCTCCCCATCCCCAGCACACAGACCCCTTTGCATGGTGCCACTCCAGCCACCTGCCCCCCCTCCCCTCCCACCCGCTCTGGAGGCTCTGCTGCTTTGGAATGAACTCGTGTACGGTTTACTAAATGGTCCAGTTCTGAGCCTCCAGCAGCCAGGCCAGAGGCCACTGCAAAGGAGGCAATATGCTGTGACAGGACAGCGAGGAGAGTCAACACGAGATGGCAGAGGTCCAATCTTTAGGACGGCTGGCACTCAGTGCTAGATGTCACACCCTGCGCAAAGGATTTGAAAAGTGTGATCTTGTTAAATATGCATGACAGCCCTCTGAGGCGGATTTCCTCGTCATCCTTAGCTTTATAACTATTCGGGACTCAGCCCCCATCGGCTCAGAGCAGAGGGTGGATTGCAGGACCGTCCCCTGAACGAGGGAAGGTTTGCTGGGTGCGGTGGGATGCTGAAGGGGGTTGTTGAGGGCATTTGGACATCCGAAGGGGAGGTGATGGGCAGCTGAATTGGCTTCTGGCCGAAAGCTGCAAATGAGGCTGAGTCCAGCGGGGAGGGGGCAGCTAGCACTTGGGAGCGGCCAAGACAGCCTGGGGGCAGTGGGCAGAGGTAGGGAGAGGCTGGGCTCTGAGGAGCATTGGCACTGAAAAGGCTAGGGGTAGGGGCCAAGGAAGTAGCACTGGCAGCCAGAGGCCCCAGAAACAGAGACAGCAAAGAGAGGGTGGACAGCAGTGCCAGAGGCCGCTGCAAGGCCCAGGGAGCTTGGCCAGCAGCAGGGGCAGGGGTTAAGGCTTCAGGCCTGGAAAAGTGAATACCCTGATTCTGCCACCTCCTCCAAGAAGTCCTCGTCCCTTTCTCCAGGCTGGGTTAGGTGCCCACCCCCTCTGCCCCACCCCCAGTGCCCTGAGCTGCCCCCATAATGGTGCTGTCACCCTGCACAGGAGGGCTGAGAGGTAGGTGTGCCCTGAAATGACATACGTTCAGAAACAGGTGGATTGGACGTCACTTCTCCACAGTAACTAACAGAGCGAGAGGCTCCCTCAACCCCTGATGATTCTATGACTTTATCCTCTTTCTGTTCCTCAAAACCTCTCCTTTGAGCCATGTTTGTCCCGATGAGAGGTTTGCAAGTTGCTGCTTCTCCTCTCTACAGAGTATGGTGTCCCCATTTGGGTCAATACTGGAGCCCCTGCCACACCTGACTGTCCACCCCTGTGTTTCTCCCACACTCCTCCTTTCTGGCCAAGGACCTTTGCTTCTCAGGCTCTCCATATTCTTCACATCCAACTGCATCAGTAGATATCTTTTGTTGGGAGTCTTTCTCTACCCCCACCCCCTCCCTGAGAGTGGCTGCACCAGCCAAGACGCAACATGGGCACCAGGAGCCTGCGGTGCCTGCTGGGTTTCCTTTCCCCCAAGGGGTTCCCTTCTCCCCACCCCAACGGAGGCTCTAATTCACACTCCTGCCTCAGCACCGCGACAAGACGTGGGTTTCTGTTCAGGGCAGCATTAGGGAAAACTTAAAACACCGGCTTTGGAAACAGACTAGGCTGAACTCTGTTCTTTATTTGCATGTGATCTTGACCAAGCGATTTCTCTGCTCCGTTTCCTTTTCTGTAAAATGGGGATAATGATGGGTACTTCAGAGATTGTTTTGTGATGCTGGAGCTGAGTGTAAACGCCTGGCCTCGAGGAGCCCCTCCATTAATGTCTCCCAGCATTATTATTTTGGTCTGATTCTACCCCAACCTCCAGCTGTGAGTTCTCCAGAAAAGATCTCTGTGCTTCTAGTACCTGGCCAGCATGTCTGTCAGAGGATGGCTTGCTCCTAGCTCTTCCCTTGCCCCCACTAATTGAGCATGGAGCACCCACCTGCCCTCCCCTTCCCCAGTTCTGCTGCTGCAGCCCATTGAAGGCGATGACATGGACCACAAGACCCTGAAGATCACCGACTTTGGCCTGGCCCGAGAGTGGCACAAAACCACACAAATGAGTGCTGCGGGCACCTATGCCTGGATGGCTCCTGAGGTTATCAAGGCCTCCACTTTCTCTAAGGGCAGCGATGTCTGGAGGTGAGGCCTGGGCAGAGACTGGACAAGGTCATCCAGGAGGGCAGAGGTGGCTGCCAAAATCTAGGGCCGGGCAGACAGGTAGCGCCTAGGGGGAGGGACCCAAATCATTTGGTTCCTAGTTGCTTTGGGGTGAAATAGCAATGAGTAAGTGGAGGACCCTTTGTCCTGCCTACAGTTTTGGGGTGCTGCTGTGGGAGTTGCTGACTGGGGAGGTGCCCTACCGTGGTATCGACTGCCTTGCCGTAGCCTACGGAGTAGCTGTCAACAAGCTCACACTGCCCATCCCATCCACCTGCCCCGAGCCCTTCGCACAGCTCATGGCAGGTAAGGATACGGGGCTGGAGAGCGAGGGGGCAGAGCTCCTTGGCACAGGACACATCCACCCACAGACCCCATCTCATTCTGTCCCCCCTCCACTCGTGTCCCCAGACTGCTGGGCGCAGGACCCCCACCGCAGGCCCGACTTTGCCTCCATCCTGCAGCAGTTGGAGGCGCTAGAGGCGCAGGTCCTACGGGAAATGCCGCGGGACTCCTTCCATTCCATGCAGGAAGGCTGGAAGCGTGAGATCCAAGGCCTTTTCGACGAACTCCGAGCCAAAGAAAAGGTGGGAGGGGTTGGGGTCACGGGATTGGAAAGAGATGCCGGGAAGTGGGAAGTGCCTCCACGTACTCCGTGGGGCAGAGAGTGGGGGCGGACGCCGGGGTCCGTACTGGGCTGATCCCACCCGCTTCCCTGTCCCGGGCGCAGGAGCTCCTGAGCCGCGAGGAGGAGCTGACCCGCGCGGCGCGTGAGCAGCGGTCACAGGCAGAGCAGCTACGGCGGCGCGAGCACCTGCTGGCTCAGTGGGAGCTGGAGGTGTTCGAGCGCGAGCTGACGCTGCTACTGCAGCAGGTGGACCGGGAGCGGCCGCACGTGCGCCGCCGCCGCGGCACCTTCAAGCGCAGCAAGCTCCGCGCTCGAGACGGCGGCGAGCGCATCAGCATGCCCCTCGGTAAGGGGCGGGGTCTATCGCGCCGCCCAGTCATTGGTTACGAGCGGAAAGGTGGGGTCAGACTTGTACTAGCCTCGCTGGGATTGGTCTAGGGTGCCGGTGGGTGGGACTGTGAACTGAAGGCTGGAAGGGGTGGGGCCGGGAGTGTTGTTTTTCCGCGTGTGGGCGGGTTCTGGCGGGAATATTTGCATGGCGGCCGGGGAGTGGCTGCGCCCGGAGAGGGGCGGGGCTCATGAAACTTCCAGGGAGGCCGAGGGGACCCGGCGGGTCGCCTCCGGGAAATCCTCGGTTGGTGGAGTCCTGGCTGTCCGCTTTCCTTACGGAGAGCCTGAAGCCCAGGAGAGCAGTGACGCCGGCTTCAGTCACACAGCCACCGTGTCTGAACTGCCTTTGTGGCTGGGGAGCAGGCTGAGGGCCCCTGAGGGTTGCAATCCTGCCTCTCGTTCACCACAAACCTGCACCCTGCTTCCCCCCACCCTCCAACCCCAGACTTCAAACACCGCATCACCGTGCAGGCCTCACCCGGCCTGGACCGGAGGAGAAACGTCTTCGAGGTTGGGGCTGGAGACTCGCCCACCTTCCCCCGGTTCCGGGCCATCCAGTGTAAGAAACCTCCCTCCCCCCAGGCTTTTCCCTTCCGCACAGAATCCTGGGGTCAAACCCTACCCTGGGGGGGAGGTGGATCCCACCGTCTTCTCAGAACTCCCCGCACTCAGGTTCCCTCCTCTGTTTAGACCTGTACCTCTGCATTCCCTGGGCACCATTTATTTGATCTGAGGGTTTTTTTTATTTTTTATGTTTTATTTTTGAGAGAGAGAGCGCACAAGCAGGGGAGGGTCAGAGAGAGAGGGAGACACAGAATCTGAAGACAGGCTCCAGGCTCATGAGCTAGCTGTCAGCACAGAGCCTGACGCGGGACTTGAACCCACAAACTGCGAGATCATGACCTGAGCAGAAGCCAGACCTCAACCAACTGAGCCACCCAGGCGCCCCTGATCTGGGTTTTATAGATGAGAGAAATGGAAAGAGTAACTTGCCTAATGTCACATAGCTAATGAGGGGCAGAGCCAGAATTCAAGCACGTTTGCCATAGTGTTCGAACTACTGAGTGGCAAATGCTAACTGCAGAACTAGATGAGATGCTCCACCCAACTGCTAATCGCGGGACCCATACCCACCTCCCCCGTCCCAGTTCTGTTCAGATTCTCTGTGGCCCAAAGCCCACCCTAGGAAGAATATGGGTTCCCCCGCCCCCCGGTCCCCCATCCTCTAAGAAGTTGTCCCTGGAGCCAGACTCCCATGATTGGAGGACAAGGATCAAGGGTCTTGACCTCAGCTCAGACTCTCTTGGTTTTCCGCCCCCAGTGGAGCCTGCTGACCCAGGCCAGGCCTGGGGCCGCCAATCCCCTAGACGTCTGGAGGACTCCAGCAATGGAGAGCGGCGAGCATGCTGGGCCTGGGGCCCCAGCTCCCCGAAGCCTGGGGAAGCCCAGAACGGGAGGTGAGTGCCTGAGAGCCCCCACCCCAGCATCGAGTACCTCCCAGTAGTCCCGAGATTCACGAAGCCCGACTTCCCTCCCCTCCCCAGGAGAAGGTCCCGCTTGGACGAAGCCACGTGGTACCTAGATTCAGATGACTCATCCTCCTTGGGATCTCCTTCGACACCCCCAATGCTCAATGGTGAGTTGCCTTTTCTCCCTCCCCCGACCCCCACCACCAAACTGCGCTCCTGTGAGTACTATGAGGAGACTGTGCCAAGAACCGCCATCTGGCCTTTATACTCCACAACTGAGCCAGGTACAGCCCAGGTTTCAGGGGGCCCATAGCACAGTCCTCGTGTTCAGGCCTGGTCTGCAAGAGGCCTCTTTTCTGCCTCGGTGGCAGCTACTGTGCCTCGGCAGGCTGTAGGGAGAGAAGGGAGACAGGGAGTGGTACTCCCCATTTGGGACCCAAGGGAAGCCGGGTCCAGAGAAGAGGAGGGAACCTGTGCCTGTGTAGTGGACCAGGCAGGTGGCTGCATCTCAGAGTCCCTTCTGGGGAGCCTGTAGGTAGAGAAGAAGATAAGCTGAGCAGATGGGGACCCAGAGCCCAGTCTCACCAGATCTGGGGCAGTTCTGAGCTTTCCTGTCCTTTGTGAGGGCACAAGCAGTTACTGCGCGTCAGGCGTTCCCTCTAAGCAACAACCCTGTTGAGGGAGGTGCTATTATCATCTGCATTTAGAGCTGAGAAAACTGTGGCCCTGGGCAGTCCGGTAACCTGCCTGTGGCCCTCAGCTAAGGGTTTGAACGCAGAGACACTTTGGCTTCCTTAGACGCTTTCACTTGAAGAAAGGGCTTTTCACACACAAACTGCTTGGGATGCAAGGGGCTAAGCAGAGAGCAGGGCTCTCGTGCCGGAAGGAAAAGGGCTCAGCTCGGGGTTGGGAAGGGGTAGAAAGCCGCATCCTTTCTTGCCTGTGGATCCCGTCAGCGCCCCTGTCACCCCACCTAGCACATCACCTCCCCCATCATTTGAGTAATATTTGATAGTAGTGACAACAGGTAACATTCACTAGATCCTTCGTGCATGCCAGGCAATGCTGGGTATTATGGTTAGGATTATCTTCTAGAGGCACAGAGAGGTTATGTGGTTTGATGTAGGCACACAGTTGAACAGGGATCTGAACCCAGGTCTGACTCCAGAGGCCGGGCCCTGGTCCCTCATCTGCTGCTCCATTTTCTACTCCAGAAATTACACTGCCCCGAGCGCGCTGTGCTGCAGAGACTGAACTGAGAATTGGAAGGCCCAGGGGCCAGCTTGGACTCACCTGCTCTAGAATGTACCAAGCCAGAAGGGCCAATAGGGATCTTAAAGTCCTGTCACCCCAGGTGTGTAGGTTGAAGCGGCCCCCACCATGTTCTGCAGAGTCCCAGCCTTGCTCGTCCTGGGCAAGCAGGAGCAGGGGCACAGGGCCTGAACCCCACCCTTCTCAAGCTTGCCCCTGACCTGGAAGGATATCACCTACCCAGCCCAGCTGCCGGCTGAGCGCTTGGTTCCCGGGCGCAAGCCCACACTCCACTGGCCGTCTTGGGCCCAGAGAGTACATGACCTTAACTTCCCGGCCACCCACACAGTCAGAAGCCTGGCTGAGACTCGGAGAAGAACCTGTGAGATGGTCCCGGGGATAGGCCACTGCAGTCAGGCGCCTGCGCGGCACATGGTCCGCCTCTGCTGACAGAACTGCCCTGTGCAGCTCCCGAGCCGCCAGCCCGGCACGTCCTCGCTGTGGGGCCCCACGGAAGCCAGTGCCCCTTCCGGGCCGAGATGCTTATGCTGCTTTATCCTAAGCAGCAGAGTTACTCTTAGCGCTAGGAGCCGCAGAGGCAAATCCCTGCCGATTACCTTGAGCGAGGCACGTGCCTCTCAGACCCTCGCTTTCTCGGGCCGTTGACCGCAGGGACTTCACACACTCATAGCGTATACTGACTTCCATCTGCCCTTGCCCAGTCTCGTGTTTCCTGCTCGCTTTAGGTCTTTTTTTTTTTAATATTTATTTTTGTGAGAGAACAAGGTGGAGGGGAGGGGCAGAAAGAGAGGGAGACACAGAATCTGAAGCAGGCTCCAGGCTCTGAGCTGTCAGCACAGAGCCCGACACGGGGCTCAAACTCCCAAACCGTGAGATCATGACCTGAGCTGAAATCAAGAGTCAGATGCTTAACCGACTGAGCCACCCAGGCGCCCATCATTAACATGAACTTAAATGTGATTCAGAGGGACTTGTTAGGAAGAGCAAAAGACACTTCTTTCATTTCCTATCAACGTGATCACCTAGGAAAATCTGAGAGGTTTAGGAGCTCTGTGCTGGAAATGAGATGAAAACCAAATATGTGTCTCTTATTATGAGGAGGAGGATGACAGCTTCGCAGGGGAGGCGCCCTTTCACCCGAGGCTTGAATGGTGACTAAGGGATCGTGGGAAGCAGAGGTGGGAAAGTTGTACTGGGCAGAGGGAAGAGCATGTGCGCAGGCACGGGGCTTCCCGCACCCGGGGAAGAGGATGTCTAGCTGGAGCTCAGGAAAAGTTGAGAGACAAGGAGCTGCAGGCCTGAGGCAGCAGGTGGGGGCCGGGCCTGCATCCCCGGGATCTGTGGGCCTGGCCCTGCCCCAGCAGATGTTTGTGGAATGAATGAGTGGGTGAAGCTGGAAAAGGAGACCAGAGCCAGTTTAGGAAGGGCCTGGAAATGATATGGAATTTAGGCATTTGCATTTAAAAAAAATTTTTTTATGTCTTTATTTTGAGAGAGAGAAAGAGAGAGTGAGCGGGGGAGGGGCAGAATCCGAAGCAGGCTCCAGTCTCTGAGCTGTCAGCACAGAGCCCGATGCAGGGCTCGAACCCAAGGACTGGGAGATCATGACCTGAGCCACCCAGGTGCCCCGCTCTTTGCATTTTAGATGGTAGGGGCCTGAGGGGCAGATACATCAGAGAGACTGGGTCAGGGCTGTGGCTCAGAAAAGGGACCCGAGCCAAGCCCTGGCAGTAGAAGCTCCATTTTCCCAGCCTCACATTTCCTGCTCTGGACCCCCAGCCCCATGTCCCTCTCCAGGCCTGGCCCAACAAGGGTGGAGTGGAGGAAGGCTTTGAAAGCCCAACCAAGGAACTTGGACTTTGTTTTAGTGGTAATGGAGAACCTTGGCAGATTCTAGAGCCAAAGAGGACCTGACAAAATTGGTCTTTGTGGGAGGCCATCATAGGACCCTACCACCACCACCACCACCACCACCTTCTCAACGTCAGGTTCTCTAGACCTACCCTGGTGGTCTAGAATGGAGTCAGGCCGACCTTGGGCCCACAAGTAGGACACTGATGTCCCGAAATCCAGAGCGGAGTCTGACTTGGAAATGGCGGAGTGCAGAGGCTCTACTGCCTCCAACTGGAGTGAGGCCACGTCCGACCCTCAGTGGCTGTGCGGTCTCAGACAAGCCCTTAGCTGCTCTGAGCCTGGAGACCCCGGGGCATGCGAATCAGACAACGTAATGCCCCTGCATCATTGAGCTCAGGCCTGGCACAAACAACTGACCTCTCTGAGCCTCAGTTTTCTCATTTCTAGAACAGGGACAGTGACGTGTGCCTCTCCAGGCTGTTGTATCGGAATAGACCTGTGTGACCTATACAAGCTCCTGATGGGGTAGTGGCAGGTGGGCAGAGAGGCCAGGGCTGACCAGC
>NC_043710.1:6196017-6208423 GCF_006229205.1 Suricata suricatta
GGGGGGCTCGGGGCGCGAGCGCGGGGAGCCCCCACCAACCGCCCGCGCCCCGCCGCAGCCTACCCCTGCCGAGCCTCCCTCCTCCCAGCTCATCCGCTTCTCCCCCAAGAGGCCCGACGCCCCCGCCTCCCCGCCGAGCCCGGACGCCCCCGGCCCGCCCACCCCTGCGCCCCTGCTGCTGGATCTGGGGGTCCCCGTGGGCCAGCTGTCAGCCAAGAGCCCCCGGCGCCGCGGCGAGGAGAGGCGCGGTGAGTGGCCCAAGCAGGCCTACTGTGGGTGACAGTGGGGAAGAGGGGCCGCTGCCCTCTGCTGGATCCCAGACCGGGCCCTCAGGGCACTGGGGACGCCTGGAGGGAACTAAGTTCAGGAATGGGGGGGTTGGCCAGGCAGATTGTGAAAGAACAAAAATAATCCTGGTGAGATACTGAAAGCCAACGGCTCCTGGTCGCTTACCTGGGCCAGGCACCCATCCTAGTGCTGCAGAGAGATGGTCTCCCTTAATTACGTGTGGGTCCTGTGAACCAGATACTCTTGTTGTACCCATTTTTTAGATGAGGACGTTTAAGGCACAGAAAGATAAGAGACCCAGGCTTCCACCAGTAAGTGACCGAGCTGGGATCCAGGGCCTTGTCTTAACCACCGAGTGATTAAACAGACGCGCCACAGAGTACAAAGGGCCTTGGAAGTTAGGAGTCTAGCAGCTCACTGCGCAGATGGGAATACTGAGGCCCAGAGGTGGGCGGTGCCTCCTGTGGACACCCAGGATTTGGTGGATGCCTGACCCCATGCCCCTCCCCCACCCTTCCTAGGAAGTGCTGTCTCACCCCCACCGGGGATATCACGCTCTGCGCCTGGCACCCCAGGCACCCCACGCTCACCGCCCCTGGGCCTCATCAGCCGACCTCGACCCTCACCCCTTCGCAGCCGCATTGACCCGTGGAGCTTCGTGTCAGCCGGGCCACGGCCTTCGCCTTTGTCCTCGCCACAGCCTGCGCCCCGCCGGGCACCCTGGACCTTGTTCCCAGACTCGGACCCCTTCTGGGACTCTCCACCTGCCAACCCCTTCCGGGGGGGCCCTCAGGACTGTAGGGCACAGACCAAAGACATAGGTGCCCAGGCCCCGTGGGCGCCAGAGGCAGGGCCCTGAGTGGGCCGGGCTGTTGCCCCCGCTCCCGCTGCCCTGCAGGAGCCACCGTATACACTGGAACAGGAGCTGGGCAAGCCTCTGTCGCTGCCTTGGTTTCCCCCAGGTCCCCACCCCCTCTGGGGGTCAGGAACACTACACTGCACAGGAAGCCTTCACACTGGATGGGGGGAGCCTGCACCCCCCCACATGCCTGCAACCTGTGGGTCCCCCGACTTACCTGCCCCTTTGGGGCCCAACACTGTACCCAGCCGGTTGGGAGGACCAGAGCCTGTCTCAGGGAATCGCCCCCAGGGGTGGTGCAGGAAGGAGGGGACGTACAGGGGAGAGGGGCTGTCACCAGCACTTTTGACCAAGCCCTGCTACTGTGGCCCCTGTCCCGGGGCTTAGTTCCTGGACCCCTGCCCCCCCAGCCCTGGGGGCCATCTGGGGCCAGGACTCTGGGTGCCTTCCTGCCGCCCCGGCCAGGGTTGGGGCTTCGGCCTCAGGATCCAATGAAGCCAAATAAACTCCCCAAGCTGTCTCCCCCAGCACAGCCTCTCACCTTTTTGGAAGTAACCAGGGGATCCAACCCATCACACAAACCTGGTGACTTCCTGCTCCCAGCACGAGGGGCATTTGGCCTGAGCCTAGGCCGGGACCAAGGGCACTGCCCTCAGGCATTCCAGGCCCCTCCTCAGCCTCCTTGGCACCCACACTCGCTGGTCTCACCCATCTTCTGCCCACCCTCGAAAGGTCTTTCCTGCCCTTTCAGGGATCAGCTGCAACGTCACCCCCCTGGGCGTCTTCCCGGCCATGCTGTTCCCAGTGCGGGCAGCTTGCTGAGCTCAGGGGTCCAGAGGCCCCTGGGCAGAATCCTGGGGCTTGTCCTGGGTTTATTTCTATTCAGGGTCTGGACCCAGGAGGAGTGACCCTCCCTGGCTCATGGCTCCACCCACACGTCTCTTACTGCCGCAGGGCTGGGGGGGCACCCCCACACCAAGCCCCTCCCCTCCATGGTTCAGGGGAGGAATAGTCTAGCCCCCCCCATCACCACCACGCACATCCTAGCAGCAGGCTCACGGGGTCCCCAGTGGTCAGAGGGGCGGGACTCGGGAGGGCCCAGCACAGGGTCTCGGGGAAGACTCCGGATGAAGGTGTGAGAGCATCATCTGACCAGGGTCCTCCCGGCAGCGTCCTTGGCTCCTCTCAGCTCACTGCCCTGCCCCCACCCAACTCCTTCCAAATCCCCACTCCTGTCCCCTCATCCTTGCAGGCTGCCTGCTGTACCCGCTCCCCGTAGATCTACCTGGGCCACTCTTGTCCTCACGGCTCTGTGTCCTGACCCCTCCCTTCTCCCACAGCCAGCGTCCTGTTCCTCTCACCCCCCCCCCAGCTCTCTCCCACCTTGACTGGCTCCTTCTGTGCCCCAGCTGCAGTGTCACTCTCCACTCTTCCAGAGCCTTCCCCCAGAACTTCAGCGCATGTGTGACAATTCCAACTTGTCACATTCTCTTGCTAACAGGTTTCTTGTGGAACACCAGGAGGCAAGGGACCTGTGTTGCCCTCTTGTCTGGTGTCCTCAGGAAAAAGGACTTGCTGAGGGGGTGCATGGCGTGTGGGTGACTGAGCTCCTCCCTGAGTAACCCGCCCTCCAGGGGTGACTTTGAGCCAGTCTCTCTCTCTTTCTCTGGGCCTCATCCTGCTCTGCCCGCCCCCATCTCCCCAGCTCCAGGGAATTAGGCAAATAATGTCTTGTCCCCAGAAATTAGGAGGAGGGACCCAGACCCCCTCCAAGCTCATTCACACTCTCCCTCCGTCAGTCCTGAGTCGCCGGCGTCTCTGCCGCCCACAGGCCCCTCCCCCCAGCCCCACCCTGCACGTCCCTCCCAGGTGCCTGCGGACCAGCAGCTCCCACAGTCCAGGCAGCACAACATGGGGGCTCTGAGGCCCTGGGCCCGACTCCCACTACTGGCTGCAGCCCACCTGCTGGCCCTGGGTTTTGGGGCTGCTGTGCTCCAGGCCCTGGAGAGGTCCCCAGCCCTCCAGCTACAGGCCAAGCTCAGGGCTGAGTTGGCCACTTTCCAGGCAGACCATGGGGCCTGCCTGCCACCTGGGGCGCTGGAGGAGTTGCTGGATGCCGCCCTGGCAGCCCAGCTACGCGGGGTCTCCAGCTGGGGCAATGGCTCAGAGGCTGGCAACTGGGATCTGCCCTCGGCCCTGCTCTTCACGGCCAGCATCCTCACCACCACGGGTAAGGCTGCCAGGCGGCCGGGCAGGAGGGCGCTCCTGGGGTGGGGGGCCCTGCGGGTGGAGCCCTCCCCTCAGCCCCCAGATGGCAGATGGAGCCCAGGCCTGACTCGGCCTGACATCACCACTGGGGCTTCCCACACCGACATCCCAACTGGTACCTCAAGTTCAGCTGCCAGGCAGGGTGTGTCCTCCTCAGCCACACCCCAGACGCCCCCTGACATCCGGGAGAGAAGCCCAGGCCCTGAGGCCTGAGGCAAGGTGGGGAACAGGTATTGTGGCATGGAATCTTCGATGGAGGGGAATGGAGTGAACCCAGTACAGATCAGGACCACCGACTCAGGAGAGAGTGGCCGGAGGGGAGTTAGCCCTGCGAGAGGGCACACGGATGAGGGATGACGGAATTCCTGGCAGAGGGAACAGCATGTGCGAAGGCCCAGGGAAGTAAAGGAATGGGACCCACGGCCCTGGAAGCTTTTTGTCCTGCGAAGTGGACATCATCCGTGCCAACATCTGTAGAGTGTCTTAGTGTCATCTAGATCTGTATATTTCCAACTTCTTTTGGAAACCTGTTCACTCTGAGCCAAAACCCTGGAAGGCACAGAGCACATCCTCTCCAGGCCAGCCCGCCACTCTTGTGTCACACCTGGCCCCTCGAGGCATTCGGGTTTACAACCTTGGGACCAGCTGGTCCTGCTCTCCCAGCACACCCTGCTCTCCCGCCTCTCCCTGCTTTGCACACGCCTTTCCAGTCTTGACTGCCCTCCCTCACGCACACCGCCGCCTTTGCTGCCCTTCATGTCGTGTCTTCACGAACTTTCCTGCCTGTCTCCTCCACCAAAAGGCAGAGCCCGGGCAGACTCAGACTCCAGTGCGAGGCCTGGCACACAGGATGCCTCACTTCACCTTGGGGAAGTGGAAAAGCTTGTAACCCGGATGTGGATGTGGAAGCACTGTGTTGGTCAAGGGCAGAGCTGAGGAATCTGAGAAAACCACGCTTCCTCTGGGACAGGATAGTGGCGCTCAGAACTGTCCCAGCCCCAAGAAGCCTGAGGGGACTGCCTGCCTCTTTTCATCTTTACATTTTTCAGGAAACGGTGGCCAGAGAGGGGGAGGGACTTGCCCCAGACCCCCAGCTCACGAGGAGCAACAGCAGCCAGAGCACAGGCGGGAGCAGGTCCATCAATCTCAGCCGCTAGAGGGCAGCCTTCTGTCAGAGGCCTCGTTGGGGGACCGGGGGACCACAGCTGGCATCCCACTCAGTTGCCCACTGCCTCTCTCCTTTCCAGGTTATGGCTACATAGCCCCGCTGTCGGCAGGTGGAAAGGCCTTCTGTGTGGTCTACGCGGCCCTGGGGCTGCCGGCCTCGCTAGCGCTCCTGGCTGCACTGCGCCGCTGCCTGCTGCCTCTGCTCAGCCGCCCAGGGGCCTGGGTGGCCGGCCACTGGCAGCTGGCCCCGGCCAGGGCCGCATTGCTGCAGGCAGCCAGCCTGGGCCTGCTGGTGGCTGGCGCCTTCGTGCTGCTGCCAGCGCTGGTGCTGTGGGGCCTCCGGGCTGAGTGCAGCCTGCTGGAGGCCATCTACTTCTGCTTCAGCTCGCTCAGCACCATCGGCCTGGGGGACCTGCTGCCGGGCCACGGCCGTGGCCTGCATCCAGTACTGTACCGCCTCGGCCAGCTCGCACTTCTCGGTGAGTCTGGCTGCCCAGGAGCATGAGGGAGAGCGGAGGAAAGAGGAGCCTGGACGGCGGACTCCCGTAAACTGCTGGGGAGGCTGAGCCACACAGGTGGAGGAGCACGGGCCTGGGTTGTGGCGTGGGAATCGTGGTTGGAAGACCCTGATGGCGGTTGCGCGTGGCACAGGGTGCCGGATGCAGGCGGGTCACCTGGCTGGGAGGTGGCAGGGAGCGTGACTAGCACTGCTGCGCTAGCAACCTCTCCTCACCAGGTTACTTGCTCCTCGGGCTCCTGGCCATGCTGCTGGCTGTGGAGACCTTCTCAGAGCTGCCCCAGGTCCGAGCCGTGGTGAAGTTCTTTGGGTCCAGTGGCCCACTGACCGCTGAAGACCAAAGTGGCATCCTAGGCCAAGATGAACTGGCCCTGGGCGCCCTGCCTCCCTCAGCTGCAGCCCCAGAACAGGCCCCAACTTGCTGACAGGTTCGAGGTGATGGAGTTGAGTTCTGTTCAGGTAGCCAAGCTTGAGGAGGAAGCCTCCAGAGATGGGAGGGGGCGGCATGATTATAAAAACCTTCCACAATCGTGTATTTTGTTTTAAAGGGGACAGGCAATAACCCTGACCGTGCTGTCCCTTCTTTCAAAATGGGACGCCTAAAGCGATCAACGACCCAAACCCCATCATCCTTTGAAGGCAAAAGACAAGGAGAGCCTCCGAGGCGCCTGGGAACCTCAAAGCCCCTGCGGCTGCCCCACTTGGGATCCCAGACGGCCTTATCGGCCGAACCCCACCCCCTTCCGTCTATTGAAAGCCCCAGTGCTGAGAAAGGCAGGCATGGTGTTGCCTCGTCCAACTTTATTGCTCACGAAGATCTGGAAAGGGGGATAGGGCGGGGCGCCGAGGTTCACTCGCCATCCCTGTCCCCCCTGCTGGCTGGCCAGGGCACTGCCATCAGGGAGGGGCTCTGCGGGGCGCTCCTGGGACCCCCAGGACCCGCAAACACGCACACACACTCACACGGACAAATAAATACGGCCCGGACGGCACGGCCGTCCAGCCGCTCCTGTCTGTCGGGCCCCCAGGGGGCGCCTCGCTCCCCCCCCACCTCTACACACACACGGGGCACGGCGGCCCTGTGGAGCGGCGCGCTGCGTCGGGGGAGCGGTCCCGGTCCTCCGGAGCGCCAGTCCGGAGGCGGCGAGAAAGCCTGCGGTCCGAGCGGGCCAGGCCTCAGCTCAGCGAACAGCGCTCGCGCCGGCTCAGCTGGCGGCTCAGCTTGCGGCGCCGCTGCTCCAGGCCCCGCTCCAGGCGCTCGTCCTCCTCCAGGGCACTGAGAGGGAGCGGCTTAAAGTCAAGAGTCGGGCCGGCCCTAGTCTGTCCCCCTGCCTTCCGCCAGAGCGAGCCCGCCTGGGGAGTGCGTCTCTAGCCTCCCGCCACCTTCCAGCGCGGTCCCCTACCCCACTCACATCCGCTCCTTGTGGTCCAGGTCCCGGACCAGCTCATCCCGCTGGTTCACCAGCGACACCAGCTCCTCCAGCAGAAGCTGCTCTCGGCGCTGCTGCGCGGCCGTTTTCAGCCAGTCTGAGGGCAGAGGAGACTGAGGGTCAGGAAGCAGCTGCCCCCCGCTCTGTGCTGGGCCCCAGCTCCCGGGCCCCATCTCCCACCTTCGATAGCTAGCATGGCGCGTAGCTCCCGGCTCAGCAGCTCGAACCTCCGCTCCAGGTCCTGCTCCTCGATGCTGCGGTGCGGGTCAGGAAAACGGGGAACAGGAGAGGTAGGGGTCCCAGGGCTCTGATTACTCCCTGGCCTCCCATCCCACCTCATCCCCGTTCGTGTGGAGGGCTGGGCTGAGGGCAGCGCTATACCCCAGTCCCTGCCCCAAATCATCTTTCCAACTGTTCTCCAAATGCTGGGTACTTATATTATCTCCTCCCATCCGCACTGCTTTTTATTTTAATGTTTGTTTATTTTTGAGACAGAGTATGCGTGGGAAAGGGGCAGAGAGAGAGGGAGACACAATCTGAAGCAGGCTCCAGGCTCTGATCTGTCAGTGGAGCCCGACGTGTGGCTCGAACTCACGAGCCATGAGATCATGACCCGTGCCGAAGTCAGACACTTAACCGGCTCAGCCACCCAGGCATGCCCCTTTTTTTTAAATTAAGAAATAACCTTGCAGGATTATTTGAACATTATTCATAATCAGCAAGTATTAAACACTAAAATTATTCTGAAAAATGATCCAAAATGCAAAAGGGAGGCAAAGCCGCCTTTATCATGCAGGACCATAAAAGCAATCATGGTCAAGAGTTGCTTTTGACCCCACTTGAAACCAGCTCGAATCTCTGTGGGCCTCAGTTTTCTTATTGTAAAAGAACAGGGTCAAAAGAACAGGCACTCAGCCCTGACTTGTCTGTACCGCATTTTTCTCTGCATAAGAATAGTACCAATTTAGGAGATGTATATACAGGACTTTTGAGAGGAAAAAAATAAGGTGACAGCAATTTTTCAAGAAGACCTTCGCAGAAAGAAGAGAACAGTGAATAATAGGTCTAACCAAAGTGGCCAAGGTCCCCTCTGGGCCTGCGCCCTGGGCGGGCCGAGGCCAGGGCGGGGCCGGGGGCGGGGGCGGGGCCGGGGGCGGGAGGGGCTGCACTCACAGCAGCTGCAGCTGGTCCTGCCTGCGGATGAGCGCGTTCTTCTTGTTGACCAACGTGAACCACTCCTGGATCAGCACCTCTTCCTGCAACCTGTTGGCACCTGAACCAGGCCAGTCACCAGGCCGGCCGTCAACCCAGGTGGCAAGGGTAGGGCGGCTGGGGATTGGGGCTCGCTTCCTTACGGCATCCCAGGAGCCAGAGCCTGGTGGCCCCCCAGCAAGCTGCTTCCCTTGCCCAGCTGTAAACGGGGACAGTGACCCCAGCCTTGCCTCCTCCCAGCTCCTCCCCTGTCAGGAAGGGCTGCAGGGCTGGGCAGATCTGGTGGCATGTGTTGGGGGAGTGGACTCCAGAGGCCTGCCCCACCTGACTCCATGAGGCTCCTCAGCTGTGTCTCCACCTCGGCTGCCCGCCCGTCTATCTGTCTCTGCTCCTGTTCCAGGGCCTGAAGCTCTGCGCACACGTACTGACTTGTGTCCTGGAACCGCTGCTGCGGAAAAGGAGGGGCAGGCAGGGGGGCTCAGCCCGGGCTCTGCCTAGGAAGTGCCCCCCCCCATGAGCTCCTCCCTCCTCAGCCCTCCTTACCAGCCCAGCCTCTTCCCCTGGACTTGGTGGTGGCTCCTCCGGTGGGGGGCTCCCACCTGCAGACAGAGACCAGGCTAAGGCACCTCCATCTGGCACCACCTGCCCCCAGGGGGCCCCCAGCTCAGGATCTGTGAACAGCCTGGGTCACTATGCCTTCAGAACTACTCACCAGGGGGCTGCTGTGGGGCTGCGGTTGTAGGTGGGCCAGGGGCAGGGCTGGGGTCAGGGCCCAGGCCTTCCTGTGGAGAAAGGGGCCAGTGAGGGCTTGCGGGGCTCCCCAACAGCCCAGCCCTAGGGCCAGCCTGAGCCTCAGGCCACACAGGGAGGCAAGGCCCCGTTCCAGGCCCCGCCCACCCCCAGCTGCTCCTCCAGTCCTGCCCGCTGGGAACCCCACCCTCCGCCCCTCCAGGGAAAGTGCCTCTGCAAGGGAAGGCCATGGCCTTCCCTCCGCCTGGCCCTGTGATCCGGAGCCAGTCCACTCCCACTCTAGGAGCCTCACAGTCCTGGTTCTCAGGGTTGGGCTTCACAGGCTTTTGTGAGAGTCAGGGGTGAAAAGCTGTGAGGGGCCCAGCTGGGGCCTCTCCTCCCTCTCGTCCCCTCCTCCTTGTTGCTCCCTCAGGCCACCTACGACTCCCATCACCTAGTGCGTGAGTCTCCATCGTGGCCGGGGGCCCAGACGGTGACACCGAACTCACCTGATGCACCTCATCTCTGGACCTAGGCCATCTTGGACCAGCACCTCCATATCCTGGCCAAAAGGGGGCACCCTCCCGCCTTATCAATTCCCACGCCCAGACTGCTGGGCTCTTCATAGAACACTCCGAAGGGTCACATGGGCTGGACCTACCGATTTTAGCCTGCAAGGGCAGCCTGACCCTTTTTTTTTAATCAAAAAATATATTTATTTATTTATTTAATTTTTTTGAGAGACAGAGTATGAATGGGGGAGGGGCAGAGAGAGAGGGAGACACAGAAACCAAGGCAGGCTCCAGGCTCTGAGCTGTCAGCACAGAAGCAGACTTGGGGCTCGAACCCAGGGACCGTGAGATCATGACCTGAGCCAAGGTCGGACGCTCAATCGACTGAGCCACCCAGGCACCCCACGGCTGGCCCTTAATGCGCCCTACTCTTGGCAACTTGCTGGGCGGGAGGGGAGGATCAGCTCTGGGGGCTCAGGTCAGCAGATAGCCTGGCCCCTTTGATGGCTTCTGCTCGGGCCCCCCTTCTAGGTCACAGCAGGGGGAGAAGGGGCTGAACTGCCCCACTGTCCACGCCATCCTGCACTTCTCTGAGAAGTGTCCCTGGACACACCGCAGTCAGATGCCATCCTCTAGGGCCTGTGTCAGCGGCCACTACCCATTCTCTGCCTGCTGAGTCTATCCTCAAGCCAAAACCAAGGAATCTTCCTAAAGCCTTCACCATCACTTCCCACCCTGCCGCCCCCTCTCAGCGCCCAGCCTTGTTGCCAAGGCCTGTCGGCAGCTCCGGCCTCAACTAGTACCCCAAACCCCACCCAGACACGAGGCTCTGGCCATAGCAATGGACTTTCGCTTCCCCAAATAGCTTCCTCAGCCTGGACTGGCCTCTATCTGGGGATGCCTGACATCGGCAACCTTTCTGACCCGGCTGGGCTCCACCTCCATGAGGCCCCCTCGGGCTCCCACACAGCTTTCTGTCTCCCTTGCTTAACTTCACCCCTCCTGAAGCCTGGACAGTGCTCCCCTCCATGGCCTCCCAGGCCTCCTCCATCCCTGCTTGCACCCGATCAGAGCTGCTGGTTATCTGTCTCCCTGCCCAGAGGCAGCCCCTGCAGACAGGCTGGCGTGCAGAGAATACACTCAGGGCTCACTGATTAATGGCTATTCAGGAGACATTTATGCATTCGACACGGTGCACAGAGTGACGACACCAGTCCCCCCAACAGCTCTTTGATTTTTCAGCACTTCACAGAACAGGAAACTGAAGGTCAGAGATGAGGCTCATTTAGGGCTGGCCTAGGACCCAGGGGCGGTCTTGTGTTCCCAAGCTGGGCCACCCATTGGCTGTTTGCCCCTAGGCCAGTCATACCCACTGGGTTTCTGTTTGTCTCTGTAGGTGAGAGAAATCCAAATCCTGTGGAGCCTGGTGGGGAGGGGAGGGTGGCAAGGCTCCAGAAAGGCCTCTAGGGAAGAACACAGTTCCTCTTTTCTGACAGACCCTGAAGTAGTATCTCAAGGCCACCCTGTGAAGGACTATGCATTCGCTTCTCATCTTCAGGGAAAGGTTGAACGGCTTGCCCAGTCACACAGCCGGCCAATGGTGCGTGCCGAGCCTAGCAGCGGGCGCCGTTTAAGAGTTCTGGCTTCACAGGTGGTCTCGACTTCCTTTGCCTCTTTCTTCATCTCTCTGAACCTCACTGTTCCCACCTGCAAAATGGGTAATCTTTCCTCCCTGGAAGGGGCATTGGGAGAAGTCAGTTGGGCGCTGATGGCAGGGCCTGGCACACAGCGTGCACTCCACCCAGAGCAGGCAGAGGCAGAAGAGTGGAGGAGAAACCCCGATCTCAGCAGCCGCTGAGCTGACTCACATCAACCCTGATGGGAATTCCAATGCTTCCTCATGTCTGACCCCAATTCCCCTTTCTGCACCCTCATGTGCGGCCCCTCCTCCAGGAAGCCTTGCTGGGCTGCACCAGAGGCATCCTGCCCTCCTCTTGGCGTTGCTTCAGCCCCACCCCAGGTACCCGACTTCATCCCATCCGGGACTTTGGGAGCTCCCGAGGGCAGGGACAGGCCTGGCCCCCTCCCACTGCATGCACAGGGCATGGGGGATGGGAATGGCCAATAAAGAGGCGTCCCCTCCAGCCCCATGGGTCACAGATCTGTGGGACAAGGGCTCGAGAGGGGCCTGGCTTGGAAGGGCCAGAGGCTGGGACTTGGGCAGAGAAGGTGTAGGATGGAGCCTTCCTTTTAAGATTTAAAGAACCAGTGACATACATTAAAGAGGCTGTGGCCAAAACAGGCCAGGGGTGGCTGGGTCCCTCTGACCCTTGCCTATCATATCTCCTATGGGTGCCTCTGATGTCCTCCCCATCTCATTCACAATGCCGTGCTCCAGGCTCCTGCCCTCCAACCCAGCCTTATCCCCACCTGAGGACCTTATGGGAGATGGCCGGCAGATCCCAAAAGGAGACCTGAGTTTTCCCACTAACAGCACACTTTGATTTAAGTAGGTCCCCCCACTTGAAAACCATCTCTTCCCGTTTTTGATCTGAGAAAGCTTGCCCATCTTATCGGCCTAGCTCACATGGCTGCTTCTTTCAGAAACTTCCCAGTTTATTCCCTCCTTTCTTTGGAACTCAGAGGTCAACCCTGGGCGGCTGAAGGCTTGCAGTGGCCGGACAGGGCTCCCCTGCTGTTGCAGGCAGGATGGAGGCAGCGGGTGGAAGGAACCCCAGCCAGGAAGCCACTTTAGCGGCGCTTGTCCTTGAGCAAATCCCTACCCTCGCTGGGACCACCTCCCCTTCACTGCAATGACAGCATGACACCCTGGGTGACCCCAACCTGAGAAATGCAGGGGCTGGGGGCAGAGGATGGGGGCGGTAACATCGGTACCAGGCAGGGTCTCTGAGCTCCAACCTCCCAGTAGCAGAGATGAACAGGTCTCCAAGATCTGGAGTTAAAGATCCAAATCAGAGATACTGGGGGCGGGGAGACGCTGGAAGGCCCGTTTGGGTACAGAAACCCTGCCCAGCTTACAGGGCAACTACAGGAAAAGAAACTTCCCAGGGGCACCTTGCTGGCTCAGTCCCTTAAGCGACCAGACTCAGCTCAGGTCATGATCTCACGGTTCGTGGGTTTGAGCCCCGCGTCAGGCTCTGTGCTGACAGCTCAGAGTCTGGGGCCTACTTCGGATTCTGTATCTACCTCTCTCTCTGACCCTCCCCTGCTCACGCTCTATCTCTCAAAAATAAATAAAAAACATTAAAAATTGAAAAAAAAAAAAGTCCCCACCGACTTTACTATCCACGAAGAACAGTGTGCTGAGTGCTGACAATGGAACTTCCTACTGTGGCCCACAATTCCACTTCCCGGGTGTCAGGCACTAAAACCTATTAGCATAGATTCCAAGGCCCGCAGCAAA
>NC_043710.1:6208523-6216949 GCF_006229205.1 Suricata suricatta
GCTGGCCACGCGGTACGTGCCCGCGCCGCCGCCGCCCTCCAGCTGCACTAGCTGCAACTCCTGCCCGGTGCAGAAGGCGCGGATCTGGCACAGGTACGTCATGACGATGAGCTTGTCGGGCACCGACAGCAGCACCATGTCCGCCGGCTCCAGCAGCCGCGACACGCCCAGAGCCGCGAAGCCATCGAAGGCCTAGGAAGGGTGCGCGGGGAGGTCAGCGGCTGCTGGCGTTACCCGGCGACGCCGCGGCCCCGCCCGGGACCTCCGGAGGAATCCCGGCAGTCTGGCACGCCGGGGTTTGCCTAGCACCGCCTTCACCCTTCATTGGGGGAAATCTAGCAACAGGGCCCACCCCCGCGTCACCCAGCAACTGCACACCAAGGACGGTTTTGGAAAAACCATCTGGTGGAAATAGGCTTTAAAACAAAACTAAACTAAGAAAAACAAACAGTTTAAAGACCAAGAGGGTAAAAAGTGCAGAACTTCCAAAACCCACTGCTGGGGCCCTGCTGCCCATAGATTCCTCTCCTATAGTAGGTTCTGGCTCTAGAACCTTTCCCTTCAGGCATTGCTCACTCTCAGTCTCACCTGCTTATTGTTCTGTTTGATGTTGAGTGGGTCCAGGGAGGCATAGTCGCTGCAGAGAGAGGGCTGGTCAGAGGCTGGCATCACACTGCCCTCCCAGCAGGCCCCCTCATTCATTCCCACCCCCTCTGGCAGCTCACATCTTGTCTGGGTAGAATCGATGCAGGATGGCACAGAAGGCCAAGCCGTTGCGCCAAGATGTAGTGAAGTTGGTGACTCGGACACCACGGTACCCAGCGGTGACTTCCTGGCACCACTCCAGCAGGGACTGACTAGAGCTGACCGGAGCACGTGGTGCCTAGGGACACAGGGATGGGCTCAGGGAATGTGAACATAGGACCTGTGCCCTCGGGCACAAAATAGCCCTGGCTCTGGGTTTGCAGGGGGCACCAGAGACCACTGGCCAGAGCCTTGGGACTAGGCAAAGGATTTCCAGCTCTGCGGTTATCTACCAAGGTCACCTAAAAGGTCAGTGGCCCCCAGGCAAGATCAGAGGTCACCAGCAGCCACACCTCAGGGTCAGCCCAGAAAATCAGCTTAGGGGTGTCCGGGTCCATGCAGCCCAGGGAAGACAGATGGGGGAGCCAGGGCATCCTGAGAGAGGAGAGGGTGAGGGGGGCTCCATGAAGCTGAGCCCCTGTCCCACCACACCCCAGCCCACCAGGTGGGTCCATGCAGAGCCGCCGTTAGCTCAGCCCCAGGTTAGTGGGAAGCAGCGGACTGGGCCCTCGGCGGCCCCCATCCCTACCTGGCTGCCCGGCAGCCTCCCGTCTTCTTCAGGCTCCTCTGGGGAAGAGGCCCCCGAGGGCTTGGGCACCCCAGCCCCTGCCCCACTGGCCACCTGCACCTCAATCAGGCTGGCCTCGGGGAGGTTTCCCTCAGCTTCTTGTCCCTTTTCAGTCCCTGAGACCCCAGCCTCTGCTTCCTGGGCCTCAAAAATACCAGATTCGTTCTCTGGAGGCCCTGAAATCTCCATTTCTGCTTCCTGGGCCCCCCAAGCCCCAGACTTGGCCTCTGAAATTCCCAAAACCTCACTTTCTACCTCCTGGGCCCTCAAAACTGTGGTCTCTGCCTCTGCTCCCTGGGGCCCTAAAACTCCACACTTAGTGATGGATTCCTGTAAAGCTTCATTTTGAAGAGTGTCCCAGAGCCCAGACTCTGCCTCCTGGACCCCCAAAGTCTTAGCCTTTTCCTTCTCAGACTCTAAAACTGTCCTTTCTGTCCGTTGAGTCCCCAGTTTCTCAGCCTCTGCCATTCCAACTCCTGAACCTAAAACCCTTGAATCCCCCACCTCTGTCTCCTGGGCTCCTATCTCATTTTCTATCCTAGGAATCCCTGAATCCCCAGCTGCTATCTCCTGGGTCCCCGGTATATCGGCTGCTGCTGTCTCAGTCTCGAACCCTGGGACCCCTGAGCTCCCTACCTCTGTTTCTTGGGTCCCTGCTATCTCAGATTTTATCCCTGAACCACCTACCTTGGCCTCTTGGGTTCCCAATATCTCAGCCTCCGCTGCCCTAGCCTCTATCTCTGGCATCCTGGAACGCCCCACCTCTGTCTCCCGGGCCCCCAATATTTCACATTCTGCTATCTCAGTTTCTAGCCTCAGTATGCCTGAACCACCAGCTATCTCCTGGGTCCCCAATATCTCAGCCTCTGCCGTCCTAGATTTTGTCCCCAGAAACCTTGAACCTTCAGCCTCTGTTTTCTGGGCTCCCAGATCCTCAGACTCTGCCATGCCAGCTGCCTCTGACTCCAGGACCCCTGAGCTCACGAGCTCTGTCTCCTGGGCCCCCAAGGCCTCAGCTTCTGCTGTCCCCATCTCTATCTCTGGGAACCCTGATCCCCCCGCTTTGGTCTCCTGGGTCTCCAGTACCTCTGACTCTGCCCTCACGGTCTCTGTTCCCAGGACCCTCGAATCCCGAGTGTCTGCTTCCCAGACCCCCAGATCCCTAGACATCACCCCCTGGCCAGCTGATGGAGCGCCCTGATGCCCGCTCACCTGGGGCCTGGCCTTTGCCGCTCCAACAGAGGGACCCTGCTCCAGGCCTGTCCCCCCAAAACCAGGGGCTCTGCCTCTCACCTCTGCACTCTCTCTCTCCTGGCCTGCAGCACCCCCGGCCCCGCTGATGTTACTGAGATGCTGGGAGTGCCATGCAGGTTCTGCGGGGGGTGGGCTCAGGACTATGGGAGCCTCATCCCTGGTCCTGACCGCCCTCCTCCCCTGAGAGCCCCTTGGAGGAGCTTCAGGAGTCCCCTTGAATCTTGCCTCGGGCATCGCCCCTGTAGCCTCTGGTCCCTCAGTGTCCACATGTCTCACCTTTGACATCTCCTCAGCAGCCACTTGACTCCCTTCTAAACTTCCTTCTGCCTCCCCGGCTCTGACGTCTGACCTCTTAGTGTTCACCTCCCTGACCCCTGACTCCAGCTCAATGTCTACTCCCCCAGTCCCCAGCCTATCCCCAGTGCTTCTCCCCTCAACCTTAGGTTTCGGCCCTCCCCAAGAGTCTCCAGAGCCCCCATCCTCAATGCCTGGGCCCAGCCTGGCTCCCTGAACCTCTGTCCCTTCCTGCGGGCTCTCCTGGGCCCGGGGCTGCTCAGAAGAACCCACTTCTGCTGGGGGAGGCCCTGAGACTTTGGGAGCCTCCTCTTCCCCTTGGGGGACTGGAGGCCAGGGGGCATCAGAGCCTTTCCGGAGCCGAGGGGCTGGGGTGGGGGCCACCTCCTGGCCTGGCTGTCTTGAAGACCTGAGGAGAGAGCAGGAGAAAGCATTGGGGAGCCCATTGGCTCCCCACTGTTAGCTCCATCCCCACCCTTCAGATTGCTAGGGCCCTGGAAAGGCAGGTTGGCAGGGCTGCAGGGAGGGCAGGCAGGGAGAGGCGCTGAAGCCAGGGCCCTGAGACTGGAGGTCCAGCCCCTCCCCGCCCCAACCCCAATCTGGGCCTCACCTGCCTGCTTGGGCTGCGCCCGGCCCTCCTCCTCCTCCTCACGAAGTGTCTTCAGCTCCCGAGAGGGATCGGGATCTGGGGTGAGGATAGGGGGGTGGCGGCAGGTCAGCCCAAAGGAGGGCCCTGCAGGTCTGACACCCTCCCCCCCAGCCAGAGTCCTACCTGGGAAACGCCCCAGCCTCAGGGCACCGCCCCGGCCTGCGAGAAGAGACAGGCCCTCGGATGCAGAGAAAGAGAGAGAGAGAGAGAGAAAACCACAAGGACAGACAGAAACAAAGCCTTAACAAGCAAAAGGGAGGGATGAGAAAGCTGGTGAGCTCGAGGGTGGGTGGCCCGGGCTGGCGAGATCAGCCTGCATCTCCCCTTTGCGCTTTTGGCCCTGCCCTCTCAGGGTGGGGACGGGCCGGGCAGGCACCCACTCCGGGATGAGGAGAGGGCCAGCGGCTCAGGGAACCCGGCCCACAGGACTCAGCAAAGAACCAGGCCTCCATGGGACCAGGAGCCAAGTCAGGACAGTCAGGGCCGCTGGGCAGGTTGGGGTTTCCCCGGGCAGTCGTGAGCCCCCTCACGGGGCGCGCACAAGCCGGCGCTGGGCCAACAGGACAAGCGAGCTTATCCCCTGCCCTCCCTAGGTCTCGGCGATCTCAGTCCACGGCAGGCTGCAAGCCCACCTGGCTGGGGGACACGAGCCCGTGCCTCGGGGGCACCCGGACCATTAGCCTCCTCCTCGTCACTCTCAGCAAAGTCGTCCAGGTTGCCCACATCACTAGGCTTCACGCTCATGAGGCTCGCAAGACTCTGCATGTCATCGTCCCTGGGGGGGGTCAGAGGTCAGGGGTGAGGGCTGGGGTCAGAGACTGCAGACTAAGGCCAAGGAAGGAGGATGGGCACTCACGTGGCGCGGCCCTCGCGAAGCAGTACCCCCGACAGGGTGAGGCTCAGCTCGGCGTGCACCACCTTCACCGACTTGGGCTTCAGCCGCAGCCGCAGGGGGACCGGGGCAGGCACGGGCCCCGCGTGCTGGGCCAGGTCCACCTCCACGGTGGCCAGCACCTTCCGCTGCCCCTTGGACTCCTGTGGGCCGGGGAGATGGGCCCCGGGAAGGAGCATCAGTGCTGCCCCCGCCCCCCCCTCCCCGAGGCCCCAGGAGCCCAGGCCCTGGCCTGCCCGGCCACTCACATTCTCAATAATAAACGTCCACTCTTTGGCCTCATACTGGTCCACGTGAGGGTCCTGGGAAAAGGGGGCGCTGGTGAGTACAGGGGCTGCCAGGGTGAGGGCAGTGCGGGGAGGAGGGCCGGCTGCCTCCCACACTGCTGCTGGCAGGTTTGTGTGCACGCTACCCCCCTCCAAAGAGACCTCCTGGGCCACCCACATAGAGCAGGCTACCCCCACCCCCATCTTGCTTCCTGGGCTCACCCCTGCGTTCTCTCTGTTTTGGACGGATAACCCTCTGGGACCCCCATGGCTATCTGGGGTGTAATCGCCCCCCCCACTCCCACCTACACAGGAGGCCTAGAGACTCACCCTGTACAGGGTCACAGAGATGTCCACGTTCTCCGGCACCATCCACAGCACGGTGCCCCGGTATGGGTTCTGGATGCCTGGCTGCCAGCTGTGGGCCTGCAACGAGCAGCCTGAAGCCTCCCTGCTTCTGAGCTGTCCCGGCGTCCCCTGCCCTGACCTCCAAATACGACCTCACCTCTCTCCATTCTGTGGGTTCCTTTTTTTTTTTTTAATGTTTCTTTAGTTTTTAAGAGAGGGAGAGAGAGTGTGTGTACAGGGGAGGGGCACAGAGAGAGGGGGACAGAGGGTTTGAAGCAGCCTCCAGCTGACAACAGTGAGCCCAACGAGGGGCTCAAACTCATGAACGCCTCAGATCATGACCTGAGCCCAACTCGGAGTTTCAACCAACTGAGCCACCCAGGAGCCTCCTTTCTGTGGCTTCTGGTCCAAACGCGAACCCGACTCCACTCTTCCATCAGTCCTCACCCACTTTCCCCGCACCCCCCCACCTAGACCCCCAGCTGACAACCTCCCCCACCTTGGAGCAGATGCGCCTGTTGCGACGGGTCCATACCACCACCAGCTTATCCGGTTGCCTAGGGGTGGGGAGAGAGGGGGCTGCTCAGTCAGGCCCGCCCACCCAGCCCCTCCGTCTCCTCCAGGGTCTTCCTTCTGCCCACACCCTCCTCCCTGGGAAACGGACTGGACAGCCTATTATCTGGAGCCACCAGCGGCAGGGCGGGGCTGCTGAGGCAGGGTGAGGCCCAGGGCAGAAGGGCAAAGGCCCAGATGTGGGTCGACAGGGATTATGAAGACAGGCAGCAAGAGAGACAGAGACATACAGAGAAACAGACACACAGTGACAGGGAGAGACACATAAACACAGCAAGGAGACAACGCAGACTTAGAGACACAGGGAGAGACAGACTTGGCATAAAACAAACCCAATCACTCACAAATATTTGGGGAGTGTGCGGTACACCAGCCCAGGAGGACGGAGACCCTTTCAGGGGCTGGGGACAACAGAGGTGGGGTGGGGTGCCAATCAAGAAAGAAAAGAAATTAACAATCTGATTTCAGGGAGACAGGAGAGAGCCACTGGGGTCTCCTTGAGCTTGGGGTGCCTGAGCGAGGCATGAGTGGGAGAGGGATAGTCTTGCGAGCGACTATGGAGGAGGGCTCAAGAAGGGATGGAAAGTGCAAGGGACCGAGGTTGGGGGGTGCGGGGGGGGGGTCAGAGTGAGGGGCAGAGGGTGGGAGATGATCAGAGAGACATAGGGTCAGCTTGTCATCAGACACCCCTCCCCAGGGCCTTCAGGGACACAGATCATGCACCGGTGTGGGGAGAAGGTCCTTTTGGGTTAGAAAGTTAGACTACTGCAGAGGAGGGTGGGGGATGGTTGAGGGGACCATCAGGCCAAGGGCAGTAGAGAGCCCTCCTTGCCTGTACCCAGCCCCATGCTGGGACATTTAGGTTCACCCACCTCATTGCTCCTCTGCAGGCGTGGAGCCAGGATAAATGGCTCTCCTGTCAACCCCTGAGGATCCCAAGGCTCCCAAGGGTGGGAGCCAGCAAAGCTGAACCCAGAGCCCTCCAGCCAGCAGCCAAGCTCCTCCCCCCAACCCCCAACTGCAGGCACCCAAGGCTAAGCAGAGGTAGCCACGGGGGCCTTCCCAGAAAGGGGAAGCAGACAGGGGGTGGCTAGAGAGGGCAGGGCCTGGCCCGGCAGCCTGACTCAAGCCAGGCACGCCCTCTGGGGAGCCAGAGATCTGGGCAGGGGCAGCTTCCTCGCCTGGGCTCCTAGCTCCGAAGCCTAGTAGGCCATGCCCGCCCCCATGACTCAGATGCACTGACACTGCCCGCACCCTAGGCCTGCTCTCTGGGACCATGCCCAGCGTCCCCTTGGGCTCACCCAGGATGCTGGGGTGTAAGGTAGAAGCCAGAGCCCAGAGTTCAAGTCCTAGCCCTGTGCTGTGTTACCCCGGTCAGCCCGTCTTCCCTGGGCCTCCCCAAACGGAGTGATCGGCTCTCCAGCTGGCCCAGGCAAAACTAGGGATATGGCTGTTGCCTGAGGGACCCTAGCCTCCTGCTCACTCCCCTCCCTTGGGACCCCATGATCCCTTCCTGCCCCAGCAGCTCTTTCTCTTGGGAGCCTAAATTTAGCCCCGCCTGGCGGGTGAGGCCCCCACAGCTGTGCCCTAATCCAGCCAAGAGAAGCTGACACCAGTGAGCACGTATATTTAGGGTGTGACGCAGGGGTCCCGGCAGCTGCAAGTGGGAGCTGGGAGCCGTGTGAACAGGACACCCCTGGTTCCTCTGGCAGGCCAAGCCAGGTTCTCTGTCTCTCCCCCTGACCCGGCCACCTCGCCCTCCCCGAGCCCTGTCCCCCCAGACTCGAAACCTTCTAGGCCCTCTGGCCCCTTTAAGATGGCCCCTGCCTCCTCCTCATCCCTCTCAGTACTCAGTTTCCCCTTTTAAGGACATCATGGAGACACATCCAGCCTCCCAGCACCCACTCTGGCCAAGGCGTGCCTGCGTATGTGTTCCTCTGGCTCAACAAGTGGGCAGAGGAGGAGGGGGCAACAGGCTCCTGCCGAGCTGGACCAGCCCACGGAGGTTTCTGCCACGGCCTGGCCACCCACAGACCTCAACATTTGCTCCCTTTTCCGATGCCACCCGGAATCATCTCTCCGGTCAAAAAAAGAAAAAAGAGTCCTCCCTTCCCCCAACCCTGAGCTCAGCCCAGAAAGGAGAAAGGTGTGGGCACGGACGGATTCTCGGACCCCCACTCCCCAGCACTATCCACGCCGCCAAATCTAGGGGTCCTACAGACTGCAAAGGCACTTTTGAATCACAGTCTGGGACGCCAGGGCCCGAGGTGAGGCCCCTGGGTTGGGGGCAGGGTTCTCTCAGGCTCCAACGGGGGCCGCGGGGTCCCAGCCAGCCTGCGGAGGCCCCCCAGGCCTCCCTGTCACTCACCATTTCTTGGTGCACTCCACCACCAGCTCATGGTAACAGGCCACAAACTGAAACTTGGCGGCCCGCTTGCCCACGCGTTGCAGGCGCTTCCACACCGAGGTCATGGCCCCCGCCGCCCCGGCCGCTGTATCCTCAGACTCGGGGCTCCCGCTGGCCTGGGACCGCTGGCCGGCCCTGGGTCTCCATGGCCTCCGGGGGTGCTATCCGAGCCGCCCGCCCCGTCCGTCGGAGATGTTCGAGGCTCGGACCCGGGGCCGATATCCCCGGGGCGGCCGCTAGGGCCGCCGGGTGGTCCGGCTAAGTCGGCGGGTTGTCCGGGGCGCGTCGGGTCGCGGGAGCGCTGAGTGGCGAGCGCGCCGTTTCCTGGAGCCGCACCCCCGTCGGAAGGCGGGCGGGGCTCCGGCGGGGGC
>NC_043710.1:6217049-6220629 GCF_006229205.1 Suricata suricatta
GGCCTCGCGCCTAGACCGCGGTTGGCGGGGAGGGAAGGGGTACCGAGGGGGACTCCTGGACCGCAGCGCCCGATCGCAGCGCGCCGAGGCGGCGTGGCAGCGCGGGCCAGGGAGAGAGCCACCGAGAACTTGGTGCCGCCCTCTCGAGCATTGCCTTGGCCGCCACCCTTCCTGCCCGCAGCCCTGGGAGGTATGTACTGTTGGCCCCATTTCACAGGTGGTGGAAACAGAGACCCAGGAAGAACAGACTTGCTCAGGGCCACACCGAGAATCTGGGCCAGAGCCAACTGTTCTCAGCTCTGGGGTGGCACACTCCTGCTACCACGTACGTCTTAACCTAAGTAGGAAGGAGCAGAGAGTGGGGGGTCAACCTGGGTGGCCCTATCTGTGCGCAGCATCCATTTGCCAGTCTCAGACCCTGACTCCTTCGCTGTCAAGTGGGAAGATAGCCCCAGTATCCCACTGACTTGCAACGAGTGTGTGACCTTGGGCAAAGTACTAACACTCTGAGCCTCAGTTTCTACCTCTGTTAAACAGGGATAATTATAGTTCTGCCCTTTAAACAGTCACTGAGAGTATGGAATCTTGGGAAGCATTTAGCAGAGACTGGCAGATTTTCTGAGGTCTCATAAAATGGAATCCGTTATCTGGGGCGTCTGGTGGCTCAGTAGGTTGAGAGTCCAACTCTTGGTTTCAGCTCAGGTCAGGATCTCATGGTTCATGAGTTCGAACCCTGTGCCTGGCTCTGCGCTGGCAATGTGAGATTCTCTTCCTCCTCTCTCCTCACACGGTCTCTCTCTCAAAACAAATAAATGGAATCCGTTATCACAGACTAGAAAGTGTGCATGCACACACACATACGAGTTTACTCTCCCTGCCCTAAAAAGCCTGCCCCAGGCAGTCACCGCCCTGTTCACACCTCGATTAGAACGATTAGAACGCTTATCGCCTACCTGCTGGCCCAGCATGGTAATGAGCACCTGCGAGGATCAGGCTCAGACTTAGAGAGCTGCCCTGGGACTGCGTGTTAGCCTCTTGCCCTCCCTGTGATCTGGAAGGCTTGTGAATGGACCCAGGCTGGTGCTTAATAAATACTCTGAGCAGGAAAGCTGAACTGCGGGGAGTGCCTGCTGTTGTGTCCAGGAGGCGACGGACTGTACAGCAGACTGTGGGGCCTAAGGTGTGCAACTTCGAGTGCCTCTGCTTTTCATCTCAGGAAGTTATTGTGGTGGTTATGTGTGTGCCTGGATGCCTGAGCGCCCACTGTCCCCAACTGGGCAGGCTTCCTCCAGCGAGCCTGACGCCTGGGTTTGGCTCCCAGACCAGGCAGCGTGGTCTCCCTTTCCTCAGTAAGAGAAAGCCCTTTACAGATAACTCTAAAGGTTCCAAGTGCTGCGGGAGCCAGGCGGCCTGTAAGTGTGGAATGGGGTGTCTGGCACCCAATCACCCTTCATCAAAGCTGGGTCTTATGCACGGAAGCCCGGGGCCCTGCCCCCATCTCCCCTCCACGGCTTGTGTGGTCTCTAGGGAGGGCTGGGCCAACCCAACTTCACCCCATTCTGCTTCTGCAGCTGTTTCCTCCTACCCAAAGTGCACACACTAGCTCCCAGACCCTTCCTGGAGGCGCCTTCCCCTCTCCGGCCCAGGGGCCCCTAGGCCCGCTGGCTCAGGCCCACCCATTTCCTGTGCCGCCCCAACTCCGCCCCACTCGGGGTGGAAAGTTTCTCTCCAGAGAGGCGGCTCCTTCTGCTTCCTTCCCGGCGGGCCTGGAAGGACCAAAGCGAGGAGCGGAGGAGGGGAGAGGGGCTGGACTCCTACATATCCGGCCAGAGAGGGGAAGTTACTCGCCAGCCGTCGCAGAACCGCGGGACCAGCTCCGCCAGCTCCCCAGCCGCGTCAGTGGAAGGTTTCGCATTCCATCACGGGCCAGTCTCTCTGGCACTCGGGGGGTCTTGGGCGCCATCTGCCGGCAAAGCGCGGACCCGCACTTGCCAGAAACACCGCTCTTTTCCAGCCCCAGAGCCAGGCAGTCAGAACACAAGAACGCTGAGAGAGTATTTATTTACCTACGTGCCCAGGAGTCTGGCCCCTAAACTTAAATATCCAGCATGGAGCCTTGGCCCTCCTGGCCGCGGATGGGTGCAGGAATGGGAATGCCCTGGTCTAGAGCAGTGGAACCCTGGGACCAGAGGTGGGGTGCCCCTGAGCCAGCAGCTGCCAGAAGCGGCAAAAGGTGAAAAGGTGATGGGAACCAGGCACTCATCCCAATCCTAGAGATGCTAAGGGGAGGGCCAGACACTCTGCCCCACCACCGCCAGACTGCAGGTCGGCCAGGCTGGGGCGCACACACGTGGGAGAAGTGGAGGTCCAGGGCCATGGGCAAATGCTGTAGCCCAGGTGCCTGCCCCAGTGCCAGCTAACCAGAGTCAGGAGAGAGGGGGTTGGCAATTTTTGCCTCTGAGGGGCCCAGGCCTTGCCTTCTTGTCAACTGAGGTGGTACTGGGGAAAGCAGGCACTAGAAGTCTGAGTACTTACTATGGGTGAGTTTCTGAGCCTTTAGCATGTGCCCCCCACCCCCAGCTCTTCAGAGACTGATGTGGAAGGCGTCCTGCAGCCACTGGTCACGGGCGTTGTGTGTCTGGGGCACAGTGAGGGGTGGCGGGTCCGGGGGCAGGCTGGCATCGGGAGGCTCATCGTCATCAGATAGGCCAGCATCAGGTGGATAGGAGCTGTCTGAATGCAGGGAGGATGACAGGTCCTGGCACAGGCTCAAGTCTTGGCACAGGTGCTTATAGTCTTGGATTGACTCGTACAAGCCCCACAGCTGGCACAGCAGGGACATGTCCAGCTGCCGCAGCCCCACCTGCAAAAGACTGAGGGTGGGCTGGGGTTGGGGTCCAGGCCACCCTCTGCCCTAGCCAATCCTCCTGCACCTTTCTCAGCACAAAGTTTTGTGGACATCAGATGCCACCTGCAAGCTATGAATCTTTTAGGCAAGTCACTGACCCTCCTTTGTAAAATTAAGGTAACGTTTAGATCTAGCAGGATGGAATGAAATAACAAGAGTAAAGCACTTAAAACTACATGGTAACTACTGCCATAACTACAATTATTGCTACCATAGCCCCTCTGACCCACCTAGCTCCTGTAGATCTCCAGACTTAAGCTACGGGCTCCCAGCTCTGTGCCTCTGCCCTCCGCTCCACCCCGGACCCGCACGCTCAGAGGCAGACCCTCCCCCCGCCCACCTAGTCCGGGGCCGACCACTCACCATCTCTTTGCGCAGCGCTGCTAGTGCGGAGTCGAGATTGACAGGACGGCGCGGGCCGGGGGGACCGGCGGCGGCTCCCGCGTTGGTGGCGCCTGAAGCGTAGCGGGGCCCATCTGGGACACGGGCGGCGCGGCTCAGCTCGTCGTGGATGCGACTGCGCTGGCTGTAGACGCGCTCCAGCTCCCGCCACGAGCCCCCGCTGGCGTTCAGGAGACCGCTGAGGCCGCGCGGCAGCGGGGGGAGCCCGGCTAGGGTGCAGCCAGCGCCACCCGGCGCCTCGGCCGAGGGCAGCCCATTCATGACCCGGCC
>NC_043710.1:6220729-6240284 GCF_006229205.1 Suricata suricatta
CTTCCTCGCTGTGCCCGGGCCGCCGCCCGCAGGCCCCGCACCGCGCGGCCCGAGGCCAGCCGCCGCCCGTAGGCTGCGCTTTGTTCCTTCCCCGACTCCACCGACTCCGCCCCTGCCCCACCCCCTTCGCACGGGCGGGGCCTCCCTTAAAAGGGCTATGGTGGTGGGCCCACATCTCAGAAAAAGCTGAGGAAAGGGAATGGGGGAATGGACTGAACTGGAACCAGAAAGGGGATGAGGGCAACCAAAAGCGACGAACGCGGTTCTTTCATGGTTCTTTTCTGCAAACCCCACAATAATGTGTTTAATCATTCTGCCCAATTAGAACTCCCAAGGGAAAGGATGGAACCCGAGGGGCCTGGGGCGGTCAGACTTGGTCCCTGCCGCCCTGTCAGTGTCAAGTACCTGGGCTGGGCACGAAGCGAGTCAGGATGACGGTACCAGAATGCTCAGGGGAAGGAGAAGACACCAAAGGGGACTGGAACCCCAAAATCTCACTCAAGGATGGGAAATGAGCGCTGGATGGCTGAGGAGGCTGCAGGGGGGCAGGAGAGGTCCACCCCTCTGCCTTCTGCTTTTGAAGAGGCTGTGGCCGCCTCTCCCAGGAGGAAAAAACAAAAAAAAGCAGCATAGTCCTCTGCATCTTCCCTCATTCTGAGTGGGGAAACCAGGCAGAAACAAGCCCAACTCATCTCTCAGGGCATCAGGAACAGACAGTAGTAGGGTCAGAGGCCAAAGGCAGGAAGCTCATGGAGCTGGGGCTGGCATGCAACTCAGAACCAAGAAAAGAACAAACCACACAAGAGGAGAGCTGTTTTTCTAGAGGGTTCTTCTCAGGAGGGACCTCTTAGTGTTGAAGCTGCCGCAGGCTGCGCAGAGCCTCAGCACAAGCTCGGATTAGGCTACACAGCTGGATGCTAGTCTCCAGGGAGGTGCTAGGGCCCAGTTCAGCAGAGGCCCAGGTCAGCTTCTGCAGGAGGGCTTCCTGCGTGCAGGCCAGGACATCTGCATTTGGAGGCACAGCAGGAGGGGGTGGCCCCTGGGCTGCCTTGAGCCCTGCGGCAGCTCCCTCACAGTGCTCTGGCCGGGGTACTGGGGGCTGAGAGGCTGGCCGAGAGCCCACGGGGAGCTCCGAGGCAGAGGCAAGCTGGTGTTCCCGAGCTTGGGAGAGGGCAGCCTGGGCATTCAGAGCTACAAAAAGGAGAAAGTGGGTGGAATGGTCAGGGCCTGTCCCCTCGCAGCCCTGAGCCACCTCCTCACTCGTTACTGTTCCTGCTCTTCCTAGGCGTAAGATGTTTTTCCTGCCCCTCTATTGGGTAACTCATCCATTTTCTTCTTTGTGTCAAAGGTATTCGTGCCCTTGATTCATCTCTCCCATCAGGATTATGCCCGCCTGAGCGCAGACTCTTCACAGTGTCTGCACACGGTAGGTGTTTAGTGCTCTTACTGAACGAATGGTCCTTTCTAGAGCCGAAAAGAGAAAGCATCTTGCCTCCGCCCCACCCGCAGACTCCACTGTCACCTCCCAAACCTACACTCGACCCCTCACCCGGATTATCTTTATCCACGTCTGAGTCGAGCTCCTGACAAGCCACGCAGTAGATTTTCCGCTGTTTGTCTTGGAGGAGGATCGTCTGGAAGCGGAAAGCCGGGGGCAGGAGTGAGACGCAGGCCCATGGAATCCCGGGGGGAGAGTTGAGGAAGGGCCGTTGAGGCCTGCGCCGCTGCCCCATCCCCGACCCCACCGTCCCGAGCCTCTCCTCACCCCGCAGTCCGTGCACGTCTCGCCCAGCATGCGGTAACCACGCAGCAGGTAGTCGCCCATGAGTCTGGAGATGCGATCCTGTCGCTCCCGTCGCGCTTGCAGAACCTTCGTCTCCGCTTCGGTGGGGGGCTCCCAGGAGAAATCGTCGACTTCTGGCGGAAGAGAGTCACAAGAGACAGAGGGGTCTTGCCCGAGCGGGCTGCCTCCTGCATCCCGCAACCACAGCTCCCCGCAGCCCAAGTCCTCACCAGCGCCGTTCAGGGCCATGTCGCCGTTCTCTCCACTAGGCTCACCGGAAGTGACGTACAAGCAGAGCGCTTTCCACTCGGCTCCGCCCCCTCCGCTCAGTCCTAGGATGAGGGCGGAAACGGCACCTCTCCGACGTCAACATGCCCAGAGTGGGGCGTGGTTTCTGCTGGCCCGACGGCGAGCCCCGCCTCCGGAGCCAGGTCCGCGCCCTTTGGGCTGGCGGGGCCGCGGGAGGGGAGGCTGCGGGGTCACGCCGCTCGGGTCGCAGACCCGGAAAGCGGGTGTGCAGGGTTGCCGTTCCTACCCGTCGCAGATGAAAATGACCATTTGGCTGGAGAAATCCCCGCTGGCCTCCACCTGCCCTCGGGCCTCCCTTTCCGCACAGGTCGCACCGGGCCGGCTGGGCAGTGGCGTCATCACAGCACCCTTGGTGAGAACTAGTGGCCTCCTGCGCGCGCTTAGAGCCTCCTCAGGCCTCAGTACTTCCCGGCATGGCAGGCCAGGCGGGGATCCTCCTCCCTTTCTATTCCTTTCAGCCTGTTTCAAGACACTGCCAGCCCGTTCTGCATATTCGGAGTCCGGGTTTGCCGACCCCCTTAGCCCCAAGGCCTGGGACTGATGCAAAGTCGGCCCCTAACTTTTTTTTGAAGTTTAAGCCCTCAGTGGGGCTCCTGGGTGGCTCAGTCGGTTGAGCGGTCGACTTCGGCTCAGGTCATGATCTCAAAGTTGTGGGTTCGAGCCCCGCGTCAGGCTCTGTGCTGACAGCTGAGCCTGGAGCCTCCTTCTGTCTCTCTCTCTCTCTCTCTCTCTCTCTCTCTCTCTGCCCCTCTCCCACTCACGATCTCTCTCTTAAAAATAAATAAAACATTTTTTAAAATTAATAAAAAATAAATAAACATTTTTAAAAAGTTTACGCTCTCAAAACGCTGGCTGACTGCAAAGCGCTGAACTGGGCTCACACAAGTGCTGGTCCAGCGGCAGCAAGAGGTTCCTGCCAGACTGTGAGGCTGAGGGACCTACTACTTATGACCGTAATGTGTTTTGTTTTGTTTTTTTAGGTGGGTCTCTGTTAAAATGACTAGTGCTCCCTGAACTTTGGTCTTGATTTTTCCCCCTCTTCTGTGTTCTTTTTCTTTATACATTCTCTCCTTTATTAAATTTAGAGAAGGCAGCCCGGGCAGGCAGTGGTCCCCGGATGTGCAGCCTGAAGCGCCTTAAGGCTACACCCAGGGCAGGGGAGAAGGAGCTAGGATTTAGCCACCCACCAATCTAATCAGCAACTTCCTTCTTTGACCACACAGCACATGCTTCTGCGGTCTTACCTGAAGATTAGTGCCCTCCTCTTGGGCCCATCTTCCTTCTACATAGACTCCCTGGAACTGCCATTTTCTGACCCTTGCTGCCTCCTGCTTACCTGGGGAGCCCTGTGCTCCTTGTCTGTGTCTCCATCTCCCACCAGGCTCTTAGGCAGTCGCGCTCCGGACTCGGAGCCCGGCCCGAGGTCACTTCTGCCAGGCCGACCAGCGGCACTCTTGGACTCTCCCTGTGTGCACAGACCCTCCAGGCCCGTATCGCTTCCGCTCCCAGCCCCGTCCTAAACTCATTTCATCAGCATGGCCAGTATCCCTCCACAGCTTAGTCTTTCTGGCACGAATTAAGACCCTGGCACTCATCCTCCTGTTTAATCCCTTCCGTTCACTCCCCGTGACTGCCGTTTCCAGAAGGTACTACTGTTATCCCCATTCTACAGAACAGGAAACAATCATGCCTTAAAATTTTTTAAATAAAATTTATTTATTTTTGAGAGACACAGAGACAGAGCACAAGTGGGGGAGGGGCAGAGAGTGAGGGAGGCACAGAATCGGAAGCAGGCTCCAGGCTCTGAGCTGTCAGCATAGAGCCCGATGTGGGTCTCAAACCCACGGACTGTGAGATCATGACCTGAGCCGAAGTTGGATGCACAACTGACTGAGCCACCCAGGCGCCCCTATAATAATGCTTTAAAGACATAAATCAGGGGGTGCCTGGTGTTCAGTCTTAACTAAGCGTCCAACTTCGGCTCGTATCATGATCTCACAGTTGGTGAGTTCGATCCCCACGTCAGGCTCTGTGCTGACAGCTCAGAGCCTGGAGCCTGCTTCGGATTCTGTGTCTCCCTCTCTCTCTGCCCCTCCCCTGCTTGCTCTCTGTCTCTCTCTCTCTCTCTCTCTCTCTCGAAAATAAATAAACATTTTAAAAAGGATACAAATCAAGTCATATCACTCTTTTGTCAAAACGCTCTGGCATCTCATCACATCTAGACAAAAATCCAAAGTCCTTACTGTGGTCTCCAAGGTCCTGTGACTCTGGCTCCTGTCCCCCGCCCCTCTGTCCCACTCTCCCTGCATGGCCTCTGTCCCATTACTCAAGGGAATTCCCATCACCTTTCTCTCCTCAGAGCCCCTCCCGGCCTCAAATTGTGCAGGACGGCGGGCAAGGCGCGGGCCTGGAGTCAGGCAGGCCTGGATTTGATACCGGACCCGCTGCTTGCGGCCTGTGCCGCCGGGAGAAAGTCACTTCACTTCTCTGCACTTCCAGGTCCTCATCTGTGAACCTGGGTCAGTTATACCCACTTGGCAGGGTTGCTGTGGGGATTCAGTGAGATGTGAGGAGAGAGGGGGGAGGGGACAGCTGTCTGCCAGCCTCTCGCACGAATGAAGGTTTAGTGAGCAGAGACACGACCTTCATTCCGAACTATCTTTCCGGGATGTTTGTATAGTGAACAGCCTTGGACAAGAGATAGCAAAGGACGAGCATACTTACTGCCCAAGCAGTATAATATATAAATATATAGAAATAAATAATAATTTATTTATTATAAAATACCTGGACGGTCCGAGCTCAGAGTCCCTCTACTGTAACACAACTCACTCTGTGTGCAGGCTTCCATATGAGCCCACCTACATTGCACTGATGAGACTTGAGGGGAAGGGGAAGTGACAAATTCGCTCACGCTCATAACGCTGACTGTGCTGCGATGAAGTCCTTTATCTCTGACCTGGAAGTCTCATGTCTTCTGCCAGTATCTCTGAAGTTGTGTCACCTTGTTTATTGGAAAGTAGGGTGAAATGAGAGACCCTTCGCAGTTCCTGACTGTTCGGGCACTAAGGACGAAGTTCTGATGGAAACACGGTTTTCTGTGAGAGGAAGTGTGAGGACCTCACGAGCCGGTGCACACGTTTTGAGGGAAGGCCAAGGGAATCAGCATGTTGACCGAACTGTATCACTAGCTAATCCGTAAGCGGCCTTTGGCTTTATTTCCTGTTCATGAGAACGAGTTAGGGAGGCAGTTGCAGGTGGAGTTCGTGGAAGTAGGCTCAAAGGCAGCTGCCCAGGTTGTCGCTAACTCTCCTCTGGGGGGGACTGGGGAATGGAGGGGTAGTTGCTCACGGCTGAGCAGTCAGCCTCAGGTCTGTCCCATTGTAACAACCAGTACTAAGAGTCATTTTGGGCATACAGAAGCTTCCATCCCCTTTCAGACAGCACACACACACTAAACATGAACGGAGGGGAATTTATTACCACTGTGGACAAGGGTCAGCTGAATCATGAGAATTTTGCTGGCTCACTTGGGAGATGAAGGGAAGGACACGTGATGCTTGTTAAGAAGTGGACCTTGGGGCGCCTGGGTGGCTCAGTCGGTTAAGTATCGGACTTTGGCTCAGGTCAAGATCTCACGGTTCATGGGTTCGAGCCCATCAGGCTCTGTGGTGACAGCTAGCTCAGAGCCTGGAGCCTGTCTTTGGATTCTGTATCTCTCTCTCTAACCCTCCCCTGCTCATGCTGTCTCTCTCTCAAAAAGTATATAAAACATTAAAAAAGGAAGAAGAAGAAGTGGACTATCTTACCGCTTGGTCCTCCCTACTGTCTATCATGCCAGTCTTTTTTTTTTTTACGTTAATTTATTTTCGAGACACAGAGAGACAGAGCATGAGCAAGGGAAGGGCAAAGAGAGGAGGAGGCTCCAGGCTCTGAGCTGTCAGCACAGAGCCCGACGTGGGGCTCAAACTGTGAGATCAGGACCTGAGCCGATGTCAGCTGCTTAACAGACTGAGCCACCCAGGCGCCCCCATCAGGCCAATCTTATACCCATTCCCAGATGACGATGAAAGGTCTCAGTTTTGTTTCGGTTTTTTTTTTCCTTTTTCCCAGTGAGTCCGAGCTGCTATGTCAGCTTTATCCCATTCAGGAAGATTCTCTTGAGACAAACTCCCTTAGGAAACCATAGATGAGGCATTGATTACTCTGGGTTCTTTTATTGTCGTAGTGTGGGTTCACAGTGCTGCTAAAGGTGACCAAAAGAAATCTGGATAAATTCTTGTGATCAGCTCCACTGTCCTAGAAAATGATCCTAGACCTTACACCAAAACCCGGGAAAAAACAAGGTGTTATTATCACAATGAAACAAATAGCTTCCACCAAGGTAGTTTCCTTTAAAAGTCACAGCTGTGCAAGTCAAGCCCAAGTACTAACAGACATCTACGGAACACTCCAACCAACAATAGCGGAAGGCATGTTCTTCTCGGGTGTATATGGAACGTTCTCCAGTAGGGACCCTATGGTAAACCATAAAACAAGTCTCGGTACGTTTAAAAGAGTTGAAATAATACAAAGTATGTTCTCAGACCACAATGCAATGAAATTACCAGCAACAGAAGGAAATTTAGGAAATTCACAAATACGTGGAAAGTAAACAACATATTCTAAAATGACTAATAAGTCATAGAAGAAAGCACGTGGGAGTAAAAAATCACATGGGAAATTAGAAGCTACTTTAAGGTTTATGAAAACAAAAACACAACATACCAAAACTTAAAAGATGCAGCCAAAGCAGTGCTTAGAGGGAAATCTATAGTTGTAAAATCTTATTTTTTTTTAATTTTTAAATGTTTATTTATTTTTGAGAGACAGAGACAGAATGCAGGCAAGGGAGAGGCAGAAAGAGAGGGAGACAGAGAATCTGAAGCAGGCTCCAGGCTCTGAGCTAGCGGTCGGCACAGAGCCCGACATGAGGCCCAAACTCACGAGCAAGCTGTGAAATCATGACCTGAGCCAAAGTCAGACACTTAACCAATTGAACCGCCCAGAAACCCTTAAGACCTTAAATTTTAAGAGAAAAAAAGATAGATCTAAAATCAATAGCCTAAACTTCCACCTTAAGAAAAGAGAAAAAGAGGGGCACCTGGGTGGCTCAGTTGGTTAAGCATCCGACTTTGGCTCAGTTCATGACCTCATGGCTTGTGAGTTCGAGCCCCGCATTGGGCTCTATGCCATAACTCAGAGCCTGGAGCCTGCTTTGGATTCGGTCTCCCTCTCTCTCTGTCCCTCCCTCACTTGTTCCCTCCCTCTCTCTCAAAAATAAATAAACATTTAAAAATTTAAAAAAAGAGACAATAGAAACAGAAGATAACCCCAAAGCAAGCGAAAGGAAAGCTATAGTAAAGACGAGAGAAAATCAACTAACTTACACATTAGTTCATTGAAAAGATCAACAGGATTGACAAACCTTCAGCTCACTGACCACCTCGGGCCCGGGTTAGCCAACGGGTACGAACCTTGCCGCTGCAGCCAGAAAGCAGCGTGACTGTGGCTCTAGGTCAACGATAGGTAGGCAGAAATGTGAAGTCGAAAATGTCCGTGATGATAATCCTGCTGTCCGACCGGGGGCTTTGCAGGGCAGTGCGTTCAGCTGACTGTGGAAACAAATCGTGGCTGATCGGTCGAGGTCACTCATGCAGATGTCCCTGCTGTGGGCCATTCTCTAAGGGGACTGGCCGGAATCGAGCTGTCGATCCGCCCCGCGTTGCCCAGACTGTCTCCATTTCTTCCTGGATCTTTCATCACACCAGACATGACAACACATCCACCATCATAGAAGGGGCACAGAGTAAGAGACTCTACGCTTCTTGTGCAGAGGCCAGTGCTCCGTGCCAACCTTGTGATTCCTGCCCAATGTTCGTCTGTTTGTCCTGTGACCAGGGAGGCCACTGTGCGTGTAGTGTTCCCTGTTCACTCCCGAGGGAATCGAATACATAGACCCTCTTACTTCTTCTTGGAGCTCTTGGTGTGACTTTTTCAGGTTACGGAGGTGCCACGCCAGTCCAGTCAGCCAACTTTGGCCACACCATTGTGGTTCTTGAGAATAATCTGTGCTTTTTACTTTCTGGATGATTTGTAATCTACCAACAGTGCAACTTTTATCCCAAAAGCCGCCAACAGTGGGCTGATAGTCTAGGGATTTGGTGGCCCTTCCGTGCTATCATCTACAGGCAGGTGGCACTGTTGAGTGTTGAAGTAGTTTCCTCAAAAAATAAATTCAAGGGGCCCCTGGGTGGCTCAGTCGGTTAAGCAGCGGACTTCAGCTCAGGTCATGGTCTCATAGTCTGTGGGTTCGAGCCCTACACCGGGCTCTGTGCTGACAGCTCAGATTCTGTGTCTCCCTGTCTCTCTGCCCCTCCCCTGCTTACACTCTCTCTCTCTCTCTCTCTTTCAAAATAAAATAAAGACATAAAAAAGTATTTTAAAAAAAGTTTAAGGAGGCCTGAGTGGCTCAGTTGGTTAAGCGTCCGACTTTGGCTCAGGTCATGGTCTCACAGTTCACGGGTTTGAGCCCCGCATCAGGCTCTATGCTGATAGCTCAGAGCCGGGAGCCTGTCTTCGGATTCTGTGTCTCCCTCTCTCTCTGCCCCTCCCCTGCTCATGCTGTCTCTCTCTCTCTCTCTCTCTCTCTCTCTCTCTCTCTCTCTCTCAAAAAGAAATAAAACATTAAAAATTATTTTAATTAAAAATTTTTTTAATTAAAAATATGTGCAACTCTTGATCTTGGGGCCATGAGTTCAAACCCCAAGTTGTGGGGTAGAGTATACTTAAAAAATAATAAACTCAAAAATATCTCTGGCCCTCCCTCCTGATCCACAGAACTCAGTACAGCAGTCCAGTCACTGAACGTGGCTGTCCCCAGGATGGGACCATCTCCCCTTGGCTGTGTCCTTTGCAATAATCAGGATGGAGGAGATAGACCAGTTCTAAAAAGTCACTGAGGCACCTGGCGGTCTCAGTTGGTACAGCATGCCACCCTTGACTCAGGGTTGTGAGTTTAAGCCCCATGTTGGGTGTAAAATCTTTAGAAAATTAAAAATTAAAAAAAAATCAGGCTTCTACACTCACCATTCCTGGACATATGATATGATTCTTCACTTCCTGTTACACAGGCCCAGCCTGGTTGGTGCATCTCCTGGGTGGCAGCTCCAAAGGGACCTACAAGATTTACATTGAATTGTGGCTCAACCCCCGAGGTTCTCTTGTCGGACAGACATGGTCCTGGGTTGTGACAACAACCGGAGTGCCTGGTGTGTACACCTCTCTCTCTGAGTCCCCAGCAGTGGCCCACATGTCGACAAGGGACACAATGGGTCCTTGTAAGTTTTATACAAATGCTCTTGTCCTCTTACCAGACCCTTCCAGATGAAAGGTGTCAGCAGGGAGTAATTGGGAACAGGTGACGTCCTGGCTACTGGAACAGAACAGATTGATTTTGTGACAACAGAAGTAAAACCGCCACCTTGGCAGCTGGGGAAGGAGACACAGGAGACAGGCAGGAGAGACATTAATGATCTCTGTCTCTCCAAGCCACCTGAGCCTCTCTTACTAAGGAAACCATCCTGGTCCAATGCGTGCAAACTGTCACAAGTGCCTTAAACTTGACTGACTGACTCCTGGGTCTGTTATCCTCCACTCGACAGCTCTGACCTTGGTTTGACTGCCACCCTGCTAGAGCTGAGAGCCCGCAGTCGGCGGAGGGCAGCCTCGGCCCCTGTCCTTCTCGCATGGGACCCCTGCCACCACCAGCACCCCTGGTGCGCTCTTCACCCCCAGTCCTGGAGCCACCATCACTCAGACATTCCCTGGGGTAGATGAGTGCCGTCCGGCTGGTGGCACGGACAATCCTCCATCAGTCCCTCCAAAACCAAAGACTAGACTCAATTATTTGACATGGGCTGGGAGCTCTAAGGCTACTAGTGCGCGGAGAAGCCACATGGGAGGCACTGTCAGTTGTCCCCAGCTGATGTAGGTCCCACTTGGGGTGGGGCCAGGTGTCTTCCCAGAGCACCGTGTCCACCTTTGAGACTGTACACCTTGTGCGGAAGTCAAATATCAACTTGCCTCAGGATGACTTTCTGAAAACAGGATGACTTGAAATTTCTCTGACTTTAGTTGAAGAAATCCATGGCACTCCCTTGGCCTAGAAGGCTCTTAGTAGAGTTTTTTTTATTCTATTTTTTTAATGTTTATTTATTATTGAGACAGAGAAACAGCACATGAGTAGGGGTGGGGTAGAGAGAGAGGGAGACACAGAATCAGCAGGCTCCAGGCTCTGAGCTGTCAGCACAGAGCCCGACTCGGGGCTTGAATGCACGAACTGTGAGATCATGACCTGAGCCGAAGTCAGACACTTAACCGACTGAGCCACACAGTCGCCCCTCTTAGGAGAGTTTTAAATCACTAACGAATGTTGTTATGGATGCTAGAATTTCCCTGGACTTCTTCCTTGCCAGGCAGGGCAGAGTCAGTGCAATGTGATATATTCTGCTCTATCTACCTGGGTTCATGCTTCTGGCCAAGTGGAAAGGTGGATGCAGAGACCTAAGAAGCAAGCAACCTGGCCTTTTGTTGTTGTTGTTTATTTTTAAAGTAGGTTTCACACCCAGCATGGAGCTGAATGTGGGGCTTGAACTCAAGACCCTAAGATCAGGACCTGAACTGGGGGGGGCTTGGGTAGCTCAGTCAGTTAAGTGTCCAACTTCAGCTCAGGTCATGATCTCACGGTTCATGAGTTCGAGCCCCACATTGGGCTCTGTGTTGACAGCTCAGAGCCTGGAGCCTGCTTCGGATTCTGTGTCTCCCTCTCTCTCTGCCCCTCCCCTGCTCATGCTCTGTCTCCCTATCAGAAATAAATAAACATTAAAAAAAAAAAAGACCTGAACTGAGATCAAGAGTCAGATGATTAACAGTCACCCTACATCCTCACTTTTTAAGGAAGATCTGATGCTTTATGAATTTGTTGAACTAGGACCCTAAGGGGCATGGTTGAAGTTGAGGTCAGTACTATAAATTGGTCCCATTCTGCTGCTTGAATTCCTGTTGAGAGAAGCTGTAAGTATGGTGTGTGTGACAAACTGAACAGAGTGACTCCCAGACTCTGCTGATCAGATTTGCTAATGGTGTGGTACACTCATGGGAAAATCTGCCAAAATCTGAGACAGTTCAGAAATAGGGATCATTGTTATTGCACAATAGTGCTCCAGGAGTCTCTTAAGTTTCTGCACATTTTGCAAGAGAGGGACTATCTCCCTTGTCCTGGACTCCTCTCAAGGATGTTGGTATATCAATTGGTTAAGAGTCCGACTTCAGCTCAGGTCATGATCTCACGGTTCGTGGGTTCGAACCCCCATGTCAGGCTCTGTGCTGACAGCTCAGAGCCTGAAGCCTGCTTCGGATTCTGTATCTCCCTCTCTCTATAACCCTTCCCCACTTGTGCTCTGTCTGTCTCTGTCTCTCAAATATAAATAAATGTAAAAAAAAATTTAAAAAATAAAGGATATTGGTATACTGAGCAGCCATGGAAGAGAAAATGGAGGCAATGTCTTCTCTAGAGCAAAAGGGGAAACATGCATGCTGGCCATTAGAAAAGATTAGGGCTCATCAAGAAGATGCGGTACACACACACACACACACACACACACACAATGGAATATACTTGAAAATGAAAAAGAATGAAAGCTTGCCATTTGCAACAATGTGGATGGAACTGGAGGGTATTGTGCTAAGTGAGATAAGTCTGTCAGAGAGAGAAAGACAGATATCATATGTTTTCACTCATATGTGGAATTTGAGAAACTTAACAGAAGACCATGGGGGAGCAGAAGGGGAAAAAGTTACAAACAGAGAGGGAGGCAAATCATAAAAGACTCCTAAGACACCAACTAATCTCTAACAAAGCAGGAAAGAATTTCCAATGAAATAAAGAGAGTCTCTTCAGCAAATGGTGCTGGGAAAACTGGACAGCGACATGCGGAAGAATGAACCTGGACCACTCTGGTACACCACACATAAAAGTAAACTCAAAATGGATGAAAGGCAGCGGCGCCTGGGTGGCTCGGCCGGTTGGACATCCGACTTCGGCTCAGGTCATGATCTCACACTTCGCGGGTTTGAGCCCTGCATCAGGCTCTGTGCTGACAGCTCAGAGTCTGGAGCCTGCTTCAGATTCTGTGTCTCCCTCTCTCTTTGCCCCTCACATGCTCACACTCTGTCTCCCTCCCTCTCTCTCGGTCTCAAAAGTAAATAAACATTTAGAATTTTTTAAAAAAATGGATGAAAGGCCTAAATGTAAGACAGGAAGCTATCAAAATCCTCGAGGAGAAAGCAGGCACAAACTTCTTTGACCTAGTCTGCAGCAACTTCTCACTCAACACGTCTCCGGAGGCAAGGGAAACAAAAGCAGAAATAAACTTTGGGACCTCATCAAAATAAAAAGCTTCGGCACAGAGAAGGAAATGATCAGCAAAACTAAAAGGCAACCTATGGAATAGGAAAAGATATTTGCAAATGACATATTGGATAGAGGTAGTAACCAAAATCCATAAAGAACTTATCAAACTCAAACTCAAAAAAACAACCCAGTGGAGAATTGGGCAAAATACATCAATAGACACTTCTCCAAAGAAGACCTCCAGATGGCCAACCGACACATGAAAAAATGCTCAACGTCACTCATCATCAAGGAAATACAAATGAAAAGCCACAGTGAGATGCCACCTCACACCCTCAAAATGGTTAACATGAACTCAGGCAACAACAGATGCCGCGAGGATGCGGAGAGAGAGGAACCCTTCTGCACGGCTGGCAGGAGTGCAAACCGGGGCCGCCACTCGGGAAAACAGTATGGCGGTTCCTCAAAAAAAATAAAAATAAAAATAGAACTACTCTATGATCCAGCAATTGCATTACTAGGTATTTATCCAAGGGATACAAGTGTGCTGTTTCAAAGGGGCACATGCACCTCAATGTTTATAGAAATGCTATCAACAATATACAAAGTATGGAAAGAGCCCAAATGTCTGTCCATCAACAGATGAATGGATAAAGAAGATATGGTGTGTATATATATGTACACACACACACACACACACACACACACACACAATGGAGTACTATTCAGTAATAAAAAAGAATGAAATCTTGCCATTTGCAACTATGTGAATGGACCTAGAGGGTATTATGCTAAGAGAAATCGGTCAGTCAGAGAAAGACAAATGTCATATGACTTCACTCATATGAGGAATTTAAAATACAAAATAGATGAACATAAGGGAAAGGAAGCAAAAATAATATAAAAACAGGGAGGGGAACAAAACCTAAGACACTCTTAAATATAGGGAGCAAACGGGGTTGCTAGAGGGTTGTGGGAAGGGAGATGGGCTAAATGGGTGAGGGGCATTAAGGAATCTACTCCTGAAATCATTGTTGCACTGTATGCTAACTACCTTGAATGTAAATTTAAATAAATAAGTAAACAAGAGAGACTCTTGAGTACAGAGAACAAACTGAGGGTTGATGGGGTGGGGGGCAGGGAAAATGGGTGATGGGCATTGAGGAGGGCACTTGTTGGGATGAGCACTGGGTGTTGTATGGAAGTGATGAATCACAGGAATCTTCTCCCGAAGCCAAGAGCGCACTGTATATATTGTACACTAGCCAGCCTGACAACAAATTTAGAGTCCTCTCCATAGTGCAATCCACTGTGTGCAGACATCTGTCTGGTGCATTGACACCACCTCCATGGGACTTAGGGACAAGGGACTAATGTCAATAGGCTGATGATCACACCGTTTCCTGTGCCATGAGTAATAAAATCCTTTGTCTCTGACCCAAGAATCTCATGTCTTCTGCCAGCATGCACAAAACAATGGTGGGCTCACTTCTAGTCTGCAAGTAGGGGGCAATCTCAGCCCCTTCCCAGTCCTTGACAGGGATACAAAGAACATCCTAGAAAAGCTGGTGGTGAAGCTTATTCAAAGGAGTCATGGTAGGCAGCCCAGCCATCGGGGAAGCAGTGGGCGTGGACTCTTTCAGACACGCCCTCACCAAAGAGTCTATCACGCCTTCAAGTGAGCCAGCCCGACATCAGTCCCTACCTGTAGCGCTGCCGGCATGACAGTGGTTAGGGCCATTCCTCAGTGGTGGCAAACACTGTGGTGGCAGATGTACTCACACAACTCAGTGACAGCCACCCTTGCCTGCCTCGTTGGGAGGTCAGGTTCACACGGTACCAAGTGATCTATGCTGAAGAGCTGTGACTCTGAAAAGCATAATTTATGTTACTATATTTTCACACGAATAGGCACCCAAAAGGGGTCGGTTTTTCTTCTTATTTTTCACTGCAAGTTTAATTAACCTGAAATTTCTGTGGAATAGGAAAGGGCTAGACGATACAGTGATAACAAATACTACTACTCACCTTTCAGTGTGTGGGCTTCCTTGGGGCAGGCACTATGCTAAAGGCTTTTCACAAACTATCTCATTTGATGCTCAGGACAGCCCTGCGAGTTAGGTCTTATCATCATCTCCAGTTTACAGATGAGGAAACTGAGGCTTGGACAGGTTAAGAGATTTCTCCACGATCCCTCTGCCGGGGTGTGACAGGCTGGGGCTCCATCCAGGCAGTGCACTTCTAGAGCCTGATTCTCAGTGGGCCTTTCCTGTGTTTGAAAGGTGCAGAGGGGTAGCAGGGCCAGAGACGCTGTCTGATGGATCGAGCACGAAGAAAGGTTCTTTTCATTTTCCAATCCCATCCCTTGTCACAGTACGTGGCACCCAGGACTCAGTGAAAGCCACTCTCACCACAGTGTCTTCGGAGAGAGATGCTTCAGGGCAGAACCGCCCCCTCCAGGCCTCTGAAACTTCCCACTGATGAGCAGCCTCCCCCACTCCCCTACCCCTCCCAGTCATGCCTTTCTTCAGAGCCTAGAAACTTCCTAAAGACACTCAGAACTCTGGAGGTGGCACAGAGCCCCTCTACCGGTGGTTGTACCCACCTCCCCACAGGCAGCCCATCATGGTTCCCAGACTCAGTATACTGAGTACTTAGTACGTGGCCAGCACCCACTAAGCGTTTCCTAAATGCCAGCTCATGTGAATCCCTGTTTAACAGCGAGGAAATTGACATAGAGAAGTTGAAGAGTTTTCCCAGTTCCCATAGTTGGTACAGGATGCAGCCAGGAAAATCTAAGGCCAGAAAACCACCTCTGTGTCCGCTGCCTCCTGAAATGTAACTTCCGTACACCGGCTGCTGCTCTCCTGTCCCGCCAATTCCCCTAATGAGACATTGGGAGCCCTGGGTTTGAGTCCCGGCTCTGCTGTTGACCGGCGGTGTAAACCTGGCCAAGTCCCTTGCCTTCTCTGGGCCTCAAGAATCCTCCTGTGGGGCACCTGGGTGGCTCAGTCAGTTGAGCGTTCAGCTTCGGCTCAGGTCATGATCTCGCGGTTCGTGGGTTCGATCCCCACGTCAGGCTCTGTGCTGACGGCTCAGAGTCTGGAGCCTGTCTTTAAACTCTGTGTCTCCCTCTCTCTCTCTGAGCCTCCCCTGCTCATGCTGTGTGTGTCTCTCTCTCTCAAAAATAAATTTAAAAACATTAAAAAACAACAACAACAAAGAACTCTCTCCACACAGTCTTCCCTAACATTTAAGCAGGTATGCACATTCCCTGGGGCCTAGGTCCCCTGCCTCCTGTTTGTCCTAGCCCAGTGGCGCTCGTCAGTGCCCCAGGCCCCACGCACCTATCTTTCGGACATTTGTGGGACTCTTTTCGTTCCTCCCTCCCAAGAGCATTTGTGTATGTTTCGGATCAGGCACGCTTGAGTTCGATTCCCACACTTGACTCACCTGATGACTGGAGTCTATGTTTCATCTATCAAAGCCTCAATACCCACTTTTGCGGGTCACTGGGAGGATGTAATAATGTAACAGTGTAAAGCGCATGGTAAATGATGGGTGCTCTTGTGGCTCACTCCATTTAGCCAATCAACAAACCTTCTGTGTGCCGGGCCCTGTGCTAAGATCTGGAGACAAAGGTGTGCCTTCCTGGGATGGATGGGAGACAGAAAATAAAGAAGTAAACACACCTATAAGGAAGAATGTTTCAGGCGTGACTGGGTAGCTCAATGAGTTGAGGGTCCGACTCTTGATTTCAGCTCAGGTCACGATCACGCTGAGTCAGGCTCTGCGCTGATACTGCAGAGCCTGCTCGGGATTCTCTCTCCCTCTCTCTCTGCCCCCACTCCACTCGCTCTCTTTTTCAATAAACAAACTTAACAACAACAACAACAAAAAGGCAATTCTGGCACCAGGTAGAAGAGGGACCAGGGCAGGCGAAAGTGGCAGTGGAAGACCTGTTAGGCAGCAGAAATGATCTGGAATGACCGAAAAGGTCATGGTCCCCTTGGATTTAAGGAGAACTCTATCTAGGAGGCACAGAAGCATGCTGGTGGCTTCTGGGGAGGTGGGATGGCTGGGTGTAGCGACACAGAAGATAAGCCTAGACCGTGGGCAGGCCCCAAGAGTTGGACCGTGGAAGTCTGCCCTGCTGGTCCACTCTGCCTCCTTGTCCTCCTTGCTCCGTGGCCAACCTCGTGTGCTGAAGCCTCCCAGTGGCCCCTGCCCACAGGCTTCCTTTGGGGTTCAGCCCCTCCGAGGCCCAGCTGGACAAGAGGAGACTACAGTAATATTGCCTCTGCCCAGCCCCCTCCCTGCAGGCAGCAGGTGGACTGGTGCCCAGGGTCTTAGCTGCAGGCCACAGCTCCCATTCCTGTGGCGCCAGGCTGAGGTTAGTCAGGTAGTCGGTCCCCTAGAGTCCCTTCAGTGGCCAGGGCTTCCCTCTGCTGCCCCTGGGGACCTCCTTGCCCTCTGTCAGCAGTCCCTCCCATCCAGCCCCCTTGATCACCCACTGTTCCCTGCTCTGGCTCCCCACTGAGCTTAAGGAGTTTGGTGATGACGACAGATAATACCATTTACTGAGCACTCAGAATGTGCCCGGTACTGGGCTAGGTGCTTGCTTTCATTGCCCGAAGTCACTGCGTCCCCTCAGCAGCCCCCGAAGAAGGGCTGTCACCATCCCATCCTGCTTTCAGCAGCAGGAGACACGCTGGCCACACACTCCTCGCAAACACGCCTCAAACTCTTCCGATCATGCTCCTGGCTTTCCTCCGTGCTCCCTCCTGCTGTGCTTTCTGAGTCACTCCGGACGCTGCCTCCTCTCCCTGACCTGGGAGTGGGGACCTCCCTGGTTCACCCAGAGCCCTGTTCTCTCCCAGGCTGAGCCCGTCCTTTCCCATGGCCACCGATGCCACTGTGTGCTGGGGGCCCCAAGTCTATGTCTTCGGGCCAGACCTTCTGTCTGAGCTCTAGTCCCCTGGGTTGAGATGTCTCTCTTTGGATGATACAAGCATCTCAAACTCGGCAAGTCCCGAACAGAACTCCAGGCTCTTCCCCGCATCTGCCTCTCCTCTGCCACCAGCGGGCTCTGGCCAGACACCCGGAGCCATTCATTCCACCTGCCCATCGGGTGCCCGCCACTCACCCAGTGTCTGGGTTCCCCCTCCCAAACACATCTCCGCTGTGTCCAAGCTATAGCCTCTCCTCTGGGACCCCCTCCTGCCTTGATACAGTCCCACTGCAATGACAATAAAGCTCAGATTCCTCCCGGTGCCTCCCACGTCCATATTCTCTCCCACTTTGTACCCTGATGTTTTGCTTGCCTTTAGTTCCTAGAAGAACCGAATCTCTCTCCCCTCCCATCCCCCAGCCCTGCATGTCCCCTGACCATCCCTGGACCTGTCCATCCCTGCCCTCAATCCCTCAGGCCTCCCGCAAGGCCTCCCTCCCGCTTGGCTGGCCAGCTCCCAGGCTCTTGCTCCCAGCTCCTTGCTCTTCTCTGTCACCAGCAGGCCTCTGTTGTAGCCACAGTCACGTGTAAATCGACATGTCACAGGTCAGTCTCCTCTCCAGAGGCTCCAGGAAGGCAGGGATTGGTCCTATACCTTAGCAAGAGCTTAGTACCTGGTGGATTCCCAGTTTGTTGAATGAATAAATAGATCCCCATTTCACAGGTGAGAAAAGTGAGGCTTGGAGAGATGAAGACTCCAACCCTGGTCTGTTCGTGCTGTGTTCCAAGGGGAGCCACAGCCTGCTCCCGACAGGGGAAGGTCAGGTTCAGATGAGTATGAGGAAAAACTGACTATGGACCACTCAGCCCTGAGCCGGGCAGGTGGTAAACACTCACTACTATTCCCTGCCTCAGTGATCTGAGCTGGGTGCAAGGGTGGGGCTGTCTCTCACACCCGCCTCCGGGCTCCAGCAGTAGGGATCCCCTGAGGACACGGCCTCATCCCATCCCTGCAACACCGGGTTGCACCAACAGGTCAGCGCCCACTGAGCCCTTGAGGCAGTGCCCCAAACTATCCAAAGCTACCGATCCTCAAAGTAAAAACCATGAGTTCCTTGGACAGGTGCTCCTGAAGGCAAGTCCCTGAACCTCCTCCCCTGGGTCAGACTGTCCCCCCCCTCCCCAGTGCCCAACAGGAGAGGGCTCGCTGTGGCTCTGACTTGGCAGAGTGCTCCTGGTCACACCCACCCCCTGCTGAGATCTGTGAGTCAGACACTGAGTCTTGGGGTCTCCTGGCCAGGCCCTGTCGGAGTGGTGGGGGCCCCGGGACACTGCAGTCCTCCAGAGGCCCCTTTCCAGACTGGTGGACAGGCCTGGCTCCTCTGGAGCTTTAGCAAACCCAAGGCCCCTCCCCAGTCCCTGCCAACGCCTGCCCTGGGGCCCTGCTGTGCCCCTCCCCAGCCCCCGGGGCCCTCAAGCAACACCCCCCTCCTCCGGCTGTTAGCCTGGGAAGGGGGCCAGGCCCTGAGCTCAGACCTTGGCGATTCCAGAGTGTCTGAGGCCCAGAGCCAGCCCCGCCAGCCCGGCCAGACGAGGCGAAGCGAAGGGGGTGGGGGCAGGGTGGGCACCAGGAAGCCATTTGGGGGTGGGGGGTGCGGTGTTGGCAGGGAAGCCAGGCCTCGGGGCTTCGTTCTTTTTACCCCTCTTCCGGACCCCTCGTGGAGGCCCTGGCCAAAGGGTGCCCTCTCCTGGAGGCCCCTTCTCAGAGGGGAGTGGAGCGGCACTAATGAGAAGTGACTCTGGGGTGGTGAGCCCCCCACGTGCGCAAGGGAGGCTGGGAAAGGGCCGAGAGGCCTGGGTTCCAGCCCCACCTGGCCGCCCGGCGGCCGCGTGACCCGGCCGGCCCGAATTCCAACCCCTAGCCTCGGTTTCCCGCTCCGACGCGGCCTCGCCGCCCCGCCCAGAGGAATCCGGCGGCCCGGCCGGCGGCCCAGGTGAGGGCCTTCTGGAAAGCGCCCAGCGCGGCGGCGGCGGGTTCCGGCGGGTTCCGGCGGGGCGG
>NC_043710.1:6240384-6326724 GCF_006229205.1 Suricata suricatta
GGGGCCGGCGGGCGAGCGGGGCGCCGGCGGGGGCGGGGCGCTGGCCCGGGAGCGCTTCAAGGTGGTCTTTGCGCCGGTGATCTGCAAGCGGACCTGTCTCAAGGGCCAGTGTCGGGACAGTTGTCAGCAGGGCTCCAACATGACGCTCATCGGAGAGAACGGCCACAGCACCGATACGCTCACGGGCTCCGGCTTCCGCGTGGGTGAGGGCCCGCGGGCACGGGTGGGGGGAGCGGGAAGGCAGGCAGCAGGACGAATGCGGGCTGCCTGGTGGAGTAGGCTGTGTGACGCCGGGGGCCCGGGGCCCAGGGGACGCAGTTGGAGGGCTGCGTGGACCAAGACTTCACAGCTGTGGGTCAGGGTTGAGGCCTAAGGTGTTGCAGTCATGCTGGGGTCCTGGTGACCCAGGCCTACGGGAAGGGGCTGAGTTCTGAGAGGGAGTCAGGGTCAGCACAGAGGGGCTTTTGAGGGATGTGCGCTGGGGCCAGGAGGCCTCAGAGAAGGGGTCGATACTCCCCGAAGAAGCAGAATTGCTGGAAGAAACAGGAAAAGCCTTTTCAAAATGTCTAAAGCAGAGCCTGCCAGGGGTAGACACCTGCACGCTCTGAGGGGAGGAGCCAAGGTCAGGGCTGGGGGTGAAGAAGTTAGATGTTGGCAAGGTCTCGGAGGGGAGGGGTGCTGGGGCCTAACAGGTGGAGTGCAGGCCTGGAGGTGGGGCCTGTTTTGGGTTCTCAGTCTGTCTTTTTCCTGGCACCCCGTCTATGTCTCCCCCATAAGCTCCCAGGAGCTCCGCCTCTGAGTCTCCCCTCCCCAACAATCCCTGATGACTCCCCAGTTCCACTTGGAGCCTCTCCCTTCCTCAGCATCTCTCTTCAAAGGGCAAGGCCTGGGGCTCAGCGCTCCTCCCTGCAAGGCCTTGTGGGCCAGGCTGGGGGAGGTGTCCCAGCAGTAATTACCCTCCTGGACAGGGTAATTAGGCCGGGCCCAGGATGGCACCAGCGAAACGGCCCCTCTTACACATTCCTATACTCAACATACCGACTCGTAGACCCAAGGAACCCCGCTGATGTGGTTCGCAGTTTCTCATGAGATGTGCGTGTGTGCGTGTGCATGCATGGGCTTTGGAGTGGCACTCCGTGATTAATTACATGTTTCTTTGTGTTGTCCTGGGCATATGTCCCCAGTCACTATGGGAGTGTTTCTGTGAGCTTGTGTTGGTGCAGAATGAGTGTGTGCATGTGTACCTGTGTGTGTGAGAGAGAGAGAATGAGAGGGAGAGAGAGAGAGGAGATGACTGTGCATGTGAGCGTCTGTGGCCCAGCCTCCCAGACCCCCCGGCCATCCTGCCCGGGCTGCCGTCTCCATCTGTGCTGCCCACATCCCCCAGGCTCAGAGCCCAGGCCACAGTGGGCGGGTGTCATTGAGAGGTCACCCTCACCGCTACGGGTGACTCACTAGGAGGCAGGAAGGAGATGATCCTACCTCCCCCAGCCCAGGACACATCCCTTCTGTCCTGAGAGTCCTGACAGGATGGGCTGGGCCGGGCTGGGCCGCTGTTAGCCAGGCCCCGAGGGCCGTGGACGTGGGTTGGCACTCTGAGGGCCGGCAGGTGTTCTGGAGAGTAGCACCCCCATTTTCCATCCTGGGAAGTGAGGGCAGCCAGGGGGCAGGCAGGAGAGTTGCTGGGGCTGGTGTGTGAGCTCAGGGTCCCGAGGTGGATGTGGGATGTGGGTGTGTGTGTGACAAAAAGACATAGGTCCCAGCCTGCCACCCAGGTTCAGTCATCCCCCCTGAACCTCCTCTGGGACCCAGAGCTGAGGCAGACCCGGCCTTACCCTCCAAAACACCCTTCGTGGTGGGGGAGACAGACATAAATATAACCAAGTCAAGTGCCAAGAAGAGCTGAGCAGAGGCTGATAACTCAGCAGAAGGAACAGAGGTGGGGCGGGGATATGAGGGAAGGCTCCCAGGAGGAGAAACTGAGGCTGGAGGGATAATATTTGAATATGCAGAGGTGGGGGGACAGGGCCCTGAGGGAGGGAAAGGCATCAATAAAGCCATGGAGGCAGGAGATGTGACACATTTGTAGGAGGAGGGAGAGGGGTCCTGGGGCATGGGGTGCATGTGGAAAGAGGGGGATGGACTTAAAGAAGGTTCATCCTGGGCCTTAATGTTTGTGCAAGGAAGCAAGGAGTGAGCAGGGGTGTGACAGGCCAGGGCTTCGCCTGAGGCGCATTTCTCTGGGGGTGCTGGGCTGTGGACAGGCAGGAAGCCAGAGAGGAGTATGGGTGGCAAGGCTCAAAGCACCAGAGGGGCCGAGGGCGTGGCAGGGAGGGAGATGGATTCATGAGACTGTACAGAGGCGGGAACTGGGGGGAGTGGAGCAGGAGAGATGGAGCCGCTTGGCTGACAGGGACCCCCCAGTGGTAGTCCAAAGTAGGGGGGAGGGGCGCCTGGGTGGCTCAGTCGGTTAAGCGACCGACTTCGGTTAAGCGACCAACTTCGGCTCAGGTCATGATCTCAGGGTTCATGGGTTCGAGCCCTGCATCGGGCTCTGTGCAGACTGCTAGCTCAGAGCCTGGAGCCTGCTTCAGATTTTGTGTCTCTTTCTCTCGATGCTGATTCCCGACAGTGTCTCCTGGGTGGAGGTGCCCAAGAGAGGTCCCAGAGAGGTAGCAGCTAGAGATGTGGACCCTGGCATGGCAAGGCAAAGCAGGGGAGAGAGAGGGCAAAAGCAGAGAGGGCGGAGGGCTGAATGGGGAGAATCTAGAAAAGGAGGACTCGCCACATAGAGATCACATTCCCAGGAAAGTTTAGAGGAAAATCCAGAGGAGAAAAAGGCTGCTCCGTCCCCACGATCGTCATCATTTACTACCACTTATTAACCCCCCTCAGTGTGCAGGGCACTGAGCTAAGCATTGGTACAGGCATGACCTCATTTAATAGACACAACAGACATTCCTACACACAAGGACACTGAGGCACAGGGCTCGGGGCCACACAGCTGGCACGTGGCCTCCTAGCTAGAATTTAAGTACAGTACTTGAGACTCCAGAAGCCAACTTGGGTAGAAGGATGTTGGCAGAGCTATCGGGCAGTTTCTATGTGTTCCCAAACCCAGCTTCTCAAGGACAGAGCCAGTGGGTGGCAAGGAAGTAGGGAGGAGGGGAAGAGACAGGATATGGGTGAGGGATCAGGCCTGGGAGCTGGGAGGGCCGGTGGGCCGGTTCCTGATCCGCCTCCCCTCCCCAGTGGTGTGCCCTCTGCCCTGCATGAACGGCGGCCAGTGTTCCTCCCGAAACCAGTGCCTGTGTCCCCCGGACTTCACCGGTCGCTTCTGCCAGGTGCCCGCTGGAGGAGCTGGCGGGGTCACCGGCGGCGCAGGCCCTGGGCTTGGCCGGGCCGGGCCCCTGTCAACAGGCGCGCTTCCACCCCTGGCGCCAGAAAGCGAGTCTGTGGCCAGCAAGCACGCCATCTACGCGGTCCAGGTGATCGCTGATCCGCCCGGGCCCGGGGAGGGGCCCCCTGCCCAGCATGCAGCCTTCCTGGTGCCCCTCGGGCCGGGACAGATCTCAGCGGAAGGTACCGGACCACGGGCAGACCCTCGGGTGGCTGAAGTGGGCGGACACTAGGGTGGTGGGACCAGGATGAGCAACCGGTGGTGCGGGGCAGCCCTGAAGCCACCGTGCCCCGCCCCCCTAGTGCAGGCCCCGCCCCCCGTGGTGAACGTGCGCGTGCACCATCCGCCCGACGCCTCGGTCCAAGTTCACCGCATTGAAGGGCCAAACGCCGAGGGGCCAGCCCCCTCGCAGCACCTGCTGCCGCACCCCAAGCCCCAGCACCCCCGGCCACCCACCCAGAAGCCCCTGGGCCGCTGCTTCCAGGACACCCTGCCCAAGCAGCCTGTGAGTGAATCCACAGTCCAGCTGGACCGGACCTTCGGCCTCTCAGGGTTGTCCTGTCCCAACTAAATGGGGATTGCACAAAACCGGGGTCCACGAGCTGAGAGGGGAGGAAAGGAACCTGGGGAGGGCGGCTGGGTGGGGGTGGGCTCCCTGTGACCCCAGTCCCAACTTCCCCTAGTGCGGCAGCAACCCCCTCCCTGGCCTCACCAAGCAGGAAGACTGCTGTGGGAGCATCGGCACCGCCTGGGGCCAGAGCAAGTGCCACAAGTGCCCCCAGCTGCAGTGTGAGTGCCTGGGCTCAGGGACACCCGTCACTGCAGGGTGGACCTCCGTATTCCTCTTCCTCCCCCCAGGGGGAGGACCCCGCCCATGCAGCCTGAGCCTCTCACTGCCCACTGAATTCCTCTCAGCATCCCCCTCTGCTCCTCCCCATTGCCCTCCTTTCCCCCCTCCCCTGCTGGACCCCCAGGGTCCTCCCCTGCCACGCTCTCCTCTCTCCGCAGACACAGGGGTGCAGAAACCAGGACCTGTACGTGGGGAGGTGGGCGCTGACTGCCCCCAGGGCTACAAGAGACTCAACAGCACCCATTGTCAGGGTACGGCCAGCCAGGAGACTCTCTGGGCTGGAGGGACAAGCCAGTTGTCACTGGGGGAGGCCCTGAAGTGACTGAGGGAGGAGGTGGGGCTGGGAACGGCCCCTGAGGTTTTTGGAGTAGCTTGCTGTCACCCTGTGGCCCCAGACTAGAGGGATCACATTCCTCTTCACCACAGACATCAACGAGTGCGCCATGCCGGGCATGTGTCGCCATGGTGACTGCCTCAACAACCCTGGCTCCTATCGCTGCGTCTGCCCACCTGGCCATAGCTTGGGCCCCTCCCGAACTCAGTGCATTGGTGAGAATGGGGGGCTCAGGCCCCTGGGAGGTCACAAGGCATGGACCTCCAAGCAATGAGCAGTAAAGATCAGAGGTCACAGTGGGGTCAAGGGTTGATTGCAGGAGCCTATCAAGGCCCAGAGCTGATGGGATCAGGGATAAGTGGGGACAGGAGGCACGTGAGATCTGGTTAGAGGTCCCATGGGGTCAGGAGTATAGAGAGTGAGGGTCGTGTGAGATCATGGGCTTGATGGGTAGGAGGGATAAAGCCTAGAGCAGCTAGAATCAGGGGTCTGTGGGGTCAGCGATCACAGAGACTTCAGGGGGCACATGAGGTCAGAGAAACACAAGGTTCAGGGATCACATGAATTCAGGGTCACCTGAGGTCAGAAACCACATGAGGATCAAGGGTTGTCTGGGCCAGAGAGCAAGGTCTGGAGCGGCTTGGAAGAGGGACACGGGCAGCCATCAGGCCCCGATGTCCATGCCCCCCACTGGCCCCTGCAGCAGACAAGCCAGAGGAGAAGAGCCTGTGTTTCCGCCTGGTGAGCCCTGAGCACCAGTGCCAGCACCCCCTGACCACGCGCCTCACCCGCCAGCTCTGCTGCTGCAGCGTCGGCAAGGCCTGGGGTGCGCGGTGCCAGCGCTGCCCAGCTGATGGCACTGGTGAGCCTGGGGCATGTGGGGCCAATGAGCCGCCCGTGTGCCTGTCCGGGAGACACTCACCTCTCTGCCCCTCCCTTTGGCTGCAGCTGCCTTCAAGGAGATCTGTCCAGCTGGGAAGGGGTACCACATCCTCACTTCCCACCAGACCCTCACCATTCAGGGCGAGAGTGATTTTTCCCTTTTCCTGCACCCTGACGGGCCACCCAAGCCCCAGCAGCTCCCTGAGAGCCCCAGCCGGGTGCCGCCACCTGAGGACACAGAGGAGGAACGAGGTCTGGCCTGACCCTTTTCCGTGACAGATGATGAATGCCTTAGACCTGATCCCTTGACCCTGGACCCTCAGATGTGACCTCAGAGTCCATCCTCTAACTCCTAACCCTTGACCTCACCACTGACCCCCAGAGCTGACCCTCTTGTCCCTAACCAAGGTTGTAACTGCAGGATTTAACCCCTGATTGACAGGATCTGACCATCCATTGCCCTCCAGATCTATTCCTCTGACCCCGAAAGCCCTTTGATTTCCAAACCAGGGCACTGCTCCAGTCCAAATGTTGTCCCTAGATCTGACCTTCTCTCTCCTGGACCCAAGGATTTGACCCTAGCTTCAACCTCCTAAGCTTTGCTCAATAACCTAAGGACCTTGACCAACGAGCACTCCCCATACGTGTTGCCCTTACCGGTGACGCAAGCGCCCCCGACTCCAGGATCTAACTCTTGACCCCTGACCCAGAGATATAACTGTTGAACTCTTAGGAGACCCTACCCACAAACACCAACTGCCAATCCCAGTCTCGACTCCCTTTTCCCAGCCCTGCGCTAATGGCCCCATCTTCTTCCCTTTTAGGGGTGAGCACGGACTCAGTGAGTATGAGAGCCCAGGTGGGAGGAGCGGGGAAGCTAAGCAGACAGAGGGCTCATGCTGCTGTCCCTCACAGCCAGTGATGGAGGAGCAGTCCGCGCAGCAGAGCCACCCGACCGCCACCACGTCTCCTGCCAGGCCCTACCCTGGTGAGCTGGGCGCTGCGGGAGCCAGTCCTCAAGCACTGTCACTGGGGGTGGTTGACAGCTGAGCCATCCGGGTGTGAAGTCCCGGCCACTGGAGAGGGGCGGCTCTCCCCTCCTCCACACCCCTGATGGGCGTACACTGCTGCCTACAGAGCTGATCTCCAGGCCCTCACCTCCCACGGTGCGCTGGTTCCTGCCGGACCTGCCCCCTTCCCGCAGCGCAGTGGAGATTGCTCCTACCCAGGTCACAGGTAAGACCTGCCCACATAGGCCATGTCCTAGAGAGGCCACATCCCTGGCTTAATTTCCACCCTCCCTTACTGCCTCCCCCGCCATCATTCCTGAGCATGAGCCCTTCTCCAGGGCTTCCTGTGGCCCTGGCCCTGGCCCTGGGCTGGGCTCTGGGGAGGCCTTGATGTGCAACCTTGAATGATCCGGGTATTGTGGTGGTCAGCCCAGTCTGAAGGTGCTTATTCATTCATTCAACAAATATTTATTGAGCGCCTATTATGTGCCAGACACTCTTTAGGTGCTGAGGATACAGTAGTAAGCAAAAGACAAAAATCCCCTGTTCTTGCACAGTAAACTGAAAACAGATCAGTAACTAAAGATCTCAATGTCTCATAAATGGCATGAAAAAATAAATCAGAGAAGGAAAGAAGTCTGGGGATTGTGATACTATGTAGGGTGGCAACGAAAGAAGGCTCGCAGGGCTTTGAAGAGTGTTAGAAATTAATGAGAAGGAGCGGGGAAGGAATGGGCGTGCAGGCTGGGAAAATGGATATTCCAAGTGAGGTTTAGGCAAAGGCGCGGAGACGTGAAACACTGGTGGGGGAGGAAAAGCCACACGCAGCCCAGGGTTTCTGAACTGAGGGAGAGCCGACGCGTGGAGCCTTGTTCGGAGGCTTGGGTTTGATCCCAGAGGCTGTGGGACGCGTCTGCAGGGTCTGGGGTATCATGATAATTGCTAGCCATGAATGAGCAATTGCCTTGGGCCGGGCACTGACCAGCGAGTCTCACAGACTATCATTTAACCTTCTCATACTCTGAAGTGAACTCAGGTAGCTTCATCTTCCGGATGAGAAAACAGAGGCTCAGGTTCGGTATCTTGCCCTGCAGATCACACATCTGAGCCAGATTCAAGCCCAAGTCTGTGTGGACCCCAAAGCTACACGGGATCCACCAGCCTGATTGAAATCTTGGAAGGCTAGATGAGCTCTGGGGGGCGATGGCTCAGGGGGAAGGTGGCTGACCTACAGGCCTGTACAGGCTAGGACAATGGAGCCACCACCCTAGGGGCTGTGGGAATGTGGCGGAAGAGGCACCTAGGGAGGCTTCTCCGAGGAGAGGGTGTTGAAGAGGTGTAGGGAGAGATATCTAGGCAAAAAGAGCAGCCCGCCACGTGTGCTTGGGGTGGGGCAGAGTTCAGGATCAAGGCCTGGGCTGCAGGGGGGCAGGAGGGAGAGGGAGAGTCAGAGAGTCCAGGACTGTTGATAAAGTGAGGGGGCTTTCTGGATCTGACTACCTCCATATCCACAACAGGGCAAGCCATTTCCCAGGAAAGAACTCCTGCCTGCCTTGGGAGGGGGAGGAAATCAACCATTCTGGAATGGGGGACCCAGGTCCCTAAGGCAAAGGTGTTGGGGTCACTGGGCTAGAGGATATGGGAGTAACTAATGCTGCAGGGTTTTAAATATTGAGGTGACTGGAGGAAGGAGGGGGTCTCAGAGCCCCTTGGGTAGGGGTATTGATGACTGAAGGGCCCTGATGGGATGCGATCGGGCCTGGGGTGGCAGGAGACAGAATATAGTGAGTAGGAACAGAAATTCAGAGATCCTGGAGTTGAGGATAGGGATGTCGGAGACCTGGGGTCGCTATCTGGGGTCGTGATGTCCGGGTGATCTGGCATGGAGGTATAGCAAATCCTAGGATTGGAGTATGAGTGGTCAGGGACCTGAGGTCGTGGTGTGACTAGGCTCAGGTACCTGGGTTATTAAGAATGGGGTATGGAGGTCCGCCCGGGGAACGTGGCAAAAAGTGAGTGCTCCCCGCGCAGCCCCGTGCCCCCCCCCTCCCCCCCTCCCCCCACCAGAGACAGACGAATGCCGACTGAACCAGAACATCTGCGGCCACGGCGAGTGCGTCCCGGGACCCTCGGACTACTCCTGCCACTGCAATCCGGGCTACCGGTCGCACCCGCAGCACCGCTACTGCGTGGGTGAGCGCGGGCGGGCGCGCGGCCCGGGGCAGGGGGGTGGCCCGGGTCGCGATATCCCTCTGACGTCTCGCCGCCCCCGCGCGTCCTTCTCAGACGTGAACGAGTGCGAGGCGGAGCCGTGCGGCGCCGGGAGGGGCATCTGCATGAACACCGGCGGCTCGTACAACTGCCACTGCAACCGCGGCTACCGCCTGCACGTGGGCGCCGGGGGGCGCTCGTGCGTGGGTGAGCGCGGCCCCGCGGAGGCGGGGCGGAAGCGGGGCGGGCGGCTCTCCTCCCGACGGCCGCGTAACCGCCTCCACCGCCCCTGGCGCCCCCCTCGAGCCCTCTTCCTCCCGCGCAGACCTGAACGAGTGCGCCAAGCCCCACCTGTGCGGCGACGGCGGCTTCTGTCTCAACTTTCCCGGTCACTACAAGTGCAACTGTTACCCCGGCTACCGGCTCAAAGCCTCACGACCGCCCGTGTGCGAAGGTGCGGGAGACCCCATCCGGGCCGACGGCGGCGGGGGGGAGAGTCCTCAGCTGTCCCCCGACCTGGCGTGGGGGTAGAGGGCCTGGACTCTAGCTCTGGGCCTCTCGGAGGTCGGGGTGTGGGAGCCCTGAGGTCCCAATTGGCCCCGTTGATCCGTCACGGAGGGAGGTCCTGCCAAGGATACTGAGTGCCTGGTCGGTCACCTTGTCCCCAAAGGGGTCTCCCTCCTTCTCGCCCCACCCACGCAGACATCGACGAGTGCCGAGACCCTAGCTCCTGCCCGGATAGCAAATGCGAGAACAAACCCGGGAGCTTCAAGTGCATTGCCTGTCAGCCCGGCTACCGCAGCCAGGGGGGCGGGGCCTGCCGCGGTGAGGGCAGGGCCTAGGTCCTGGGGGGGCGGGTTCGAAGGCAAATGGGCCGGGCCCATCCGGGAGTGGTCCCCGCGACCACCGGCCAGTTTCGGGTCCGGTTAAGGCAGGGGCAGGGTTTATGCTCGTGAGAGTTGCCTCGCAGGCGTCCCCCGACCCCCATGCTGGACGGAGGAGACCCCCACCCCGGCACAGTGCCAGGCCCAGTGGGGTGGCGACCGAGGTCTGTCTTCTCTGCCGCAGACGTGAACGAGTGCGCCGAGGGCAGCCCCTGCTCGCCGGGCTGGTGCGAGAACCTCCCAGGCTCCTTCCGCTGCACCTGCGCCCAGGGCTACGCGCCTGCGCCGGACGGCCGCAGTTGCCTGGGTGAGCCCCAGTCCCAGTCCTCCCAGTCCACGCCGCCCGCGCCCACGCCTCACGCAAGCTGGGGACCGAGTCTGTCGCACAGTAGGCAGGAGACGGCCAGTTCACCCTCCAGTTCGCTGACCTAGTCACTTATTTTCTCAGCGAACCTCGCCGATGAAAGGACCACCAGAATTTCAGTGTAGGAAGGGTCTTAGCAGGCAAGGCTTGAAGCTGCTTTTGCAAAGCAGGCTTCTTAAATTTAAAGAAAAAAAAAGACATAAAAGAATGAGGAGGGCGTTAGTTCCTCTGCACTGTTTCTTTTTCTTTCCTCTTCCTTTCTTCTTCTTCTTCTTCTTCTTCTTCTTCTTCTTCTTTTTAGAAAGAGGGCAAGGGGCAGAGGGAGACAGAAAGAGTTATCTTCAGCGGGCTGCACACTCGGTGTGGAGTCCATCCTATGACCATGAGATCATGACCTGAGTGGAAACCAGGAGTCAGTAGGTCACTTAACCTGAGCCACCCAAGCACCCTCGCACTAATGTTTCTTATGCACCAAGAAGCAGGGCTGGATCTGGGATTCAGAGAAACTGGACAACAGTAGACATAGACTGGAGAGTGCAAAGCTGTGGGCCTCAGTGGAATTTGGGTGCAGGGCTGGGAGGGAGGGGAGACCTGAATTGTCTTAACCCATAGAAATTAGCCAAGCAAAGGAAGTCAGCACAGTGGACTCAGTGGTGAAAAACAGCACTGCATGTGCAGGGAATGTAAGGGGTAAGCAGAGGGAGGCGGCTGAACTGACTAGTGAGGGGCAGGACCCCAGCCCCTGGGCCTCAGCCCCTGGAAGGCCCCTCGAAGCCCTGCCCAGGAGGTTGAGGGTGCTCTGAGGTCCCTGAAGCCTTTTATTTATTTATTTATTTATTTATTTATTTATTTATTTATTTATTTATTTTATTTTATTTTATTTTTGAGAGACAGAGAGACAGCCTGAGCAGGGGAGGGTCAGAGAGAGAGGGAGATACAGAATCTGAAGCAGGCTCCAGACTCTGAGCTGTCAGCACAGAGCCTGATGCAGGGCTCAAACTCACGAAGTGTGAGATGGTGACCTGAGCTGAAGCCGGACCCTTAACTGACTGAGCCACCCAGGTGCCCCCCTGAAGCCTTGTAAGGGGAAAGGTGACAAGATTCACCATTTGCTTTAGAAAGTTCCCTGATGCTGAGTGTGAATAGCTGGAGGTCTGCTGGTGACTCAAGACACAGATGGTGGTGGACGTGATGAGAAGTTGCCTCAGAATGGTCAGGAGATGATGGGCTAGTAGAAAAATATTAACGCAGATGACCTGAGCTTGTTAACCGGATGTCCAGGGGAGCAGGGAGGAGGGAGGGGAACAAGGGACCCTCCAGGTGTCTGGTTTGGGTGACTCTGTGGGCGATGCTGTTCACTAGGGTAGGGTCTCTAGAGGTGATGCGATTGGAGAAGGAAGACACCCAAGTTTGATGCTTGACAAGTTGAGTGGGAGGTTCCTGCGGGCCTCTGGGCTGGAGATGACAGCAGGAGGGCCTTGGGCTAACCCCCTCCCCCAACTGTGGACCTGGGGGGGGTTTGGAGCCTGAGGGTGCGTCTGCTCAGCCAAGGAGGATGGGGCCAGTGAGGGGAGCCTCACAGAGCCTTGTGGGCAATACCGCAGCAGCGGAAGGCAGGGGCCTAGGAGTGGGAGATGGGGGAGGAGGGATGGAAGGAGGCCCAGGAAGCACCAGCCAGGAAACTGGGGGAGGAGAGGCTTCCAGGGTGGAGGAGGATGAGCCAAAGGCAACAGAGAGGTTCTTGTGAACTAAGACCTAAGTGGTAAGATGAGAAAGCTCCTTGTGGCCGTGGCAGGGTGTTCTCTATGGCACGAGGGGTCAGGAGGTGGCAGCTAGCAAGCGAGGAAGACCGAAACCTGGGGCTACCAGAAGGGGGTCTCAGGTTGTAGGCTGAGGAGCTGCCGTGAAAATGCGCAAGGGGACGCCAAGGCCAGCTGGGGGGAGGGGCCACGGACAGGAGAAGGGACCTCTCTTGCTCTAAGGGGAGCCAGAGCAGAATGGATGTAATGATTTGTAGGAGGTTAGAAGAGATTACTCTCAATTTTCTCAATGAACAGTGGAGGGCCCAAGTCCAGTAGGGGACTTGCAATGACCAGTAGAGGTTTGGACTGCCCAAGGGCATGGGAGGTGTCTAGGGGCTTTCCAGAAATCCAGGCTTGGGAGGTGGGGGAGGGAGCCACACTAAGGATGGGGCGGGGCCACAGGCCAGAGGGAGTGGCCGTGGCCCAGGGTGCACAGCTGGGCAACTGCCAGCACCCCTCTCAGCACCCAGGATCTGGGGGCCCAGAGGCAGGCATGGCCTGGAAGACCGGTGAGGGAGAAGGAGAGATGTTCGTGGGCCCCTGCGAAAGAAGGCGAGGTAGGAGACTCGAGAATAGCAGAAGCAGTGGGTCACTTCTAGGATGGGCTGCAAGACAGAGAGGGAGAGACTGAAAGGTGAGTGCCGACAGCAGCAGAGAAGGTGAAGGCTGGCGTGGGGTCAGGGGCACCTCAGAGGCGTAGCGTGGTTTGGAAGGGGTCGGAGGTGTGGCCAAGAACCGGCTTCTGGCGGAAATGACTGCAGGGAAGCAATGCTCTCAGGGGAAAGCCAAGTGTTTATTGCACAAGCAGAAGAAATTAGTGTGTGAGGACAAGGAATAGAGGAGCTCAGTTACGTGGGAAGAGAGGGAGCCATGGCAGGTGAGGGGGGGAGAGAGCAGCCGGGGCAGGGAAGATCAGGGCAGTATGGGGAGAGCGCATGGGCAGGGTGTCCTCGTTTGGAGGGGATGGATGATGATTGGGGAGGCCTGTGCTCTTTAGAGTCAGACATGACCCACGGTCCCTGGCATGACCTGGCCTGGTCACTGGGCATGGTGTGCCACATGGAGGGGGGGTAAGGGTCCTGTGCTTCCCTTCAGCTCCACTGGCCTCGCTCTGGTGCCCCACGCCATAGGCACGAGTGGGGAAAGGGTGACAGAGGCCTGAGACCATCCGCATGGTGGCCCTCTGACCCCGCCTTGTGCCCTGCAGATGTGGATGAGTGTGAGGCCGGGGACGTGTGTGACAATGGCATCTGCACCAACACGCCAGGCTCCTTCCAGTGTCAGTGCCTCTCTGGCTACCATCTGTCAAGAGACCGGAGCCAATGCGAGGGTGAGTGGGGCCTAGAGCTGGGGATTAACTTGTTCCTGCCTATCCTGGGGCTTCTATGCCCAGGCTCCAAGTTCAGGGGCCTACCTGTAAAAGTCAGGCACTTCCGAGTCCAGTCCACATCCCCATCCAAGACTGGGCATGGGGTGTAGACCTGACCCCCAGATTGGACGTTGGGTGGGGAGCCTTGGCAGCCTCAGGCTGAGTGGGGTCAGCTCCAAAATTCTCCACCTCTTTGATCCCCTACAGACATTGACGAGTGTGACTTTCCTGCTGCCTGCATTGGGGGTGACTGCATCAACACCAATGGCTCCTACCGATGTCTCTGTCCTCAGGGGCACCGGCTGGTAGGCGGCAGGAAGTGCCAAGGTATGGGGGTTCTGGCTGGGAGTTCCTCAGGAGGAATGGCAGTAATCTCCTAGACGCACTAATGATCTGTCTTTCCATCTGTCCCTCCATCCACTCACTCACCCTTCCACTCCACCTACATTAGCAACAGTAATAATGACATCGTTACGTGGTGACCCTTACAGGCATTAGCGGACAGGAGTTGACAGAGAACCTACTATTTGCCAGCTTCTATTCCATGCAATAGGAATGGAGCAATGACCCAGGACTCCCACTGGGGGAGGCTGACACGCAAATTGATTCTTACTGTTCCGGGTGCTGGACGCCAAAAGAGGTCTGGACGAGTGATTGATTGCAAGGGAGAGGTGACAGTTGAATTGGCACTTGGAACATATATATGGTCCCCTGAAGCACAAATAGGTTCCCTAAGCGGAGAGAAGCATGGGATGGCATGAACGCAATACGCAGAGCACGGAGATCTGGAAGGAGCTAGTTGTGATTTTAGGGGAGAGGGCCCTGAACAGACAGTTGGGGGTGTCGGTGGTTAGAGTACAGGATGATGAAACTGAAAGATATCAGGAGACCAGACTCAAAGTCCTCGGATGCCGAGCTGAGAGTGAGGACTCCATTCTGTTGCCGATAAGGAACCACTGCAGGTTTTAGTGAATACAGTGAATGTGCACGTGTCTACCCACATGCACAGACAGGCATGGGTTCGCTTCCTATTGTGTGTGCTTTGAGATCAAAGTGCAAGTTTGGGTTCTGAACTTGTGTGAGTCCCTGGAGGCACATGCCCCACCCCCTCTGACTCTTCCTGCTCCCCTCGCTCCCCACAGACATAGATGAATGCAGCCAGGACCCCGGCCTGTGCCTTCCCCATGGGGCCTGCGAGAACCTGCAGGGCTCCTACGTTTGCGTCTGTGACGAGGGCTTCACGCCCACCCAGGACCAGCACGGCTGTGAAGGTGAGTGTCCTCCAGGGCCCTCCTTAGACTAGACAGCTCCCCTGAGCTACAGCTGGGGTCCAGAGACTATCCTGGTCCCACCCTCTGGAGTCTGGGGAACGGGAAGAAATCTTCCCTTCAGGCGGGGTTGGGCCTTGCAGAAGAGTCCCGAACCTCACATTGAGGTTGGAGCTTGGCTCTGACAGGGTGGCTCAGGGGAGCGAGGGAGTGTGGGGCAGCAGGGGCATTAGATCGGTGGGCAAGACCGTCTGCAGGACCCTGAGCTGCCCTCCCCTCCCCTCAGAGGTGGAGCAGCCCCATCACAAGAAGGAGTGCTACCTTAACTTCGATGACACCGTGTTCTGCGACAGTGTACTGGCCACCAATGTCACCCAGCAGGAGTGCTGCTGCTCGCTGGGGGCTGGCTGGGGAGACCACTGCGAGATCTATCCCTGCCCCGTGTACAGCTCAGGTCAGGAGCCGGGCAGGCCTTCGCCCTTCCCAGAGTCTCGGTTTCTCCATTTGGAAACGGACGCGGGAAATGGCCCCTCCCTGGATAGGTGGGAAATGAGGCGGAGAGCTCCGACAGGAGCACGCACGCGCTCAGTCCCGCCTCCCTTCTTCCCCACCGCCGCTCTCTCCACCCTCAGCCGAGTTCCACAGTCTCTGCCCGGACGGGAAGGGCTACACCCAAGACAACAACATTGTCAACTATGGCATCCCGGCCCACCGTGGTAAGCTCCAGCACGGCTCCGCCCACCGGACACGCCCCGCCCCGCCCACCGAGGTCGGTAGTGATAATCGGGGTAAGCCCCGCCCACACCGTCATCGTCTGCCCCGCCCCTATCACGCTCCCGTCAGCCTCAGGAAAAGCCTCTCCCACTGAGTTTGCTCCGCCCCCGCGGTAAGCCCCGCCCACACCCCGCCGGGTTTTGGGCCTGAGCCGCCCGGGAGGTAGAGGCCGCAGGGCGCCCACGGCTTGTCCCTCCGCAGACATCGACGAGTGTATCCTGTTCGGGGCAGAGATCTGCAAGGAGGGCAAGTGCGTGAATACGCAGCCCGGCTACGAGTGCTACTGCAAGCAAGGCTTCTACTACGACGGGAACCTATTGGAGTGCGTGGGTGAGCGCAGCCGTCCCAGTGGCCTGGGGACAGCAACCGGGAGACACGCACAACCACCCGACTTCGGGCCGGTTCCCTCCACTCGCGATTTTCCTCCCCGCAGACGTGGACGAGTGCTTGGACGAGTCCAACTGCCGGAACGGAGTGTGTGAGAACACGCGCGGCGGCTACCGCTGTGCCTGCACGCCCCCCGCCGAGTACAGCCCGGCGCAGCGCCAGTGTCTGAGCCCGGAGGAGATGGGTGAGGCCCCGGCCTGCCGGCTGGGGAAATAGGAGGGGCGCGGGGACTGGGCCGAGGTGTGACCGCCACCCTCACCCATGCCCTCGCTACCCTAGACGTAGACGAGTGTCAGGACCCGGCAGCCTGCCGCCCTGGCCGCTGCGTCAACTTGCCAGGCTCCTACCGCTGCGAGTGCCGCCCGCCCTGGGTGCCCGGGCCCTCCGGCCGCGATTGCCAGCTCCCCGAGAGCCCAGCCGGTGAGGGCGAGAGTTGTCCTGGGCAGATTCCAGGGCCTGCTCCACCGGGTGGAGCCCCGGCGTCGCGGCAACCCCGAGGGTTGGACGGAGCGGTGGGCCTGCTGTTCCGGTTTGGGGCCCCCAGCTGATGCCCGGTCTCCCCCGGCAGAGCGTGCCCCGGAGCGACGGGACGTGTGCTGGGCCCAGCGCGGAGAAGATGGCATGTGCGCGGGGCCCCTGGCCGGGCCAGCCCTCACCTTCGACGACTGCTGCTGTCGCCAGGGCCGCGGTTGGGGAGCCCAGTGCCGCCCTTGCCCGCCGCGCGGCGCCGGTGAGCCACCCCGTAGGGGTTTGCGGATTTCTGGGGTGAGGGCCGGGCTGCCTTGTAAGCGAGGCCTCGTGGCTTACCACTCTCGCCCCTCCCAGGGTCCCAGTGCCCAACGTCGCAGAGTGAGAGCAATTCCTTCTGGGATGCGAGCCCCCTGCTGCTAGGGAAGCCTCCTCGAGGTGGGTATAGCGGAGGGCACAGAGGCGGGGAGGGGGGCGGGTCCCCCTCCATCTGCTGGCGCAGGTGAAGGTTGATGTCTGCATCCCCCTCCGATCCCGCCCCCTCCCGCACAGAAGAGGACAGCTCGGAGGAGGACTCGGACGAGTGCCGCTGCGTGAGTGGCCGCTGCGTGCCACGGCCCGGTGGCGCGGTGTGCGAGTGTCCCGGCGGCTTCCAGCTGGACGCCTCTCGCTCACGTTGTGTCGGTGAGCCCGGCGGCAGCGGCGGCAGGGGTGGCACCCAGGCCAGGACCAGGAGTTGGTGGAGGGGCCGGGGACCAAGGCTGGCAGCCCAGGGGAGGCACGGGGCCCTGCGATACCCAGGGGCCACACGCTAAGGGGGCCATGTGCGCTGGCACCCTGGAGAAGCTCCCACCTGTCGCCCCCACCCGCAGACATCGATGAGTGCCGAGAACTGAACCAGCGTGGGCTGCTGTGCAAGAGCGAGCGCTGCGTGAACACGAGCGGCTCCTTCCGCTGCGTCTGCAAAGCTGGCTTCGCACGCAGCCGCCCGCACGGGGCCTGCGTGCCCCAGCGCCGCCGCTAACGGGGTCCCCTCCCACCAACTCTGGCCATCAGCGAGGGGTTCTCGCCTGACCCTCGGGGTGAACTCAGCCTCTCACCTCCGCTCCAACTCGGGGCTCGGACCCAGGAACTTTCCAGGACTCTTAGACCCCTTCCTGCTCCCCGAGTTCTGAGGGGGCCCGTACAGGTGCCGCCCTGTTCACAGGCGGAGTTTGGGCCTCAGGCCCTGAATGGCCTTCCTCCCAGAGGGCGCTTCCTGGAAACTGATAAATCAAATCATGCCTCTGCACTCTCGGCTTTCCAAGCGAATTGGTGTTCACGTCTGTGGTGGGCGTGGACTCCGCAGGGCGGCACCAGACCCAAGCCTCCTGGGAGGGGCTACACTGAGCCCAACACAGGGGTGTGAAATAGAATTTATTGTGGCTCTGATTATGTACACGTGAGATGTGGCCGGGCTGGCATGGTTTGTACAATAAATACATCCGCGGGGCCTGCTCTCCGCGGCTGAGAGCGCCCACACCACAAGTTCAGTCCAGCTTCCGGGTGCCCAGCTTCATGGGGCCCTTGGCTGCCTTCTTCTCGGCGCGTTTGGCTTCCATCTCCCGCCGACGCTCCTCGCGCTTTTTCCGGGCCATCTCAGCCTTCCCTTGCCCTGGGAGCGGGGGGAGGAGGAGGCGGGCTGAGGGCTTCAGGACTACAGGGGCCTCGGCTTCCCAGCCTGCCCCTGCCCCTGCCCCATCTGTCAGCCCCGGGAAGGGGAAGCACTTACGGCTCTCTGTCTCCAGACCCTCCCAGTTGTCATCGCCCCATGAATCAGGTCTTGGCTGCAAGGGAAGTGTGGCTGGAGTGGAGGTGGGCTCCCCCGCTGCGCTCCACCCCAGAACGGACCCTCGCGGGACATGTGCCAAGTACCTGGGTGCCAGCCTCCCGGCGTGAGGACACGGCAGCAAAGGGATCGCCTTTGTCACTGGGCTCCGAGCCACCCCAGTTATACTCGCTGGCCAGCCGTGTGCCCTCAGGCGGCGGCTCCGGGGGACTTGGCTCCTGCCAGCCCTGCTCCCAGGAGCCCTCGGCTTCCCAGCTGCTCCAGTCTGACTCAGATTTGGGGTCTAGATTGCTGGTCTGCAGAAGATGGGGAGTTAGTGCCCAATGGCCCGAGGTGGGGGGGAGGGTTGGCCTCACCCTTCAACCCCCACCCATTCTGGTTACCTGCCCAGCACGGCTAGCTCGGCCCCCAGTACTCCAGTCCTCCTGCTGGGCCAACACGGACTCGGCCTCCTGCTGCAGTGCGGGAAGGAGAGCGCGACCATAGGTGCTCCGGCCCTCACCCAGAGGGCAAGGAGGCCTGCCAGCCCCTTCCTTCCCAGCCACGGGCGCCACCCCTTCTTCTCTGGCACTCCATCTCACTTGCTCAAGCCTTGTTTCCCATCTACAGAGTGAACATGCCATCTCTCCTCAGAGGCTGGGGAATGAGATCTAGATGTTCCACACCGATCCCCGCAACCTCAGAGCCGAGACTGCGGTCAGCAGATGGGGAAGTCGGGCCCCAAGGCCTGCCCCCATTCCCATCAGGGTAGCCCCACTCCATCCTCAGCCCATCCCCCGCAGGCTTGGGGGTGGCCCCTGGAGCGACTGGAGGAGGGGCAGGGAGCGGAAGAGACTGAGGAAGATCCACCATTGGCATCCCTGCTCCCAGGGGCCCCTGAGGTTTAGTGGGGGACACCTGCCAACTCTTACCCCCAAGGGCCACTGGTGACACCTACTCAGCAGGGATGCCGTGCAGATGAGGACAGGCGTGACCAGCCAAGACCACCTGAGCTCCCGGAAGGCGGCCTGTGGCCTCTGACCCGGAGTCACCGGGGGTCCCGTGGGGAGCCCCCCAGCCCCGCTCACCTCCAGGCTGCCCCAGTCCTCATCGTCCCATTTGTCGGCAACACTGCCGTCCTCTGCCGTGTCTGTGGCCGCCTCTTGCGTCTCCCAGTGGCCTGACATTGTGGACGTGGCAGGGACGACGGTGGGGGCCGGGGCAGGAAGTCCTGAGGAGCAGAGGCTCACTGAGCTCCCAGATACCAGGCCCCAGGAAGGTCTCAGAACAGGGCAGAGGTGGCTGGGGTCGGCGGGGAAGGTGCAGAGAGAAGCTCATAAGGGACGAGACCCTGCCTGTCCCCTACGTCCCCACTGCCACCCAGAAGAAGCCAGACAGTAACAGCTCCTGGGTGCCAGCACCCCCGAGCCCTCCCTGTCACCGATGCAGCCGCTCTGGGGCACACTCACCCTCGGGCGTGGGCCTCTGGGGGACGCTAGTCTCAGCTGGGGCAGCTGCTGGGTGTGCACGGATCAGCTTGGACGTGAGCGAGGAGACCCCTGTGACAGCCCAGCCCGCCCAGCTGGCTGCGGCTCCTCCCACTCCAGGGCTGGACGCTGCATGGACGTCCTTCTCTGGGCAGTGACAGGAGAGACGAGTATAGTCACCTCAGGCTCTCCTGGGGAAGGTGACAGGAGGGCAGTAACTGGCCCAGAACAACGGGGAGTGGCCCCCCTTCTCCAGGCCTGTGCTCCCCATGTCTAAGATGAGGGAGGTGGGGAGCAGTGGGGTCGGGTCTGCTCTCTGGGGTTGTTCCAGCTTGCAGAGACCCCAGTGACATGGACAGGGGCTATGACAGGTCACAGTCAAGTATGCAGGGGAAGGAAGAGGGAACATGAACGGGGGCCACTCACCCACTTCAGCCAGCTGGGTTGGGTCCTCTGACACAGACTCCAGTTTGGACAGGAAGCTTCGAATGGCCTTGAAGGCCTATGCGGTAGGAAGGGGCAGAGCTGGGGACTGCAGGGTTCCCACCGGGCCAGCTAGGGGCCAGATACCACCCCCCCCGCTGCCCGGAGCCCCAGCTCCCGAGCCCGGGCCCAGCTGTGCCTCACCTGGTCCCGCACGGATTTCTCGGGATCCACGGTAAGGCCACAGAGCACAGGCAGGATCTTGTGGGCACAGTCATTCATCGAGTAGAGGTTGTGGGTGGCAGCAAAGCCCAGGACACCCGCCACCCGGGAAGGTGCAAATGGGTCTTTAGTGGCCCGGCTGAAGGCTGAGGTGAGGACCCTGTGTCGGGTCTGATGTGGGGCAGAAGAGAGGATTCCTGAGCTCAGGCCATCCACGGGCTCCCCCAGAGTCTGAAAACTGTGAGCTAATCGCCAACAAATGAGGGGAATTTTTCCTGAAAACTCGACCTGGGCTTCTCCCAGATCAGCCTGCTCATGCTGCCTCAGGACAACAGGGGCCGGAGCAGCAGCTGGCCTGGGGCCGGGGCCAGTGCCACAGCCAGCGCCACCATCCATCCATTCCTGCTAACCGCCTGCAGCTCCAGACATCTGCATTTACAAACCCTGGCTGGGGGCGGGGGTGCACGCAGGCCCAAGGGACCAAGCCTGGGTTCAGATTCCCGATCCGCCACCTGCTGGCTGTGTGACTGGACACTCCTCCGTCGACCCTCACACATCGGGGCTGGGAGCACCCGGGGCCTGGGTCTCTGGGAGGATGACAGCCCCTGCACAAGGAGACCTGGCTCTGGAGGACCCTGTGGTCCCGGGAACAGGGACAGTACCCCCGGGATCTACGGAGGGCACTCACACTGGCATTGAGGTAGGAGCCGATTTTGCCCAGGCAGACGGTGGTGTTGCAGCGGATGGGGCCCTGTTCGTCCTTGGCCTGCAGCCGCGCGAAGTGCTTCATCAGCTCCACGTTGAGGTTGGTCTCGTTCAGCTTTGGGGCCAGGAGCAGCATGGACTGCAGGGTGCGGGAGTGTGGGAACGGCGGGCCGCACCAGCCAGAGGGCCCCACGCAGGAGTGCGCTGGGTGCTGAGGGCACCTCCCAAACCTGCCCCCCCAACCTGGTCCTGCCCCTGCCCAGAGTGCCGCGCAAGGGAACACCTCTCTGTCCCCGTCACAGCAAAACCTCCGAAGTTTGTGCACACTCCGGTCTCCCTTCTTTCTCTGTCTTGAGTGCACTCTACTCAGACTTCTCCAGAAACACTGACCCACACACACTCTCTACCCACTGGCTCGAGGAGGTCACCAGGGACCTTCATGTTGCTAAATCCAGGGGCCGATTCTCCGTCCAAACCAGCCGTGACCCCTCAGTAGCTCTGACAGTCCTGAGTTCTCCTTCCTCCTTGAAGCTGCCGTCTCTGGTCCTCCAGGGCCCCGCCCTCTCCTCATTCTCCCTTGACCTCGTCAGCTGCTCCTTCTCGGTCTTCTGTGGCTGAGACCTTACTGTTCAGACCCCCAGAGGTGCTCACCAGGCCTCCTCTTTCCCACCTCACCTAGGTGATCTCACCCCTTTCGTGGCTCTGAATGCCCTTGTTAGCTGACAAAGCCCAGATGAGCAGCTCCGGCTCAGACTTCTTCTCTAAACTTCACCCGTATGTAACTGGCAGCTGACTCGACATCTGCACCTGACTAACTAGACTGACCTCCTCCCGCAAACCTGCGGCTCCCAGTCTCGGTAAATGGCAACTTAACCTTCCAGTTGCCCAGGCCAGAAACCTCGGAGCCATACTTGGCTCCCAATCCGCCCAGCGGCACACACTGTTGCCCCACCTTCGGAATGTGGCCCCTGCTGTCCACCCCGACTGCCACCTCTCAGATCTGGGCTCATGACCTCTCAGACTCCGCCTCTCAACCATGCCCCTTCAGCCCGCTAGACCTCTCGCTGTTACTTCTGCACTGGCCTCAGGACCTCTGCACGTGTTCCTTCTGTGGGGAACGTGCTTCCTCCACCTACCGTGATCCCTCGCCTCCTTTCCTTAAATGACACCTCCTTAGCAAGGTCTTCCCTGACTGCGCTTCACTTCACACCGTCACTTTCTAACATGATGTATCTTTCCTGATCCCGTGTACTGTCTGCCAAGCCCATTCCCTCACCTCAAAAAGAAGCTCTGTGAGGCACAGTCCATTCCAGCACGGGGCACAGGGCTGGGCATGGAGAGGACTATAAGCCGATCCCAACCTGCTTTCCCCACCAGCTGCTGAGCCGCAGCCAGAGCCCTACATGCAGGGTCCTACCTGCCCCTCCCTTGACCTGCTCAGACCACAGGCCAAAACCAAGGCTGCTGTGTCCTCAAGTGAGCGCCCTCCGAGCCTCCGAAAACCAGGGCACACCCACCTTGACTGTCTGCTCCCGGATGGCAGGGTTGGTGTCCAGGAAACCGTGCACAACGTGGGGAAAGATCTGGGTGTTGACTGTTGGCTCATCGAGGTATTGGATAAACTGTTCCATCTGTGGCCCGGCGCGGGGGAGAACACAGTCAGCGCCCCCAGCCCTGACCACAGCCACCGGCTCATCTCGTGGCTTGCTCTTCCCCCTGACAGGCACTGGCCAGCCAGGTGAGTCTCCTGAGCCCCTACCTCGCATCTGGCCTATCTCTGGCCTTCAGAGCATGTGGCGTGATGAGGAGAGGCCAGGGGGGTACGGGAAGAACCAAAGACAAGCAGCTGGAGGGCTTGGCCTCTGGTCCTGCATCACGCCCCTTCTTAGAGCCTCTACCATCTCTTCTAGAAAAGGGGTTATAAACCCCAACCAGAAAGTGGCCTGAGGAGGGCTTGCGTGTTTGGCAGCTGGGAAGGGAATGGTGCCTGGAGCCCCTAGGTGCTCGCCGGCTCACAGGAGGCCCCTGCTCTTGATCCCACAGATCCTGTCTGCTGCTCCCAGCCGCCCCGGGGGCTGGCAGGAGTGAGACTATCCCCACGCCAGGAACAGCTAAAGTGACCCAAGCCAAGAGACTAGGGGAGAGGGACAGTTGGCGCCCTGCGGTCCGGGCAGGCTGAGCCTTCCCAAAGCTGCCAATGAATGAGCCCTGTGACTGTCTCCACTTCCTGAGAGCCCAGCCTTACCAGTCCCTCACCTGTGTGTGTGAGGGAAAGATTTCCGGGGTGCTCGAGCCACCCCGCCTGGGGCTGCAAGTGAGACAAGGGTCTCCCCAGCAGCCAAGGTGGGGTCTGGGTGGGGTGGAGGGGGACAGGGTCCTAACCTGCTGTAGGAGGCGGATGCGCATGGCCCGGTCGGTGGATGAGAACATCTTGACCACAACGGGGATGATTTTCTGCTGATACTCCTCAGCATTGAGGAACTTGCCCACCTTTGGGAAAGGGCAGGCAAAGGGGGGCTCAGCTACATCCGCAGAAGTGGGGTGACTTTACTGGGCTCAGTTACCTTCTCTGGACTCCCTGCTGCTCCCAGGGTGGGAATGGGGTGGTGGGGGAGGGCAGCAGACACTTCTGCAGCACCCCCTCTGCCCGTCCTCCATCTCAGGCAGCCCTGCCCTAAACTTTTCGTGTCCAGGCCCCTCTTAGGAGGTTGATGAAAGCTCCGTGCCCCTCCCTGTAATCAGGCACCAACATACCACATGCACACACATGCACACGGAATTCTGCCTCTGATTTCTGGAAGCTCCCAGCCATCAGGATTTGCTGGCTGTCTTCCCCTTGCCCCATGCCAAGCCCCTTCAGGGCCCAGTGTTCTCCCAGGGTGGGCAGAGTGGGGAACGGCAGGTGCCCAGGGAAGGGTGGGCTGGGATCTGAGGGTTGGGGGAGGATCCAGCCCCTAGAAGTCAAGAGAACTGAGTGCCAAGCAGTCAAGAGGGAGGAGGGAAATGGGGTTGTGAGCAGGTGATCCCCTGGGCCTTGGATACCATGGGGCACGCGTCAGACCACGGGCACTGTGCCGGGAAAACAGAAGAAGGTCTGTGGGCTCTCAAGCAAGGAGTCTTTGGAAAAAGGCCTCCTTTAGAGGCCAGGGTTTCACCTCTGCAAGGACAAGGAGTCCGTAGGTTCCCTGACAGCTAATCAAGTGGTCCTGGATTGCTGGACCAAGGGGACATCACCAAGAAGCCCCTCGCGCGTGTGGCTCTGCCCTGACCAGAATGCCCTTCCCCCAAGCCTTCTTTGCCATTCAGACCCACCGGGCCAGTCCCTGGGCCCCAGGGACTGCGCTCACCTTGAAGAGGGGCGTGAGGACAACGGCTCCTGCATTGCCAAACTCGAAGGCCGTCAGCAGCTGGGGCAGCACCTTGTGGCGGCAGAAATCCTCGGGGAAAGAGTCCAGGCTCTTGCTCAGCTCTTGGAAGAACTTTTGCTTCTCAGCCGGCTCTTTGATCTGGGGGTATCAAGGATGGGAGATCAGCCTAGGTCAGCCTCAGCTATGGGCAGGGACAGAGGGTCCCCCCAGTCCCCCAGCCTGAAAGGGAATTTAACTCTATGGGCTCTGGAGCCCAACTGCCCGGGTTCAAATCCCAACTCCCTCATTTAGCAGCCACGTGACCTGGGGCACGATTCCTCCATCTGTGAAATGGGATAATAACCGTACAGAGCTGCTCTGCAGATTCAACCAGAAAACGTGTGTGAAAGCAGCCAGCACAGTGCCTGGCGCGCCATGGGTGTCTAGTCAGTCAGTGACTGTCATTCCCATCACTGCACCTGACCTGTTGCTAGGAAAGCAGCCACCTGGGGCATCAGACCTTCGGCAGCATCGCCTCCCCTGCTCACAAACAACAACCCAAGGTGGGAGTACCGTTACCACCAGCACAGCAGTGAGAAAACTGAGGCTCAGAGAGGGGAGGGCGCTTAGCCCATCCACGTGACCCTGGCTGGGCACGGGGTCAAGCTGTGCGGAAGGGAGGGATCAGGCGTAGTTAACCCCGAGACCTAGTCCTCCCGCTGAGCCAGACAGGCCAGGCCATCAGCTCCGTGGTCCCCGTAATCTGCCTCTGAGGCCCTAATCCCCACAACTCACATCTCCTGAGAACAGACTATGCCAGGAGGAGTTAAACGCTAAGACTTTTACACAGGCTAAATAAACCCCCCACAACTTCATAGGATAGATGTCGACATAATCCACATTTAATCCAACAGGAAAGCTAAGGCACAGAGATGGCAAGCAATCTGTCCAAAGTCACACAGCTAAGCAGCAGACAGGACTCAGCAGTCTAGCACCTCCACTGTGCTGCACCCCGTGAGGAGATGCTGTCATTCCCTCAGGTACATGCAAGGAGATCGAGGTCACCAGCCAAGAGTGACTGGCCAGGGACTATACCCTGGTCCTGAATGCTTCCAAAGTTCCTGTGCCTTCTACCGGACCCTCATTCCCCAAGCCGCTGCCTAGCCCAGAAGAGCTGACCTCTGGCTGGGAATGAGGAGGACCCGGCGGGCCCTTGAGTAGCTCAGTCGGGCGTGGGAGGCAGACCTGGTGCTCTGACAGCCAGGGTCTTGGGGAGCCAAGGCCCAGAAGACCAAAACAACACTCAATGTCGCACCGCTGGGCTCTCTCCACCGGCCAGCCCGACGACAGGAAGAGGGGCCCCAAGGCCCTGCCCTCCCTCATTCTCCTTGGGCCTGGCCAGAAACAGCCCATTTCCTATGGAGCACGTTATAAGAAGGGCGGCCCGGCAGACTCAGGAGGAGAGCTCCACGTGACAAAGTCTCCACTGCCCCCACTCGGCCCAGGAGGCACAGGGCCCAGCACCCCTTCGCTTTTCCCTCAAGATGAGGCTCAGGCTCCCAGCTCTGAAGGCCCTCCCTGCCCCCACGCAAGTCAGGATTCCACGGGCCCTGTTCCGTCAAGGTCCGGCAAGGGTCTCACTCCTCTCCCCCTCCAGACTCTCCGTCACCTTTCTGTGCCCACCCCGCCCCCACCTGGCCGGTCAGAGCAGGCATTCAGGGCTGAGCCTTCCTCCTGCATTCCCTCCAACAACCTACAGGCCAGCAGAGACTATTAGTATCCCCATTATACCGATATGGAAACTCAAGTTCAAGGAGATTAAGCCAAGGATTCCTTCCTCACATCTTTCCATTTGCCTAGAACATTCTTCCCCAATTCCCATTGCCATGGCTGCCACCTTCCGCCTCTCTGGGTCTCAGTTCAAATGTCACCGCAGAGAGAGTCCCTCCCTGAGCACCCTGACCCACAAGTGTCCTTCCTGGTGCTTGTCCCCATCCTGGGAGCACACATTTCCTCACTCACGGGTATTCTGTCTCTCTCCCCCAGCGAGAGTGCCTAAGGGTGGGGACCTGGTCCATTTACTCCCTGCCAGACCCTTGCGGGCAGGGATCTGGGTCTGACCCTCCCTCCAGACCCTGCTGCCCACGGCACATCGCAGCAAGGGCAAGGCATCCATCAGGGCCAAGGCTGGCATGTACAGGGGGAGTTAATGGAGTGCCAGGGGCAGTCACGAAGTACCTACTATGTGCCAGGCACTATATTATGCACTTCCAGCTCACCGAATCCTCACCGAGATCCTTTTGAGGTAGGTACTATTCTAGAAAAGAGCGTCTGACAAGCTGCACATAGGAGTTGGAGCCAGAGTTCAGCCCCAGAGAGCTGTCCATGGTGTCTCTAGCCCATGGTACCCCCAGGGTCTAATTGTAAGGGAGCCCACAAGATGGGAAGGGAGGTCTAGGATGAAGAACCCAGGACCAAGGCCCAGAGCCGGGGGGGGGGGGGGGGGGGGGGGGGGGGGGGGGGGGGGGGGGGGGGGGGGGGGCTTACCTGAATCTCCTCCAAAAAGAGGTTCGTCTCCACAAAGCGATTGTTCATGAAGCCACCGGGCCCCCGGCAGTTCTGCAGGAAGCGGGCTGGGTTGGGACGCACTTTGGGGTTGGCTCCCACTAGCTCGCAGTAATGGGGCACCAGCGATTTGGGGATCTGTGCCAGAAGGGTCAGTGTCAGGGCAGGGCTGGCTGGCTGGCTGGCAGACAGGGGCTGGGCTTGGGTCGGACACTCACCTTTCCAGGGTTGCGCAGGGCGGCCGCCCGAGGTAGGGGCCCATTGAAGACTTCCCAGATGAGGCAGCCCAAGCGCCACATGTCGGCTGACCTGAGGCAGTGTGACCAGAGCCGCTCAAGGCCCTGCCACCTGCTAGCACAGACCTCCAACCCGCCTTGGGCAGCAGACACTAAGTGTAAGGCAGACCTTGGGCTACGCCTCTCAGCTGATCGTCCCAGCAGCCCTGAGAAGCAGGGCTCATTAGTCCCATTTGACAGATAAAGAAAGTGAGGCTCAGGGGAGCAAGGACATTCACCCCGGCTCATACATCTTTCAAACTCAGGACCACCAACACACACCCAAAGCCTGCAATTCTCCTGCCCTACCTCCCTGAGGACCCTCGTTCCCTCCCTGGGCGGGCAGCAGGGGGCAGGCACCTGCCAGCCAGTTGAGGGGTCCCAAGGCCATAGGACGTTCCAGAATAGGGCAGTCACCCACCATTTCTCTCTGACCGCTCTGCCACTGCCATCAGCCAACTCCGGGGGGTCATACTGCTCAAGTTCAGGGATCCCCTTCCGGGGGGGGCCTCCACCATTGCCCTGGGCTGAGTACATGTAGTCCAGGCCCCCCAGCTTCCACTCGCCGGCGCGGTCCACGAACACGGCGGCCATGCAGACGTTGTTGTGAATGAGGCTGCAGTCATTGACCAGGAAGCTGAGGGCTTTCTGGGGGCAGAAAGAGCCATGGCACTCCAGCACCTGGAGCCCCGCCCTACCCTCCTCACCACTGCCCACCCCCCAACGCACCACGATCTGGTGTAGCCCCCAGGAGAGTTCCAGGTCTTTCAGGCCACCGGCCTCCGCTCGCTCCTTGAGGTACATTCCCAGTGGGGTCACTGCCTCTGTCACTACATGGAGGCACCTGTCTGTCTGAAGAAGGAGACATGGCCGGAGAGGAAACATGAGAGGCACAGGGAGGGAGGTGGAGAAGGGGAAATCAAACCTAGGGGTGCGGAGGCAGGAAGGGTACAAGCGGAGGGGCAGGAAGACAGAAGACATGGCTGGGAGACTGGGAGAAAGTGAGGGGCAAGGATGGGGGCAGCCTGGGGAGCAGGTACCTCCAGCCCATCGATGTAGGCCAGAATGTTGGGGTGCCGTAGAGTTTTGAGGCGCTTGAATGCAGCTTTGGCCACCTGGGTCTGCTCTTCGGCACCGGGCTTCACGTCGTACACGAAGATGGACACCGGGCTGCCTGTGGCCTGGGGGGAGGGCAGAGGGACCTCAAGGATGTGGGCCGGGCCCCCGGACGACCACTCCAGTTCTGAGATGGCACCCCCCCGCCCCGCCCCCCGGAGCTGACAAGTGCCGGGAGAAAAGGGCCACCTCCGAGTCTCTCCCCAGGTCAGCCTTCGGGGACTGAGCCGGACCCACGTGACCCCGGTTCCGTCCGCCGGTCGTCCCTCGGTCCTTCCGCCCGCCACGTCGGCACTGCCCGCCCCCCTCCCCCGGCCGGTTGCCCCGGAGGCTCCGCAGCCACGTCAGGCGGGGCGCGACGCGGCGGGGCCGGCGGAGCTGACTAGGCGAGGCCGAGGTCGGCCGCGGCCTGCGGAGCGGGGCCGCGCTCACCTTCTTGCGGCCGCGGTGCAGGACCCAGGGCCCAGGCGGGCCGCCCTCGGGGGGCTCCGGGCTGAGCTCGAACGGGAAGTCCCGGACCGGGTCCCGGGAAAAGAACCACATCGTCCCCGCCGCCGCCGCAGGCTGGGACGCCTCAGCTCCGAGTCCTCCGGCTGCCGAGCCGGGCGGGGCGGGGCGAAGGCGTGGTCTACGCGGTGAGCGGAGCACACAAACGGGGCGGGGCGTTGGAGGCAGGCGAGGGGAGGGGAGGGGAGGGGCGAGGAACGGGGAGGGGCGGGGCCTAAGCTGCGCAGAGGCCAGCAATTTGCTGGCCAGTTACCAGGTGTGCAGCCCTGGCAGCTCACCCAAATCTGAGCCTCTGTGTCCTTATGTCTAAAAATGTGGGTGGGTCCATCTCCCAGAGTTATTATGGGGATGAGACCTTGAGAAGGAACCGGGGATGGAGAAAGGGAGGCAGGGAAGAGGAGAGAGAGGGAGAACGATGCAAGAGGAACTCATAAACCAATGTGAAGGGGTGCAGTGAGAGGTGGGGTAGAGACTTAGGGAGGACGATTGTCCCCCAGCCAGATGCTTTCTCTCACCAGCCAGTGGGGAGCTCCAGTATCCAGTGAAGCATCAGTGTTGGTGGAATGGCCTAGTGACCAGGGCAGAATAGCACCCCTGAGAATCGGCAGGGGCGGTGGGGGTGGATTAAAGCAAAGGTCCAGGGGAGGCCCAGGAACCCTGTAGCAGGGAGGCAAGAAGCAGTAATCCCAGGAGGCGAGCAGAATGGAGAAGGATCAGCCCAGCAAGTCCAGAAGAGGCAAGAGGGCCAGGAGGGGCCCCTGCTCTCTCTGGTCTACAAAGCCAGCATCTTGTCCCAGCTCCCCAGTGCCTGTGCAGGAAGGGATTGTCAGTGGCAAAGTGGTGTCAGCAGCCCAAAAGCCAGTCACACACTCGGCTGGACAGAGCCTGGTGTCCAGGAGACTGGGTGGGCAATGGTCCCTCTTCAGGTAGGTGTCAGGGGACCCAGGGTTGGGGACAGTCCTGCAGCCACATCCTATGGAGTGTGAGTGAGATCCTGGAACTGATTATGAAATGTTAGCTGGGAGGCCTTTGGAAGCAGATTCGAGAGCAGGGATGCCAATGTTAGCAGAGCCGGGTTCAAATTCTTGCTCAGGCCCTCTCACTGGCTGTGGGAACTCACCTCATCCTCCGGGAGCCTTGGTTCCCTCATCTATAAATTGGGGTGGACAGTGCTCTGCACCTCACCTGATAGAGAACAGCCGCTCAGCAGAGACCTTGTCCCAGTACCTGGAGGGACAGTCACACAGGAGGGTTAGACGAAGTGTTGGCTGCTCAGAGCAGAATAGAAATAACAACTAGAGATCTTTCTGTGTAACTCTTGTAGGAAGACAAGACAACACTGTGAATGTGGAATCCGGTGTACTGGGAGGCAGGGGGGCTTACTGTCACTGGAAGGGACCAAGTAGAGGTCTTGAATGCCAGAATCCAGAGTCTAGAACTTCATCGTACTGGAGAGATGAGCCAGAGCCCCAGCTGTGTGTTTGGGGTGTGAAGTGATGGAGAGGCGACAGTTCGGAGCCATGGTTGAAGGGGACCATGTTTGAGAACATAGGGCTCACGTGGTGGCGTCTAGTTCTCTTGGCAAATGTTTGGTCTGTGCAATGCAAGGGGCCTCGCCTGGAGATGCAACAGGTGCGGAAAGGGAAGACCCCTGGGCTGGGGGAGACCTGGGAGTCCCCAGTGCACAGAAAAACAGAGGGAGGCGGGGGCCAAGTCTAGAACAGTCTGGGCAGGGCACACCAGAAAGCCTAGTTACAAATGGAGAATCCAAAAGGGGAACGTCCCTACAAATTCTCTGTTAACTAATCCTGCTTCTGCAGTGAAACTCACTCAGCACAGAGATGCTGGTGTCTTAGGAAGGATTCCAAGTTCTTACCTGTGCCCACCCTACCTTCACATCGTGAGCCTCCACGCCATCGACTATGAAATGGAGGTAACACCAGCTCCCCATCACTGCCCTGTGACGGAGCGCTGGTGCTCTCCTGTGCAGAGGAGCGCCCCGAAGCTCTGAAAGCCCTAGCAACAGGAAATGGCAGCCTGGGCTCTGTGCTGCTGGCTGTCCCCCCGTCGCCGGCCAGGACAAGTCCCAGCAGCCCTGCAAGCCCCTCCCCCCCATGACGTGTAGGGGTCTTAGGGCAGGAGGCGCAGGTTCCATGAGCACCAGGCCAGCTGCTTCAGAGTAAATACAGTAAGATGTTAAGCAGGCAGAATCTCGAGGCAGATATGTTGGGTTGAATCCCGTTTTATGGGGTCTTGGGCAAGTCACTCCGCGCCTTCTCCTCATCTAGAAAATGAAGACCAGAAAAATAACTAAGCATTTGCCACTGTGGTTAGGAGACGGACTTGGCCCCAAATAAATAGCATGCCGGCAAGGGAAATGGAAGGCCTTAGAACGGAAGTTGTTGACAAGACTTGTGGCTTGGACACAAAATAAAAAGGGAGAAATTGGAAAGGTGCAAGGATGGAAGTGATTTATTAAGCAGACATCTTCAGATGATGACATGGAGAGGGAAAAAACACACCCACCAAAGCAGGAACATGAAACCCTTAAACACGGTGCCTCGGACAAGGCAGAGCAGAGGGAAATAACACTGGAATCACAGTCAGTGATTTTCAGGGACAGTATTTTCAGTCCTGGGATACGTCCAGGTAGCCAACTATTTTTGTTTTCTCCACAACGCTGAGGGTTTTTTATTCCCACTGTAATGTTTTATTATCGGAAGAGTGATTTTCCTCTCCTTTCATTATTGAGAAGCATTTTTCAGTTCCTAAGCTGATAAGAAGTTGTAAAAAAAAAAATCCTTTGGTTTTGTGTGTTCAAGTAATACTCTGCGTTGAGAGCTTCTGGAAGTCGGGGCGAGGAGGACCTCCGGCTCTCAGGAGCTGCTGGTGGGGATTAAGTGACACGGCTGTGGTGAAGGGCCACCTGGCCACACCTGCTACCCTGTGCCCCAGGAATTCTGCTTCTAGGAATGGATGCGACACAAACCCTCATTCTAGCATGCAAAGATTTATGCAAAGTTGTGTAGCGAAAACCTGGATTACGGAGTCAGACTATCTGCATCCCGCCTCTGCTGCTTCTGAGCTCTGTGACCTCGGACAAGTTGCCTACTCTCTTTGTGCCTCAGTTCTTTCCTCTGTAAAATGGGTAGGGTAATGGTATTTACTCCATGGGTGACGTAGGCTGAATAAAGCCTGCTCACAGTGTCTACCTCTTACTCCCTGGACCCTGTGAATATGTTACCTTACGGGGTCAGAGGGACTTCACTGTCGTGATCAAGTCAAGGATCTTGAGATGGGGCGGTTATCCTGGATCATCACATGGGCCGGGTGTCACAGGGGTCCTTCTAAGGGGGAGCGGAGATCACAGCGAGTAGTAGATGTTCCCCAGGGGAGCAAGAGGGCGGAGCGACGGGAGGGAGGAGCCATGGGCCACGGAATGCAGGCAGCCTCTAGAAGCTGGAAAGGACAGATTGTCCCCTGCAGCCCGCAGAAGGGACGCAGCCCCGCCAACCAACACCTTCCCATTTTGGACTGCTGACATCCAGAACTGTAAAGGAATAAATGTGTGCTGTTTTAAGCCACCCAGTTTTTGGAAACTAATAGAAGAGGCGGGCTGTGAGAATTTGAGTCACTATACGTAACTGCTTCAGTGCAAAGCATGTGGTGAGTGCTCAGTGGCCGACTGCTCTTCTGTGGATCATAGGGCCATTCCTAGTCATGGAAGAGGGGGGTAATCCCAGTGTCCATCAGGAGTTGAGGGATTCCAAACGCCATTCATACTATGGAACCACAGCTGCCGGCTAATGAGGAAGAGGCTACTCAATAGGTATTGGCGTGGAGCAGCGATGATGACAATGACAGGGACAATGATGATGTGACCGCTGTTTTGAGTCCTCCCTACATGTGGGGCACGGAGCTAAGCGCTCTCCCTCCGTCTGATCCTCGTAACAATATGTGAGATCAGTTTCAGGTTGAGGGAAACCACAAATTAATTTGAACAGGGAAAGCCTAATATAAGGATTATTAACTATAACAGGGGATTGGAGTAACGGGGTCGGCTAGTAGGAAGTAAAGGGAAAGCTAAACAGTACCAGACTAGCAGAGGTAAGGAGCAGCCCTCATCCCCAGGGCCCACGTGGAGCACTTCCTCCCTCAGCCAGAAGGGCCCCCATCCGGCCCCAGGTCTGAGATCCAGACCTTGTTGGAGAGGGACGGGCCGGCCGTGGCTCACTGGATAGTAGAGAAGTTGCTGAAGTACTGCACAGGCCCCATGGAACTTGCTGGAAAGCCATCCCTTCGGGTGCTGGGGAAGAGGCCCCTCCACTACTCCCGGGGTGGGAGCGGGGCGCTGGGGGAAGCAGCGGCCGGCGGCTGCGGCTGCTGGCAGAGCTGTACCCGTGGCAGGAGCTGAGCTGCACAAGTTCGCCGGGCGACAGAAGACGCGGGGACAAGCGCATCACAACCAGGAAGTAAAACTTCTTCATCAAGAAACGGCTGCCCACGCCCTCTAGTGGCAAAACTCAGTATTGCTCCATCTGGCGAAGGAAACTCAAGGGCCCAGACCCCGCTTTCCCAGAGCCAACAAACAGGGATGAATTTGGGGCGCAGAGGCAATAAAATAGTTCCACTGTCACAGATGAGGAAACGGAGGCTCCAGAGAAGGGGGGGCCGCAGAACCAGCCCAAGGATTTGCTTTGCTCTCCAAAGTGTTTAGAAAGCGGGTGGCAAGGTTATTCCTGTTACGGCATTGTGGTAATACCGCCACCAGCCGTGAACATGCGCAGACAAGATTCTCCAGTCCGGAGCGATACCCACCAGACGCCAGTGGTCCCCTCCAGGGCGTGGAGATTACAGGGAATTCTCCTTGCTATATTATCGGGCTGAGGAGTATGAAATCCCCGACTGCATAGGTCAAAAAAAATTCTGAAGGTGGGGAGTCTGGGTGGCTCAGTCGGTTAAGTGTCCCAACTTTGGCGCAGGTCATGGTCTCCCCGTGCGTGAGTTCAAGCCCCACACGGGTATCTCTGCTCTCAGCACTGAGCCCAGGTCAGATCCTCTGTCTTCCTCTCTCTCTGCCCCTCCCCTGCTCTCTCTTTCTCTCTCAAAAGTAAACAAAAACATTTTTAACAAGAGAACAAAAAATAGTGAAATATTGGACATTTCATACAGCTCAATGTAATATTTCTGTGATGTGATTTTTGAAGTTTTTATGAGCATGAGTTACTTTTATAAACAGAAAAGTATGTATGTGTGCACATATACTTACACACATACACACATATGCATAATAAACGTTGGTATCGTGGTTGTGCACTTTGGAAAGTCCTTCTTCTGTCTTTCACCCGTAGTGGTATCTTTTCCTCCAATAAAATAGAAACTTGAAGCTTAGCTAACAGGGATCCAAAGACTTAGGTTTCTAGAGCTACTTGCTGATGGCCCATCCTTTAATTCTTGACAGCGTACCATGTGAAAACCTGTCTCTTGTGTTCTTTCTACTTACTTGATATTTAAGCCACGAAACAGAAAAGCTGCTGTGAACCAATAGTGGATCTTATGTGGCAGTAATCAAATTTAATTTTAGAAAGGATTTGACTTGTGCTTTGTCCTAAGTCTAAATATTGAGAATTAAAGAAGACATTTCAGTGTCTACAAAAACATGAGAATAACTTTAAGGGAAAAGCAACTTTAAAAAATTTATATATAGTTTATTTATTTTTGAGACAGAGACAGAGCACAAGTGGGGGAAAGGCAGAGAGAGAAGGAGCCACAGAGTCTGAAACAGGCTCCAGGCTCTGAGCTGTCAGCACAGAACCCAACTCGGGGCCCGAACCCATGAACCGTGAGATCATGACCTGAGCCAAAGTCAGATGCTTAACCAACTGAGTCACCCAGGTGCCCCAGGAAAAGTAACTTTGTGTCCATACTGTTGCCTTCCCCCAAAATGGGTATGTGGTGTTTTTTTTATTGGGGGGGGTTGGCAAACATGATACCCAAAAAAGAAGCTTCTCGTGGTTCTTGCTTGCTGTGTTAAGCAGAGTAATGACCCCCCCCACTCCTCCTAATGTCCATATCCCGTCCTCAAAACTTGTGACTATTACATGAAAAAGAGGAAACTAATGTCAGAGATAGAATTAAGTTCATTAATCAACTAACCTTAAGATAGATTATCCGGGTGGGCCCAATGTCATTACCAGAGTCGTTGAGAATGAAAGAGACCCACCTAAGCACAATATATATTCTCCTCAAATACACACGGAGTGATGTTCAGGATAAACCACATGCTAAGCCAAAAGATAAGCCTCCATAAATTTAAAAGTATAGAAATAATACAAAGTGTGTCCTCTGAACCCAGGTGAGAGAAATTAGAAATCAATTATAACAAGAAATTTGGGAAACAAATCTGCGGAAATTACACGCAACACACTCCCAAATAACTATATTTCAAAGTCAAGAAAAAAAAAATCAAAAGAAATTAGAAAAGATTTTGAGATGAGGGCTGCCCGGCTGGCTCAGTCAGAAGAGCAAGTGACTCATGATATCAGGGTTGTAAGTTCGAGCCCCATATTGGGTGTGGAGATTACTTAAAAAAATAAAATCTTAAAAAGATATATTTTCAGATGAATGAAAATGAAGACACAGCACACCAAAACTTACGGGATGCAGCCAAAGCAGCGCTTAGGTGGAAAGGTATTGCCGTAGGGGCACCTGGGTGGCTCAGTCCGACTTCAGCTCAGGTCATGATCTCACAGTTCGTGGGTTCGAGCCCCTTGCCGGGCTCTGTGCTGACAGTGTGGGTGGAGCCTGCTTGGGATTCTCTGTCTCTCTCTGCCCCTCCCCTGCTCATGCTTTCCCCAAACTCAAAATAAATAAGTAAATGTAAAAAGAAGAAGAAGAACAAGAACAAGAAGAAGCAGAAGCCCTTAAAAAAAAACCAAAAAACAGAGTTCCAAAATATCTTGCCTGTGGTAGTAGTTACATGGGTACATACATTGGTCATAAGTCTGTACACTTAAAAGCTATGAATTTTATTGTATGTAAAGTACACTTTAATAGAAATGACTTTTTTTCTAAATATATTTTCTAATATTTTATTCTTATATTTGAGAGAGCGAGAGTGTGAGCATGGGAGGGTCAGAGAGAGAGGGAGACACAGAATCCGAAGACAGGCCCCAGGCTCTGAGCTGTCAGCACAGAGCCCGACACGGGGCCCGAACCCACAGACCATGAGATCATGACCTGAGCTGAACCCAGACGCTTAACTGACTGAGCTCCCGAGGCGCCCCGAGACCAGGGCCGCTTTACTGAGGGCGCAGGCCAGTCAGGTGAAGGCTTTATTACTGAGGAAGGTCCTGAGCTGGATCTTGAAGGAGGAGTGGAATTCACATGTGGAGATGAGCAGGCGCAGAGAACCTTCCAGAAAGGGGGGAAAGGCATGAGGGAAGGCCAGAGATGGGACAGTGAGGGGCTGAGTACGGGGAGAAGGAAGGGTCTGCTGGTCACATAGGGGTCAGGGGCTGGACGGAGGCAGGTGAGGGAGGCGCAGACGGCATCTGGAGCGGAGCCCTGACAGGGTCGGGGCAGCAGACGGTCAGGGAGCAGAGGGTCTCGGTAACCCCAGTGAGTCTGGAGGACACCTTGGCAGCAATAGCTTAGGAAGAGGACACGGAGGGCAGCCTGGTGCCAGGGCCCCAAGTGAGCGGGGCAGGGGACTGATGGGAGGGGCGAGTGACAGGGAAGGGACAGGTTGGGCCGGCGGGACTGTGGCCGGAGATGCCAGAGGGAGGCACGGAGCAGGCGAGGAGGACCTTGTGCAGGGGGGGGGGGGGGCACCACGTGGCGGTGTCCCGCCCTGAGATGAAATGGGGGTTTGAGACTCTCCCAGGGGCAGACATCACATGTCAAGGTTGCTGGCGGAGGGACAGAAGGTGCGGTCCAACCGTCCTGCTTGGAGAGCCCGTCCCTGCCCGCCCACCTCCGAGTCCGCGTCCCCAACCCTGCTCTCTTTCCCTCGGGGCCCCATGACCACGGAACACTCCGTCATCTGGTCATCCGCCGAGGCGCTTGCTCCGTGAGGGTGCAGACCTTTCCAGGCGCTTCGTCTCAGTGCCTCCGGGCCTGCGGCTGTGCCCGGCTCAGGCTCAGTCCGTGCTTGTTGGATGAGTGAATAAGTGAATGAATGAATGAATGAGACTGTATGCAAGAGGCAGGAGGGGGCGCCTGGGTGGCTCCATCGGTTAAGCCTCCGACTTCGGCTCAGGTCAGATCTCACGTTCGTGGGTTCGAGCCCCGCATCAGGCTCTGTGCTGACAGCTCAGAGCCTGGAGCCTGCTTCCGGTTCTGTGTCTCCTTCTCTCTCTGCCCCTCCCCCTCTCATGCTCTATCTCTCTCTGTCTCAAAAATAAATAAAACATTCAAAAAAATTAAAAACAAAAAGAGGCAGGAGGAAGAGGAAACAGAGCTCAAAGCTGTCTTCACCAGCCTCTCAAGCGCTCCTTCCGGCCCCGCCCTGTCTGTCTGCAGAAGGCACCCTGTCCCCTGCGCCCCCCGAAGCCAGAAACCAGAGGCCTTCCTCAAAGCCACCCCCTCCCCCAGTCCCAGCCTAAGTATCGCCCTGCCTCAGCGCCCTGGGCCCCAGACCCCCGGTCTTTGCTCACTGACACTGTGGCCAGAATCGTGTTTCCTCACCTGCTCCCCGGGGGCAAAGGCCTAACCTCTCTGGTGTCCCCGGGGCCTTGGCCACAGCTCTCAGCTGCCCACTCCGGCGTCTCCCTCCTGTCCGCTGCCAGCCCCCCCACCCCCGGGCTGCTAATGCCCTGCATTTTCGTACCTGTGAGCTGCCCATGCTGCTCGCTGCAGCTGAAGGTCACTCCTCTCTCGTCCGTCCCACACACTCCTATTCGTTCCTGGAGCCCCAGCCCACGTGCCCCCCTCTCTCCAGCCCTCCCTGAAGCTCCAGGACGAGAGCGTCACCCCTGTGCTCCTCCTGAGCGCATGTCACAAGAAATACCATGAGACCCTCTGATTGAGCTGGTACGGGGGCACTGGGTGGCCCAATCGGCTGAGTGTCCAACTTTGGCTCAGGGCACGATCGCACAGTTCGTGAGTTCAAACCCCGCACAGGGCTCTCTGCTGTCAGCACAGAGCCCGCTTCAGATCCTCTACCCTCTTCTCTCTCTGCCCCTCCCCTGCTTGTGTTCTCTCTCTCTCTCAAAAATAAACATTTATTGAAGGGGCACATGCACCCCAATGTTTAGAGCAGCACTATCACCAATAGCCAAAGTATGGAAAAAGCCCAAACATCCATCGACGGACAAATGGATAAAGAAGATGTGGTATATATACACAATGGAGTAGTACTCGGCCATCAAAAAGAATGAAATCTTGCCATTTGCAACTATGTGGATAGAACTAGAGGATAGTATTATGCTAAGTGAATTAGTCAGAGACAGACAAATACCATATGACTTCACACATATGAGGACTTTTAAGACACAAAACAGATGAACATAAGGGAAGGGAAGCAAAAATACTCTAAAAACAGAAAAGGGGACAAAACATAAGAGACTCTTAAATATGGAGAACAAACAGAGGGTTGCTGGAGGGGTTGTGGGAGCGGGGATGGGCTACGCGGGGAGGGGCTGAAGGAATCCACTCCTGAAATCACTGTTGCACTATACACTAAGTTGGATGTAAATTTAAAAAAATAAATTAGGGGCGCCTGGCTGGCTCAGTCGGTTGGGCGTCTGGTTTCAGCTCAGGTCATGATCCCACAGTTCGTGGGTTCGAGCCCCACGTCGGGCTCTGTGCTGACAGCTCAGAGCCTGGAGCCTGCTTCAGATTTTGTATCTCCCGCTCTCTCTGACCTTCCCCTGCTTGCACTGTCTCTGTCTCTCAAAAATAAATAAAAACCATTTAAAAAAAGTTAAAAAATAAATTAAATAAGTAAACATTTTTTAAAAAGCTTGTACTCTAAATATATCTAGAATACATGATCTACATGCCCCGTTCTTTGGGACAGCACCCTGGGTGAGATATGCCTGTGGCTACTGGACAGAAGAATAAAACAAGGCGTAAAGGGGGGATGTCACTGTCCCACATGCACACAGCCAGGGTGCGCAGGAACCAGGCCTGGAGCTTGAGTTTCACATTGTTGTATGGACGTGTATGATCACCGTTTTCTTTTCTGTTTAATTTCTTTTCATGTTTATTTTTGAGAGACAGTGAGGGATAGAGCATGAGTGGGGGAGGGGCCGAGAGAGAAGGAGACACAGAATCCGAAGCAGCTCCAGGCTCTGAGCTGTCAGCCCAGAGCCCAACGCGGGGCTTGAACCCACGAACCGTGAGATCATGACCTGAGCCGAAGTTGGACGCTTAACAGACTGAGCCACTCAGGAGCCCCATATAAAACCCAATTTAAAACAATTGAAAAAAAGAAATCCTGGGACTCCCAGGCGGGTCAGTCGGTGGTTAAGCGTCTGACTCTTGATTTGGGCTCAGGTCATGATCTCATAGTTGGTGAGTTTGAGCCCCGTGTCAGGTTCCTCACTGACAGTGATTCTCTCTGTCCTGAGATTCTCTCTGTCCCTCTCTCTTTGCCCCTCCCACATGCTCTCTTTCTCTCTCAAATAAATAAATTTAAAAAGAAAAAAGGAAACCCTGCCATTTGCAGCTAAAGAATATAACGCTAAGTGAAATAAGTCAGTCAAATTTCATTCACGTGTGGAATTTAAGAAACAGAACAAAGAAAAGAGACAAACCAAAAAACAGATTCTTAACTACAGAGAACAAACTGAGGGAGGGGACGGGGGACTGTCGTGTCCCGCCCTGGCGGAAAATCCTCGGGTGCTTTTCCTGAGGGAGGGAGAGAAAACAGGGCAGGAGAGGGGAGCGCAGAGAGAGAAGACACAACACGTGTTTCCGGTCAAGCCTCTCTTCTTCCTTCTTCTTCCTCCTTATCCCAGAAAAGTGTCTCTCACACAGCATTTGGGGCGGGGAACTGACCGAGGTCGGTTGCCAGGTAACAGAGTCAAATGAATATCAAAAGAAGCGCCCAGACTTGCCTCTGCAATGCTGGGGAGGGGGAGCTAGCGCTGAATACCCGAAATAAGGTTTTGATCTTTTGTGCACCTTGGCCAAATCTACATCTGGTGCAGCAAGATCGTCGCCAAAATTATTTGGGCCAGGAAATGGCAATCTCCAGCCTCCAGATGCAAATCTTGTTTTTCTCCGTACTCCCTGGAGAGCGAATATCCTTGCCTGAGGCAGCCAGAAAACTTGGCGGCTCCCGACAGGGGACGAGTGAAATGGGTTACAAGGAGGGCGCCTGGGTGGCCTGGTCTGCAGGCGTCTGACTTCCCGCTCCGGTCATGATCTCTCGGTTTGTGAGTTTGGGCTGACAGCTTGGAGCCTGGAGCCTGCTTCAGATTCCGTGTCTCCCCCTCTCTCTGCCCCTCCCTTGCTTGTGCTCTCTCTCTCTCTCTCTCTCTCTCAAAAATAAACATTAAAAATATTTTTTTAGAGATGGGTGAAAGGGGTTAAGAGAGTATGCTTATCATTGCAAGCACTGAGTAATGGATACAAGTGTTGAGCCACTATACTGTTCACCGGAAACGAATCTAACACTGTTAACTATCATAGAATTAAAAACAAAAAATAATGAGAAACCACTACATACTCACTAAAATGGCTAAACTTTAAAGACAAGACCATACCAAATGAATATGAGGATGGAGAATAATAAGACCTCTCACACACTGTTGGTGGGACTGCAAAATGGTACAGCCATTTTGAAAAATAGTTTGGAAATTTCTTGAAAACTATGCATACAGCTATCATGCAACATACCAAGAAAAAGGAAAGCACAAATCCAAATACTTGTATGCAAGTCTTTACAGAAGCTTTATTCCTAATTTCAAAAAAGTAGTAATAACTCAAATATCCACACAATGGAATACTACTCAGCAATAAAAAATGTTTTTTGAACATTCAATCGGGTTAGAAGTATTCCAAGGACAGCGTGTGCCATGCAGCATTCACCCACTAGATGGCAGCAAAAGCCCATTCATTTCCAGAACATCGCTGTGTGGTCCTTCCCACAGCAGGCAGGCAGGCAGGGCATTAACCATTTTATTTAACCCCATTTAACCAGTGAGAAAACAAAGGAGAGGGCAGGTGACTCCCCAAGTTTGCCAACCTTCCAGAGCCAGGAGCCAGGATTTGACCCACATCTCCTGGACTTTCTTGGTTTCTGAATCAACAACCCAGAGAGACACTCGCACACCTCTCCCCTACACCGTGTACCACCCCCGCCAAGTTCTCTCACTCTCCTAGCCGCCACCCCTATGCTGAAGTCAGAAATCTGGGGCGCCTGGGTGGCTCAGTTGGTTGAACGTCTGACTTCAGCTCAGGTCATGATCTCATGGTTCGTGGGTTTGAGCCCCGCATCAGGCTCTGTGCTGACAGCTAGCTCAGAGCCTGGAGCCTTCTTCAGATTCTGTGTCTCTTTATCTCTCTGCCCCTCTCGTTTGTTCACTCTCTTGTCTCTCAAAAATAAATGAATGTAAGAAAAAAAAATTTTCAAGTCAGAAATCTGCTGCCTGGGTCCATACCAACTGGTGCAGGGCCTGAGGGGAAGCTTGGTGCGGCCAGGAAATGCGGAATACCACCTGAATCCAGGTTTTAGAGACCCCCACGGGGATCAGGGTGATGAGGTGCAAAACAGAAAGGAACACTTGCTAGGACAGCACTTCGGACAATTGTTACATAAACGCCTAGGAGGTGTCCAGGGTACCAAGACCCAGCCTCTCCGCTTGGTCATGATCTTCAGGAGAACTTCCTGTTGGCCTCCCCTCCATTCCCTTTTTGTACTCAAAGGGTGCAAGTGGCTTCCGGCCTGCTTTCCTGTCCCTGACTCTGGGTCTGGCCTTTATCTTTCCAGGCCTGGCCAACTGAAAGCCCGCTCAGCACCGGGAGCCGAGTGGCCCTTAGTGGGCACAAGGCCTTCCTCTTACGACTTTGCTCTCCCATGAAGTCTCATGCTTCCTGGGAGGTTTGCAACTCTGGAACATCATGGAAGACCTTTCTCCGAAAGGCCCTAAGATGGCATCCATCCGGAATAGGCAATGAAGCCCAGGCGACCACGGTTCAGCTTCTCCCGGCCGCCTCTCACTAGATCACTCCACCCGGGGCCTGCGCTGGCCGGCGGGTGGACCCCAGCCCTACTGCATTGGTTGTCAAAGCTTCCCAAAGCCTGCCTTCTCATTTTTAACAAGGCGCCACCCCCCCCCCCCACTGGGCTGAATGTGGCCATCAGGTGACCCAGGACGGGAGGCCTCTGCTGGGTGTAGCATCTCCGGTAGACTGGGGCTCCACGCTCTCCTAGGCCTGGCGGTGGAATGAGCCCCGCACACCCCTTCCCAAAGCAGGGTCAGTGGGGAGCACAGAAGGAACACCTCAGGGACCAGCAGCCTGGGGCGGGGGTGCTGGGGAGAGTGGTATTTCAGCATTTTCCTTGCAACTGAATAGGCAAGACCACCGGGCACCTACAGGGCCCAACTGGTTTTGGACACCAACCCGGCTTCAGCCCACCACAGAGCGCCTCAAGCCCCCAAGTGTCAGTTCATAGGTTACGGGCCCCTAACTTGAAGGTCCCACTGACCAGCAACGAGGTGGACAACCCCCCAAGGCACACCCCCCACCTTCTCTCAGCTAACCAAGTTTGGTTCATAGAAGAATCACACGGGTGAAACGCTTTAATTTTATTTTTAATAAGAAGACATTTTCAGTTTTCAATAGGGAGGTTTCTCCACATACAAGATGCATGGGAACTCACTGAAAATTAGAGACAAGGAAGTCATTAGAATTCCACAGAAATACAAACGGATTTAATGTTTCTGATGAATTCGACCAAGTCCTCTTCTACAGCCCCCAACCCCACAAAGGCCTAGAACCTAGAGAGAAGGAAAATGGAAAGCGTCCTGAAGACAGAGGGAGAGCCCAGCAAAGACGCCGCAGGGATTTGAACCCCGTCCTGGAAGCCAGGAGTGCCAACCACCAGCATCTTTTGCTTTTTTTTTTTAAGCTAGAAAAAGGCCAAAAAGCAAAACCTGAGAAAACAAAATTTTGTTTTCTCAGGAAAAGAAAAACCTTCACAGCCCTACTGTGGCGCACTGGAGAATCTGCTTCGGCTAAGGCGCTAGCTTGGCCCAGTCTGTTCTGTTCACCTGCAAGAGTCTGAGCAGAGAATTGTGCAAGCCCGCCCGAGCCCTGAGACTAGAGGCGCTGCTCTGCAGCTTACAAGCGAGCTTCTTCCCGCCCAAGGGTGCTTCCACTCACTGGTTCAAGTGTTTTAAGCCCTGGATAATGGGGTTGCAGATTTAAAATCATCTTCGAGCTTTTTAGTTGTGGTTGTAAGAACGGTAACTAGTTGCAGGCAACTTAGCGGCCTCTCCTCACCCCCCCGGAGCACCTCAGCACCGCTGTTACCTTGAAGCCGATTACGGATCCTGGCCTGAAGGATCCAGGCTACTGGCGGCATCGAGGTGAGGGGTGAAGGGTCTGCGCTAGGCCAAAGGCAGGGGGTGGCGATGTGGCAGAGTGTGGCAGAGAAGTCACTTGTGGGGAGGCCTTGCTTTTTAACAGGCTTCTGGAAAAGCTAGGGAAAAGTGGTTGCCCGCTTTCCCCTTTCCCTCCCCTTCAACCGTCACTTGAAGTTTGGGCTTTTGAACAAAGGGCCGCTATGAAAGCAGCACCGTTACGGGCCGGACGGCCCAGGGGACACGAGGCGCGCTCCGAGCAAGGCTTTAGCCGCTCCGCCCCCGAGGGGCACCTGCCAGCGTGTCCTCGTTCCTAACAGGATGGGGTTACGAGGCCGACGTCATTTTTATTGACCTTAGAATAATAGCGCTCGGTTGTCTCTCTTGCCACAGGAAGGCTCCGTGGTTGTCCTACTTTAAGCCTTCGGTGCCTTTAAGGAAGGAGACCTGAAAAATCTTAAAAAAAGGCTTAGCGCCCACCTCACCCCTCCACCCCCAGGCCAACAAACCGCCTGCTTCACATGCTATTTCCTCCAGCATAAAGCTGCAAACTTTAACGCTACATTATTCACTCATCATGGATCGGACTTGGTACATACAGAAAAAAGCTTGTTCACCTGTTGTCCTCATTTTTGTCCACTGGTGAATTCAACTGGAAGCTCCTTCTCCATGTCTGGAGAAAACCATCTGAAAGAACTAGTGGTTCCCAGTCCCCACACTTTTAAATGGGATGTTTATTTACAGTAAATAATCTACTTGTTTTCCTTACTGGTCTGGCTTCTCTGGCCCTTCCAATACGTCTGCTGTGGTGCATGTTCTGAATGTTCCTGCGATAAGAATTAAGACCAAGGGAGGGGAGAGAGAAACCCACACAATGACAACGCGCTAAGATCACTGAACTGATACATGTTTCCACTTGCCAGTTACATCTCTTGAAGACTGTTGCTTGTGTGGCATTTATTTCTTGTCACTGATTTTAAGGTTGCATCTGGAAAAGACTAAAGGCTTCAGTGCCCTCCCCACCCCGCCCCTACCAGAAGTGAACAAAAGGCATTTTACCTAAAGAAGCACAGCAAAGGGTACTTGACTTCAATCACAAACATGAATGCTTAAAGCTGCAGAAATTTCCTCAACACTCAGCCTTTATCACTCAGCTGGATTTTCCTCCAACAATCACTACTCCAAGCATTGGGGGGAAACACAACTTTGAATCATACTCCAGTCGGTCCACAATGCATTCTAATAGCAGCAGATCAGAACAATACTGCATTACTTGCCAACAGAACAGACAGACCTGAGGTCAAGACAACCGCATTCTCTGTATGGTCTGAAAAAAAAAGCTAAAGACAAGTAAGCCCCACCCCCCTCCTCCCTTCCCTCCAAAAACAAGGAAAAAGTTTACTTATTATGCGGGGACACTGCAAAGTCTCACACACTCACTAGGACAGAAGGCAGAGCCAAGCGCTTATATGCAAGTCAAAAATCCTGAACAGCTTCATGAAGGATGAAATGAAGCCTCTGCAAAGGAAAAGTCTTTACAAAACCCACATGCCCCCCCAATGCCTGTATAAAGGCCACTTGTGTAGACCGGATGAGATGATAAGCATTTAAAAGTCAACATGCAGACTCTGGAAAGTGGACAGTATTTATTATTCTACCGCTGTCAATTCACAGACCCCTGACTCTCTGGAAACAGTGTTGGTGCAGTTACCTGTTATTCTGATCATAATCTCCCACCTGTCTAAGGTTATTTATTCCTTATTTAGAGGGCCTCTATTGCCATGTGCCTGGAATTATTAAATGCTCATCACTTTACGAAGGATAAAATGTTTTTCCTGCCTTAAATTCGTTCTTCCGCTCAATCCTGATCTTGTCCGTTAAAGAGTGTCTCGCAGACAAAGTTTCTGAAAGATTAAGAGAAGAATCCCCCCAAGATTCCCCAACACTAACTACAAACAAACAATACTTTATTTAAATGAGGAGACAGCTTTCTAAAAGCATACATTTCTATATTTAAATGGTTTTATTTTGAACGATTTAATGTTTTCTATACAATGTACAACACAAATTAAGTTTTAGCAAGATTAACAACATCTGATTCTTGTCAACACATTATGCTGTCCTTTTGCAGGATTTAAGAAATTTGATGCTAAATACGTTTTCTAAGTTTTCTAAACGCCGCCTTATTATTAAGGCACCAACCTCCAGGCTTTTAGGAATTACTTGCCTGAGCGAGGTGTGCTAGCCCATCATGGAAGCCCACAGGGCAAGTCCTGTCTACTTTTATGAAGGCTAGATGGGAAAATTCCTCACACTCCTGGAATCCCCGAGGGAGGGGGTCAGGAAAGACGGCCATGTTCAATACTGAAGACACCCATAGGTCTTATTGTAAATAAGCACTTATCCCTAACATGCAATACTGCAGATGCAAGTGAAAACTTATCTGTTAACAGCTGCCTGCTGTTTTCTGCTCCCAGATGAAATGAAGCAACTCTTCTGATAATGAAGAGAAACCTGTCTGAGGCAAACGAAAGATTGGCAAACCGCACAGCCTCCTCTCCTTCCACTTGGTCCCACTCTGAATTATTTCAGCTTCTTTTATTCCAGGATTAATGTAGTTATTATTTTCATTTCTTTTCTTTATTCTGCTTTTGTAAAAGCAGTATTTTGAGATGGACATTTGATCTTCGTTGCATTTCATCAATTCATTATATTATTTCTCATCAATTCATTTTTGTGTGTGGGTATAGCTTGATAGGCCAGAACTTTATAATGGTAGATTCCATTAACTTTAAATTGGTAGTTTCATTTCGTTATTTTATTATTTTTATTTTTTGCATACGTAGACCATGCGTTCATCAGTAGTAAGGATCTCAAGGTTATGCTTTTTCCCCAATGGAGGTATGAAATAGAATCTTTTCTGCCTTTACTTATCATTCACCAAGGAGCTGTTCCCTCTCCATCTAGGCCTTCATTTTGCCAGGTTGGTTATCTCAGAAGTAGTTATCTGAAAAAAGTCTACAGAAAAAAAAAGTTTCCCCTCCCCCATCCACAAAAACCCACCCTCTTATCAGTTATGATTAAAATACACAATTTACAGTAATTTTGAAGCATACCTTAGCATCTTGTTAGCAGTCACACAAAGGGAAAATACTTTTCCTACACTAAGGAAAGAACTTGCTCATTACACAACTGAAAACGGAATCTTACTTGAGAATACAAAAGCTACCATCAGAAGAAATCCCTTCAGGGTCATTAAGCCACCTCCTTTGCTCTGAAGCTCCTACAGTAGTATTAAGTTACATTAAATCACCTGAAAAAAATTCCAAAAGAGAACCACACACTACCATATCCAAACAACTTTTTAAGCCATTTTTTAAAATTCCCAAAGTTTCTAAGTCAGCCAGCAGGCTAGACCCACCCCCAGGCCTGTACTTGCCTTCCCCAAGCCCTACACTATGAATCCGAGGGATCTTCGTGAACTTTCCCCGCTGCCCAATTCAAAAACTGGGGGAAAACAAAAACTAGAGGATTGGGAATTACTTGCCAACTTGGAAGATGAGATTTCTTTAGTTTTTCTGTTAAGTTTTCTGTCATGAATTATCTGAAATCATAAACTAAACAATTACCTAACCCCAACCCCCCCCCCAATTCCCAACCATTAATGGGCCACTGCCAACTACCAATTGCCAAAGTTTGCCCTCCCCTTTAGTAAAAGTGATTTTAAAGGTCAGGTTACTCAAAAACTTAACTTCAACATTTGGCCTAGTCAAGCTCTTCTGAAGTGCTCCTGAGGGCTGAAAATGAACCAAAGCTGCACTGCGCTGCACCATTTCAGCTTCACTGGGGTTACTCTTCCAAGGAAACAGGCAGCTCCAGTCCCTGGAGGTGATCGTGCCAACAGCAGAGCAGTACACTCCTTCTCTAACCCAGTTTCTCAATAGTACTATAGCATCTGTGGAAAATCTTAGAAAGAAAAATTTCTCCCCCACCCTCTTCCCTGTTAAGACCACCCCAAAATCATTAAATATAACAGATTCAAAGGGTTATGTGTTAAAAATCTGACCAAGGGGTGGGGGAAATAAAAAAGTAACTACCAGCCATTTCTCCAAAGGACAGCTCCGCCACAGAACTCAAAAGTGAGAGCTGCTCGTGTTCTAGTTTCTAGAAACTGTAAACCTGTGGTGTTCTGATTATCCTGATACTGGATTTTCTTTTTTCTGTTACCTTGAGTCATTTGCCTTTGGGATTCTAGACAGACCTAAGGGGAAAAGAACTCAAAACATATTGCCCCCCCCATCCCCACAAAAAACTTTCCCCCCAGAGTTATACACCCAAACTCCACATTTACAGAACATTAATATAGGGTGAGGGGAGAAAAATAGATCATCTATTCACAAAACTGAAACGCTTCATTACCCCAAACTAAAATCTTCTTACAAAACTTGCCAAAATCTTGTCAAGGTTGTTCTATCAAATTCATTTAGATCAAATCAAATTGGTTAAAAAAAAAAAAAAACTTGCCATCTACCATTCCTCCGGGCCTTGGAAGTCTGCCCTCAAAAGCTTCAGACAAGATGCATGAGAAAACAAGCCTGAAAGAGAGAAACCTACAACACCCGATATCGGCCTACACCCCAGTAAATCCCCTGGCGCTCAGGTACACAACTCCCCCGTTACCACTGGAAAAGCAAAAATAAAAGTTACCATACTCCAGTTACAAAACGCACGGCAGCCGACCTCACGGATTTGACCACACCACTCGCTCTGCCTGCGGCCTTGCACACTGGGAAGCGTGCTGCTCTAGGATCCTCTATCTAATCCTCCACGGCGCCTGCTCGCCGCCTCCGCGGGCCACCAAGCCGCTCGCTAGCTTCGTCACCACATCGCACTGGCTGCTCCTCCTTCCTGGAACGCTCTCTCCTAGCTTCACCTCCAAATCGTTAGGGCTCCTTCTTTCTTCCTAGCTTCCTTCACCAAACCGCACTGGCTCCCGGACTTCTCCTTCCTTCCTATCTTCACCACGGAACTGCCGCTGGCTCCTCAGTCCTAGCTTCACCACACACTGGCTCCTGGAATCCTGTCTGGGGCTCCTGTCTTCCTAGTTTCACTGAATCCACGTCTGCGTAGCCTGCGTCAGCTGCCAATTACGCTAGTCCTCAGGATTTAACATCCTCTTAGCCCAAAGTCCAATGCAAAACTGTTAAGTTGGAAGTTATTCTTGTATCTTCAATTACTTCAGTTATGAAAGTTCGTTAAATTTTCCAAGACACTAAGCTATTGTATTTAAAGGCATTGAGATTTCTAGCGCTCCAAAAATATTTTGCCTTGGCTCTTAACGTCAGTCTTTTTAGTACCAAGGCCGTAAAATGCCACAATCTTAAACTGACCTCCCTTCTAGTTTCGGAATTAATTCTTCTAAGATGGCGCCGGTCTACAGGGGTTTTTAACACCCTGGTCTTCTCAAATCTAGCTTCTGCACCACCAGAAATTAAATTCGTGGGCTTTTACAACTAATTCTAGTAAATATTGATTTTCTCCTTAGTTTTCCTGTTCTTGTACTTAATCCAATTTTTTGGCTTTAACCTCTTCTATCTTCTTTTTGACATCTATCTTCTATCCTCGTGGCTCGATAGTCGTCCTAGCTTTTCGTTTTCTACCTGAAATACTTTCCCTGACCGTATCTTCCATCTTGTTTCCAACTTCTGGTTTTCTCCTGAACTTGTAATCTGAGACCTTAGTTGCCTTGGTTTTCTAGTTTGTCTAAAATACTTTTTCTTCTGCTTCCTCCCTTTGGCCTTTATTTTTTTCTGTCTTCTAAAAGCTGTAATTTCTCTTCCAGTTTTCCTATCTTCTCTAAATCTTTTCTTCACCTTCCTGTACTTCTGTCTTTAAGTCTTCACCTTCCTGTACTTCTGTCTTCTGAGTTCTCCACTTCGGTTTTCTAAGCTCTCAAATTTTTATCCTACCACTTCCAATTAGATTTGTCTTTTTTTTTTTTTTTTAGCAAAGAATGCCTTAAAAACTATGTTTCAAATGACGCAATCCTCCCTGCGCCACGAATCTGAAGGCCACTTAAGTCACCTTCAACTTCATCTTTTTAGAGCAAAATTTTTAATTTTAAACGGCTACAACTGGTCATTTTAAAATATCGTTAGGCCCTATTTAGGTCGCTTACATTTTAACGTCCCTCTACATGGCTGCCCTGCAATTTAAGGATTTTTTAAAATCCCGGGCTTTGCAGATCTTTCCTCCATTTTTTAACGTTAAGTTTTCTCCTCTGGCTGAAGAAGCTTCATATCTTAACCTCCGTCTTGTTCTAGAAAGAGCTTTCCTCTCAAGTTATAAATCTTCATATTTTCCCTTCACAGATCTTTTTAAGTTACTCTAAGAGTTTTAATGCTAATCAACATCTCACTAAGTATTAACGCTATTTACGTTTCCTAAAGAAGTCTAAATTCCTATCTGTTTTTTCAAGAGACAAACTTATCTGCAATCTCCTCACGAAGAGCCTCCTGCCCTTCAGCCGCCGCTGCGCTCGCTTCCTGAAGGCCTGCCGCAGCGCCCCCGGAGAGGCGCATTTATAGACCAAGGACGCCTCACACAGCGATTTCAGTAACCCTCCGCCGCCTTTGTGAGGGAAGCAAAAATAGGCCCAGGGCAGGGTTAAAAATAGAACCTAGTTTTACAAGACTTTCGAGATTTTTCCTGACGGTTCTCGCAACTTGATTACTCTGTACCCACACGTATTTAAAACGTACTAGCAAGCACCTTCGAACTGAAAACGTAGGCAAAACCAAAATCATACGGAAGTAGAGCAAACAGCTCCCCCCAAACCGACAGCCACTATTGGGAGTGTTTTCATAGCTTTTAAAACACCTGTCATGTTTACTCTGAAGCACAGTGGGTACTATTCAGTACTTTTTCAAGGAAAGTTAAAATGGGTTTGCCGACGGCCTTCATTTCCATTATGTAACCCAGCATCAGCCTGGTAAACACCGCAGCCATTTTAGGTGTGGCTAGGTGTCCCTTTGTCCCCCAAACCGCTTCGGGTCCTGCGGGTTGGTTCTGAGGTTACTGCACACGTTCTGTTATTGAAGAAGCCTGAGCGGCCCGCGTAATCTTCTTAAGAAGCCTACTAAATGTCGCTATCACTTCTAGAAAGGGTCTCTACTATGTCTCCAACAAGAACTGGCCGGAGAGCCAGCTTGGGGGGGGGTGAAGGGAGTGCTGCTGAGAACTGTCGCATCCCGTGGGTTGGTGTTCATTCCTTCACACGCTTAATGTCCCTGTCTTTGTGTAAATTCTTGCTAGACCCCCCCTCCCCATTTCTGGTTACTTTTTTAGATGCTTATACTTTGTTCAAACGTGAACCATTTAGAAGCTTCCAGTTCTCATTAGTTATCAAAATCCAAACGCGCTGTCAAAACCAAGTCTGATATTTTGCCTCCAAAGACAATGACCTTAGGCAGCCAGTTTGGGAACGTCTTCTCGAATATTCGTGAAGCTTTGCTATGGGCTTGCTTTACTGTGTTTCAGTATCTGGATTATTTCTGGCTGGGCTCTGGCCTGCAGTTTTTATAAACCGGAGGGACCAAGGATACAAAAGCTTTTCCCCCAGACTCAAAGCCTTCCGGCACAGTTTGAGTTTTGCTTTCAAAGCACCCCCTGGACTTTCCCAACTAAAGGGAAAGCTAACCAAGCCCAGCATTGCAAGGAGTCTGGAAAAAACAAAAAGCAAAAGAACACCTGTTTCCCGGGGATGCAAAGGGGATGCGACCCAGGGCCCGGCAGGAGGATGTGGAACAATGGCGGCTGAAGCGGGATGCGGCGGGGCCCGTCCGCTCCGGCTCTGCTCGGCGCCCAGGACCCTCGAGCCGTCGGGGCCGCGGGGAGGACAGCGGGCACCGGCTCGTCTTGCAGCCCGAGGGGCCCGCGGCCCCAGAAAGGGCACAAAGGCTGGGGGAGGGGTGGCGGCCCGCAGCCCGCACTCCCACCCCCACCCCCGCCCGGCGCAGGGATACGCGGGCCGTGAGCCGCCGCCTCGCTTTGTGAGGCGTTGGCTCGCGGCGGGCCCCGCTGGCTCTAACCGGCTCCAGCCGGTCCCGACCGCCTCCCAGCGCCGCGGCGGTTGCTGCAGCGCGCCACTGCGCCTGCGCGCTCCGCCCCTCCCCCAGGCCAAGTTCGGGTGCCTGAGAACGGTGTGGGGAGCGGGTGGGGGCGGCTAGGTGTGGGCTGGGGGGCTTCCCGACCTGCCCTCGGCCGTTTGGCCGCCGTCGGGCTGCTCCTCCCTTTTTGTGGCTGCTGCTTTCCCTCCCTTTGCAACCCGCCTTTCCTTCCCCTTTGCTGTGCTTTGTCGTTCCTCCATATTGTATCAGAATCATCTGTTAATTGAAAATGCTCACAGGACCCCGCAACCCCCCCCCCGTCTTTAGCAAACGTTATTTCTTTATCGTGACACACTCAGGGTGTTTGCATGGCGCCAGGTCTTACTAGTCTAGGACGCAGGAGGCAAAGAGGGTCTCTGAGAGCAGGCCCCTGGGCGCTGCCTGGGTTTTTGGAAAAGAGCATGATGTTGTGAGCGAGAGTGAGGAGCTCGGGGACACGGTGGTTTAAAGCGTGGAGCCCACGACCGGGTGGGACACCCATCCTCTCTCCCCTCCTGGGGCTTTATTGTAGAATCTACAAAATGGCAGTAAATTCCGAGAGGGGAAGATGGAGCTCAATGACATGGTTGAGGTTAGAGTGGCAACTTAAGAATGATATGGGAATTGTGCAAATGTGTTTCTCTCTGTTTTTAAAAACCCCTTTGCCTCCTGTAAATGACAGGGGTTGTGCAGGCTCAGGGAGCCTGGCAGGGGAAGGGGAAAGAGGCAAAGAGAGGCAAAGGGACAGATTCCCCCTCCCCCCCTCCCCCAGACCCTGGCAAAGCTGTTCTGGTGTAATCATTCTTCCCCACTTTCCCTTTAAGAGTGGAATTTTACCGAGATGCACAGGATTCCCTTCAGACACAGACTTGATGTTTGCCCAGGATCGGAAAATTTTTGGTGGGACTTCAGCGCTGGGAGGAGGAAAACGGAGTTAGGTCACCTCCTTTGCAAATGCAGAGTTGGGAGCCTGGGGAGTTTGTGATCTGGCTAAAATCAGACACACCTAATTAGTACCAAAACCTATTCTTGAATCCCAGAATTTGACCTCAGGCCGCCTCCCCTCCTCTTCTCTCCTACCCCCTCCTCACCCACCCCTCCAGGTCATCTCCCTGTGCCTGGGTCAGCCAACACTGCAGTTCTCTCCAGGGCTGGGGGAGAATTGAGGACCCCATCTGTCATCCATGCTCTTTCCCTCCCACTCTGGAGCTCATGCGCTAAAGAAGAGACTTAAAGTGCTTTATCTCAGAATTGTGAAAAAACCCATTTCCATTCCATTCCAGACTATACCATATTCCTCATCCTGTTAAAATGGCTGTGCATCACTCGGTCACTTCTCCGTGGCTTTGGGGAATGAAGGTCAGCCTTCAGGAATCCGTTGGGCCAAAAGAGAGAACTCGCCCAGGCCAGAGAGAATTTTTTTGCACCAGTTGGTGAGGGCGTGCTATTTCGGAGAAGAGGATGGACTCTAACCCCGGTTTTCACTATGTAGGCCCAAGCATTTACTGACTTCATGTCTCCCAGCTTTTGTTTGGCAAAGAGAGCTCTTGTTGTCTCCAAAGCATTCAGATTCCTTCCTCTTTATGGAGAGTTCCTTCTTTTCTGGAAGGTTCATCTCAACTAGATGGCCCCAAATCACCACAGTCTTTGGGGAAGATAATAATGTATTTGATTATGTGCCTTTTCTCAGCCCCTGGAGGATCCCTTTAACATAAAACTACATTTTTTTTTTCAAGGCACCTTGTCTCTGGCCTGCCTCCCTGTTCCTTTTCATTTCAGAATGTCTGATAGCAGCTGGCCTTTCCACTGGGGTTGCCATATTCGGTGTCACCTGAATCTGAAGCCTAGTCTTCATCTGGGCCTAATGACTCAAATATAAGAGGGTAAGGGGCCTGGGTGGCTCCTTCAGTTGAGCGTCTGGCTCCGGGTCAGGTCGTGATCTCGCAGTCCGTGGGCTCATACCCTGTGTCGGGCTCTACGCTGACAACACAGAGCCTGGAGCCTGCTTCAAGTTCTGTGTCTCCCCCTCTCTCTGTCCCTCCCCCACTCTGTCTCTGTCTCTCTCAAAATAAATAAAAATTTTTTTTAAAGATCAAATATAAGAGGGTAAATCCATTTTAGCCAGTTGCTTCATGCCCTCCCACCACCACCCTCAAAAAAGCCTTGGCTAAAAATAGGTGGCCCTGGTCTGTTTGTGGCAGTCCCTTCACTGACAAACACCCATGTGACCTTGGGCACAAACTCAAATAACTTCTCGTTGGCAATTTCCTTCTGAGTAAAATGAGGAGATTAGATGAAAGAAGCGATGATGCTGACTCTGTAAAATGCGGTCAACAAAGGGAAGGGAGCTTGAAAGACGTCAGGCCTCCTGGGCCTGGCTCGAGGAGGTGGGGCAGTGGACAGGATGACAGGAGCAAAATTTTAAGGTCAGGCCTCCAGGCCTGTTGCCAGCAAGGCCCTACCTAATGCTGCAGACTCAGGAGTCAGGCCAGAAACCTCCAGAGAATGCCAGAATCCATTCCCCCTCCTCCCCTCCCACCCCCCCAGGCCTGTCGGGCTTACTCAAGGGAGAAGCTATGGGGGGGGCTTCATTTCTGGGACTGAGGTCCAGAGTTCAAACTGGGGGAGACTGCAGCAGGCACCTCTTTTGTTTGATTTTATCTAACCCTGTGATGTTTATCTAATACTGCATTACCAAGGATGTTCTGGAAATGCAGTGCAGAAATAAAAGGCAAGGGGAGTCCCACAGAAACAACCTTTTTGTTTTCGGAGGACGAGGATTCCCAGTCCCGGCCCCCTCCCGCCGCCCACCTTCCCAGAGCTGATCTCCGGAACAGGACTGGCCAGTCCGCTCTTGCAGCAGGAAAATGCCGCAGAGGCGAAGCGGCCGGGCTCCGTCACACCAAAGAAAGATCATTGTTTTCTCCGGGATTTTGGACAGCTAAAAACATACCTCGGAGAAGGTCTGAAACCTACCCCTGAAACCCAGCGGACTGTTCCCTTGCTGAGAGCTGAGGGCAATTCTGGCAAAAACCAGTTAGAGAAAACCAGAGGCGACAGTGTCTCTGGCCTCCCCCAGGATGCTGTCAGAAGGGGCCGCCCGGGCCTCTCCCGCTCAGGCACAGGACATCACTAGGCAGAAGAGTAAAGGAGACATTCTCCTCCTGTCTTTCTGAGAGAAGCATCCATCTTTAAACATGCCCTCCTCTAAGCCATAGAGTGAGATAGAATCTTCTTTCGGTGGGGGTGGGGGAGACAAAGGAGAAGGCATCTTGTGAGAACAGTTCCCCCACCCCCAGCCCACGAGCTCCCTGCTGCTGGTTCCCTTCTTTAGTTTATTCCCCACAGAATGTCCTTGGCGCTGGGCCCTGCAGCCTGTTATGCGGATCTTTCTGGAAGGTCTAGCAGAAGCCCAGCTGTAGCACTCTTGGTTGGAGAACAGAGTGACAACAAAGAACAGGCTCTTAGGGGACTTTAGCTTCATCTCCTCAACTTAAGAGCTCTGCGGAGGAGGGGTGGAGGGTGGGGGGTGGGGCCGCCCCCCCCTCCTCCCTCGGGCCGCTCTTCTTGTCCTGGTTAGTCTTCACTGGAGACTTTTTTTAATTAAAAAAAGTTTTTTTTAATGTTTATTTAATTTTGGCAAACAGAACACAAGCAGGAGAGGAGAGAGGGAGACACAGAATCCGAAGCAGGCTCCAGGCTCTGAGCTGTCAGCACTGAGCCCGACAACACAGGGCTTGAATCCACGAACTGCGAGATCATGACTTGAGCCGAAGTCAGAGGCCTAACCGACTGAGCCTCCCAGCTGCCCTGTTCGCTGGAGACTTTCTACTGACCTTCTCTCCCCAGCAGCGAACGGTCTGCTTGCTCTGCCTTCCAGGCCCCTCCGTTGTCCCCAGTATGCGTGCAGGATGGTAAATTCGGCACAAAACTTTATTATTTTTTAATGTTTGTTTATTTTTGAGAGAGAGAGCCAGAGCACGAGTAGGGGAGGGGAAGATAGAGAGGGAGACACAGAATCCGAAGCAGGGTCCGGGCTCTGAGCTAGCTGTCAGCACAGAGCCCAACATGGGGCTCGAACCCACCAACCGTAAGATCATGACCTGAGCCGATGTCGGCTGCTTAACCTACGGAGCCACCCAGGTGCCACACAACTTTATTTTCTGTAACACTGTGCTGCCACGCACTTGCCCTGCATAATCTCCTTTCAGCTGTCACCCCAGCTCCCTGCGAGGGAGATGCTGCAGCAGCCCCCGGACGGATGAGGAAACTGAGGCCTACGATGGTTCTCTGGGTACCACCAGCGCGGCACACAACAGAAGCTCTGTACCTGACTGTTGAGTAACGACTAAAGGACCCCATTGGGAAAGCATCTCGTTGGGAGTTAGAACCCCAAGCCGAATAGTGCAGGGACGTGTGTGGTCCCTGCTCCGCCCTGCAGTGTGACCGGCTGACTGCTAACTGAGCAGTGTGGGAGGGGCTCTGAGGGGCAGAGCGTTCCCCGTTCTGGAATGTCCTGGCCAGGGTCACTCGTGAAAAATAAGCTCCGTCATGATGTGAGGTTGTCGGTGGTTTGTCGTGCTGCGTAAGTCTTGAAAGGTGGGAGGAAAGAAGAAAGGAAGGACATGATTAGACCCAACTCGAGGTGCGGTGAGAGGAGCTAAAGGCATCTGGATTTGACAGACGTCACTGCGCATCAGGAGTGGAGAGCCATGGCGGCAGCAGAGCTGCGGAAGTTGCCGCAGAACTTCTGGACAGACTGGGGCACGGGTCGGGGGGAAGAAACTTCCCGACAGACTGACCCACAGGGGTCAAAGACGGGGAAAGTACAGGGGAGAAACCCGAAGGCCACCTTAGGTCTCACGCCACCGAGTTCCGGCTGCGCTCTCAGCCTCCGGAGCGAAGGGACCGGCCGAAGGCTCAGGCCTCATTGTCATCCTGTCATATGGGGTCAAGCCTCACGTGTGCCCGGGCCTCTGCTTACTCAGCCCCCGAGCCTGCTGAGTGGACCTTCCGGAAATAGCCTGAAGGAGCCATGAGTCTCCACATTCTTGTCTCCCTGAGCTGTTCAGTCACCCACTTGAGGAGCCAGTGGATGTTTGCGTCAGCGCCGCATATGCAGCTGACGCTTCTTAAACATTTCACGCCTGCTACACATACTCACGCACACAAGCACACACACTGGGTGTGCCAGTCACCCGCCACACCACTGTGGCCCACGTCCCGTGCAGACCAGCTTTGTGGAACAAGGGGGCAGAGGTCACCCAGTTCTGGGAACTTCACCTGAGGTATATTTCTCAACACAGGGCATGAAAACGGAAGCCGTGGCCTTATGGGTCCTTCTCCAGGGCTCATGTAACAGGAGAGCCATTCAGTGATTGAGGCGGAATGAACCATAAAGCTGATTAGGTGATGGGAACTCACTAGAAAGCAGGAGAAAGCACTGAGGGAAGATTGGAGTGAGGGTTGGGGGGGAGGGGCTTCAATTATCTGGAGGGAGAATTTGGACTCTGCTCTTTGGGCCTTTCTGGCCTTGGAGAAGCCCCGGCCATGGGAAGGATTACATGGCTGCTCTTTGCAAGGTGGCTGAGCTGGGAGAGGCGGCAGACGGCAGGACACTGGGGTCCATTGTCACAGCGCAAGCCAACCGTCATAGAGGCCTGGGTGGGGCCACAGGACAGGAGAAAGAAGGCAGAGGAGTCTGTGTGAGGCTCGGAGCTCCCCATTGGTCTCGTCCTTTCTGGTTCCTCACCCCCCTCCCCCAACCCTTTGCAGACTCATACTCTTTCCTCTCGATGACACAACTCTGCTCTTTCCTTTGATGACATAGCTCTTCAGGTGACATTCTTCTCACCCTGCCTAGACGTCACTCCTCAGAAAGGGCCTCTCTGACCGGCACATCCAAAGTTCTCTCAGATCACCCCCTCGGAGTTCCTCTTGGTCACGGCACAGCCGATATTTTGCTGGATACTGATATGTATTAACATGCTCCCCTCGCTCCTCTGCCGGTGAAGGTCAAGGGGGCTCCAGGATGTGCAGCCAGCTGGCAGGGAGGATGGATGGGGTGCCGCTGCCGGGGCCTGAAAGGGGGCCAGAGAAGCCTCAGGCTCCCTCATGCACAGACACGGGAGAGACAGGTCTGTGCCAGCCTTCCTGAGAGAGAGTCCCTCCCCCAGCGGCAGAGGGAGGGTGCAGACTCCGACTCGGAGGGACTCCGGAGAGACATCACTTGGCTCCGGCCTGTCTGGCCGCTGCATTCCCAGCTGGAGTTGTTCAGGAAGAACGGAGCTGGGCAGGGCTGGGAGCCCAGAAGGGGGACGTGGCGGGGAAGGTGGGAGGGAAGAGAGAGCTTCCAGTGTCTTCCCAGCCCCACTCTCTCCTCAGAAGTGGCTCTTCCACTTAGAAGCTTCTAGAAATAAATATACAGAATACTATCCCCATAATAGAGCATCCAGATAATTTCTGGGGAGCAGAAGTTGTGCACCCCCGATATTCAGGTGCCTCTGGGCTTGTTCCAGCCCTGCTGCCCTGTCCTCTGGGGGAGAGACACGCATGTGGAGTTGACCTGGTGCAGGAAGTGACAGGGGAAGCTGTCACTCCTCCCCTTTGCCCTTCCAGGACCAGGAATCCTGGGGCCTCCAGGACCATCAGTGTGGGGACAGCTGTGGCATTCCGTAGCACCACAATGGCCTGTGCCTGAAGTTCTGACAAGTTCTTCGGCTGTCCCCAAGCCCCCAGGGCTGCCCCAGGCCTCTGCGGCCACGGCCTACACAAGCCGTAGGCCGAACTCAGCAGATCTGGGAAGAAGGTGGAGCTGAGAACAGCTTTGGGAAAAGAACCTCGGTGGAAATTTCCACCACTGTTCTGCTTAGGCAAAGACCAGCTGAGGCCCAAGGTGTAGACAGAGGCTGCAGAGGGGTTCCAAGCTGGGCCATAAAACTCAGGTCCTTCCTGCGTCCCCACTTCCTGCCCTGTTTACTGCCAGCTCCTCGGTTCATGGACGTCCCCACCTCTGCCCTGGGGACATGCCCCTTCTCCCTGCCAGTTGGACCTCCCGCTCCCCACTGCACACACTTTAGGAACCAGGCAGGGTCCCTTTCCTCTTGCAGGAAGCCTTCCCTGCTGAATGGTCAGTCTGTCCTGCGGCCATCGTGGTCCAGTGATCTCGGCAGCAGTCCTGTGGTCACGCCCTTCCTCCGGTGACTCATCTGTTATTACCTTCAGCTGTGGCACATTTACTGTTTGTCATTGTCATTTAACATCCTTGAAAACAGAGTCCTATAGCCCCGCCTCAGCTGAGAGCAGCATCGATGCCCTGTGTGATGTTGTGTGGCCTCTGGCTTGGGCTGGCCCCCGGGGACTCTGAGAGACTCACCCCACCCCTGCGTTGTTCCAGGTCTGGTTCCGAGATCTGCCCCCAACCCAAGCCGAGTGGTGGGAAAGGAATGTTTGTAAGTTGGACTTCCTCCCCGACCCCAGCCAGAATGCCAGCCCTGGCCAACGCCACCCTGGGGCCTGTCTGGTCTCGCCCCTCAGCCCTCTCACCCATCATCTAGGTGCTAGAACCAGCAGGTGTTGCCTCCCTGTTCTTCCACACAGGGACGGTCCCCCAAAGACCGTGGATGTCTCCCTCCTGTCCCCCACCTCATCGGGCCTACAACACTGCAAGCATTTGGAGGAGTCAAGAAGAGAGCGGCCCTAAGAGTCCCACGCACTTGGCCTGAGCCTCATTCCTCCACTTACTGCCCGCACTCTGTGACACCGGCAAGTTACTCAACCTCTCTGAATCAAGATTTTTCTGTGAAATATGATCTAGCAGGACCCCCTTCTCAGGGTCGTGAGGTTGTCAGCAGCTTGCGCGTGACTCAAATGCTATGCTCCATAAATGGTGGCTGTCACTACCAAGGACAGCTTCCCGGCATGACTGGAGCCCGGGAAGGGGTTAACCACGGGCAGTGACTTCATCCCTGCATTGGAGCAGGAAGGAGGCAGAGGAGGTAACAAAATCAGGCCTTAGCGGGTGGAATTTTCCAGGGCTCATAAATCCGGAGCAGTTGGGTTGCTAAGGGAGTCACCATGGAAACGGTCAAGTGCGCCTGCTTCTGGTTATTCCAGCCTGGCTTCGGGACGATGACACAAGTTCCAGGCCTCTTCATTGGCTGCCCCTTCCTCTTGCCACCGAATCTGGCAGCGGATTGGCTGAGTGCCGTTGCTGGGCTGTTAGACCTCTTCCCCACTCCCCTACACCCAGAACCTGCTGGAAGCTGTTATTTTGAACCCGAGGGAGGGGAAAATAGGGCTGCCAAACAGATTACCATAGCAACTGCTTTCCTTTGGCCCTCCTTGGAGTTAGCAGTTGACGTCTTTGTAACTGAAGTACTTTGCAGAGACAGAGGGGGTGTCAGCCATTTTGCATGGACTTAAAGCCACGGGAACCCCCTCACCTTCCAGAAGAGTCCGGGAATTTCTGAATCTCTCCTTTTGGCCTTGGTTACTAGTCCACCCCGGGGCCTTGGTTTCTTTCTGTGATGCGGGGTATGCACATGTATCACTATGTGTGGGGCTCCCGCTGGCCCAAGTCTGCAGATGACCACTGTGAACTGTGAACCGCCATGCAGTGACCACGTATCCCTAAGTGACCAGCAGTGACATTGGCTTAGTGTGGGATAACTCTATGAGGCTGGGCTGGGGGCCTCCCAGACTTGTTCAGTCAAGCCTGGAGCCTTCGGGACCCAGGGGCCCCTCAGGAGTCTACTTCTTGTGTCACCAGCTGCCCCTTTGGGACCATCAGCAGTTCTCATAGCCCCCTAGGGATTCATTTTCTCCTTCTGTAAAAGGATTCTTCTGTAGACGATCCTGAGAAGCGCTTCCTGGCTCTGACATTCCGGGATCCTAAGTTAAAGGCCTGCCTGCTTCCCACAACAAATCTGTGGAACTCATCACCCTCACAGGAGGTAAAAATTCTAGCAACTGCCCTCCGCCAAGCACCCTCAATGTGGCGGGGGCGCCGCACGAGCATGAGCTCAATACTCACGGCAGCTTTAGAAGGGGGGTATCAGTATTACAGCACCGACCCATTTTACTGATAAGGAAACTGAAGCCCTGGAAAGTTAGGTAAGTTTGCCCACAGTGGCGCAGCCAGCCAGCGCCGAGGTGGAGATTTAAAGCCTGGTGTTCAGGCAGCAAGTCCACGCAGGAATCACTCCAGGTCCGACTGACATGAAGATGAAACAATACAGGTCGAGTCAGAGTAGGTAGAACATTGGGTAGAACAGTCCTGGACTGGGAATCACAAGCCCGGTGCCATTCTAGATCCTTCCAGTAAGTCCCACAGTGTTATCTCCAGAAAGTCCCTTTGCTTTCTTGGCCTTAGTTTTCCCATCCGTGAAAAGAAGAGGTTACACCCGACCTTTGAGGGCCTTTCTAGGTGAAACATTCTGAGTCTCTGAGAGAAAAGCCGGCCTAGAGGAGACCAGGGGCGGCCTTCCTGAGTCACAGAGCAAATAAAGGCAGCCTCACATGGCCTGGCCGCCGGCTTTGATCTCACTCTTGGAGGTTTGGAAGGGATTGTTTGAAGCTGGGGCCCACAGACCAGGGTCAGTCTGTGTGACCTTTCCAGAAAGCAAAATGGATTCTGTCTTAAGACTGGCCTTTCTTCAGTGATTAAGCCCTTCCCGCATTTTCGATGTTATAAAGTTCTTTTTCTTATCAAAAGATGGTGATAGTAGATGGTTGTTATTTTGTTGTCGTGTTCTTACTCGGGGAATGTTGGCTGATTGGGGAAAGTTGGGTAAGCTTATGTCAATATGTTGTGGAAATTTTTGAGATTTTATTTTTTATTTTATTATTTTTAAGTGAACTCTATGCCCAACATGGGGCTTGAACTTATGACCCCAAGATTAAGAGTCACATGCTCTACCGACTGCTAGCCAGGCGCCCCAATTATGGAAAATTTCAAACATTAAAAAAAAAGTAATAAGTATGGTTCAGTGAACCCCCATGTTACCCTTCAACAATTACTGACCCCTGGCCACTTTTGTTTCCCAACCCCCCAAAACCTCCATGCCCTGAATTCTTCTAAAGCAAATCACAGACATCATATAAATCCATCTGTAAAATTGCTAGGGGTGCCTGGGGGGCCCAGTCAGTTGTGCATCCAACTTCGGCTCAGGTCATGATCTCACAGTCTGTGGGTTTGAGCCCCACATCGGGCTCTGTGCTGACAGCTCAGAGCCGGGAGCCTGCTTCGGATCCTGTGTCTCCCTCTCTCTCTGCCCCTCCCCTGCTCGTGCTCTGTCTCTCTCTCAAAAATAAACAGTAAAAAAATTTTTCAAAAATCTTTTAACATAACCACATTAGCAGTGCACGCTAAAAATTAACAATACTTCTTTAATACTCATGTTGAAATATACAGTTTGTCTCAATTTTTTTGCAGTTGGATTGTTCAGTCGAGATTTATACACAATCTACACATTTGCTTTGATTATATGTCTTTTAAGATTCTCTTAAATTCTGAAGGTTCCACTCCCCCACTGTTTTTTTCCCTGTAAGTTATTTGCTGAAGAATCCAAGTTTGCCCTTGACATTTCCCATGCTATAGATTTTGCTGATCATATCCCCATGGTGTAATGTAACTTATTCTCCTGTCCCTTGCATTTCCTGTAAACAGATGATTAGATCTAAGGGCTGGAATCCAATTTGGGTTCTTTTTTTTTTTTTTTTTTTTACAAGAATAGGTTATAGATGGTGTAGATGGTGTTGGGTGTTGAAAATATCCAATTAAAAATAAAAGTATATTGGGCGCGCCTGGGTGGCTCAGTCAGTTAAGCATCTGACTTCAGCTCAGGTCATGATCTCATGGTTGGTGAGTTCAAGCCCTGCATCGGGCTCTGTGCTAGCTGACAGCTTGGAGCCTGGAGCCTGCTTAGGATTCTGTGTGTGTGTGTCTCTCTCTCTGCCCCCACCCCTCAAGAAGAAACAAACATTTAAAAAATAAAAGTATTATTTACATAAAGCAAAGAGCTGGAAGCCACACTGCTCAGAAGAGAGCTCTTTGCCTCTAGGCCTCATGGGGGGGGGGGACGAGTCAGAGCCCCATGTGCTCAGTTCCTGGCATCCTGCTCCCTGCGGTGCCGTTGGCTCTGTGAACAAGCCTTCAGTTAGGAAAGCGGCTCTGCACAACTCTCACATCCCGATCTGAAGATCTGCGTGAGAAAGTTCATGTGTATTAAGTGCCAGCCAAAAGTTTACTTTCCCTGAGAAAATAGGGACACCTTTTTCTTATGGACAAGATGAGTCATTTAACATCTTTCTTTGCTCCCAGGAACTCACAACCACAACTCAGGCACAACTTTGGCAGTGACGCAGGACACAATGCCTTTTCTGCAGTCTTAGAAGCCTGCTTGAGTTTTGAAATATCTAGCCAGGGGCGCACCTGGGTGGCTCAGTGGGTTAGCATGTGACTCTTGGTTTCTGCTCAGGTCATGATTTCACAGTGTGTGAGTTCAAGCCCTGCACTGGGTTCTGCGCTGACAGCTCAGAGCCTAGAGCCTGCTTTGGATTCTGTGCCTCCCCCGCTCTCTCTGTCCCTCTCGGGCTCCCTCTCCCACTCATGCTCTCTCTCTCTCTCTCAAAAATACATAAACATTAAAGATAAAAGAAATACCTACCTCACTAGTTCACTCTTCACTGTATGTTTAAAAGCTGACTCCAATTCTCCCCTAAAAGATGACTTCAACCCTTTGTGTAAAAGGTAGATTTTTTGTGTAAAGAGATTTTTTTTAAAAATTAGTTGTAGAGTAGGACCCAGTTGTCTTTACTTCTGGCTTCCAATTCTTTAATCCTGGGACAGAACTTCATTCATTCAACAAACACTCTCAATGAAGGTACGGCTAGTGGAAATGAGGCCAGAGAAAGCCAAGGCCAAGCTGTCCTCGGAGCTAGTGGAGGACTCAGGCGACGACCGCAGGGAACAGCAGCAGAGTAAAGGTTCCGAATAAGGTGGAGGGATAAAGGGACCCAGAGGAGAGGACCGATTTTAGATAAGGTGACAAGGAAGGTGACATCTGAGCTGAGATTTGGAGGAAGAGAATGAACAGCTTTGAGTAGAGGGAGGAATTCTAGATGGAAGGAAGAACATGGTGGACAGATGAAGTCAGGGCCACAGATACCTCCCTCTGGGAGGTGGGCTGCTCTCCAGGCGAGGGAATGAAAGCTCCTTGCCCCCACTGCCCCCCTCTCCCGGCTTTCCCCCACTGCCTCCCCCGCCCACCTCCAATCCATGCAGGAAGTCTCCCAGTAACAGGCCGTCTGCTCTTGGGTTAAGACTGTGAAATATATAGCTGTTCCCCCTGGCAGATTTCAACTGCCACCTGTTTTGAAACCTATGCCCACGTTGTCCTTTGTGGGTGGGGACCCTAGACCTTTTTGACCCTTGGGCTTAATCTTAGAGGCAGGCAGCTTCTGGAGCCCTGGCTCCTGGCACCTCTTGTGTCCTGCCAACGATGCTTGCTCCGGGGCCTGTGCCATGGGGCAGGGCCCGATTTCACCTTGACCAGCCCAGCCCCAAGGGAGCCAGCTTCCCTCCCCACTTGCTTCCACCAGAGCTGGTAGCTGGGGAGATTTTCAAAGCCCAGAACTGAGCTTTCACTAGGCGTTGGTGCATTAGCCATCTCCAGATTCGTTGATCAAGTTCAAACCAGAAGAAGCCCCCACCCCCCACTACATTTAAGGGCTTAACCCAGTGGGCAGACATAGGATGGCTTCCAGAGAAGGGCAACCCACACATTCCAAAGGATCCTAGAACGTCAACCAAGAAGCTTGGGACTTGGTTTTGTCATGGCAAAAATTGTCATTATCTAAACCACTGCTACATACTAGGTGCTCAGTGAACATCTGTTTAATGAATGAATGAGCTGGGCATAAACGAGTGTTAACTTAAGAACTTGAAGGAGTGGGGCGCCTGGGTGGCTCAGTCGGTTAAGCCTCTGACTTCCGCTCAGGTCAGATCTCACGTTCATGGGTTCGAGCCCCGCATCTGGCTCTGTGCTGACAGCTAGCTCAGAGCCTGCAGCCTGCTTTTGGTTCTGTGTTTCCTTCTCTCTCTGCCCCTCCCCCTCTCATGCTCTGTCTCTCTCTGTATCAAAAATAAATAAAACATTTAAAAAAATTAAAAAAAAAGAAAAGAACTTGCAGGGGTGCCTGGGTGGTTCTGACCATTTTGGTTTCAGCTCAGATTATGATCTCAAGGTTGGTGGGTTGGAGCCCCGCCCTTGGCCCCAAGTTATCAGTGCAGAGCCTGCTTGGGATTCTCCTCTCTCTCTCTCTCTCTCAAAATAAATGGATGAACTTAAAAACAAAAAACTTTCATGGTAGTAATAGGTAGTGAGCTCCCTATTCGTGGGAGGAACCAAGAAGCCACTTGCATGGGGTCCCATCTTAGAGAGTGGTGAGGACCTAGGAGAGTCTTCCTTCGCAGGGCGGTGTGACGCTGAGAATGATCTGGAAGGGGCGACAGACTGCTTAGCCGCTTTGAACCGTAGACCTCTCTGCGGGCTCCGCAGCCTCGGGGCTCAGCCCACGCTCTCCCGCTCCCGACGCTGCCTCGCCCCCTCCCCGCACAGCCGGGCCGAGGCGTCGCGCAGGCGGCCGGAGCTGACGCAGCTGCCAGCGTCCCCCGCAGTCCCCGGCTCCCGGGGCCGCAGTAGGAGCTCGCGCGTCACCGCTAAGTGAGCTCAGCGCGCGGCCGCCGCCCGCGCCCCTGCGGCTGGGGGAGGGGGAGAGGCGGAGCGGGGAGAGCGCAGCGAGCACCTGCGGGGTTCGCAGCTCGCGCCGGGGTGGGGACGGAGAGCCTCGGGCACCACACCCCCATCCTTCCTTCCGACGCCGTCCCCCCACCCCGTAACACCTGCGGCACTTGTCCCCGGATTCCCACAGTGGCCGAGGGACCTGCCCACTCGGCTCCCCGCCCGGTGCGCTTCCCAGCCTCGAAGCCCTTTCACCGCAAGGACCGGGCCCCGTGTTCGCACACGCTTTGGTTCCGCGTCTTGGGGGGGGCCGGGAAGGAAGTGGGGCCGAGGGTGGACCTGGTGGACCTTCCCAGAGAAGCTTACAAAAGGGGCTGCTCTGGGCCTGGGTAGGGACGCGGGGGCCGGGGGGCCGGAAGACCGATCTGGGTGCGGGGGAACAAAAGGTGCTGCACAGAGGAGTGGGAACTGGGGTGGCGGGGACTGGGCCCCGAGCAGACCTGTAGGAAGGGGCCGGAGAGGGCGCTGGCGGGGACGAGAGGGCTCCCTGGTGGGCGGTGGATGGAACCGGGTGCCAGGAAGGCCGCTGGCCCAGCGTGTTTGGGAAAGGGGAGATGCCAGCCCAGTGACGGCGTAGCGGAGCTTGGAAGCCGTTTTGGAGTGGGCAGGAGGACGGAAGTGTAGACAACCTTTCCGAGGACCCACATTCCCCCATATCCACCTCTCCGGGCACAAGATCGTGGGTCTTTCCTGGGGTGCTCCTGCCAGGATGCTGCCCCCAATCTCTCTCCAAACCTGGGACATTCTTCGCCCTCCCTCCCGAGGGCTCCTACCCCGTCCACCAGGAACGCCAGTGGCGAGAGGCGTGGTCTGATGACCCCAGGGTTGCTCCTTTTAGAGCCTCTTTCTGCCCTAGGGTCACCTCCCCTGCCTGGCACTCCCTGTGTGTCCCAGACTGTGAGCCTAGGGCAGAGACCCTGGGATGAGGAGAAGTGGGCCTGGGAGCCTCCCCACCCCATGCCACCCTAAGTTGGGACCGCTGGGCGCAGAGAGGCGTCCGCAGGTTGGCCCCGCCGGAGCTGAACCGGGTGATTGAGTCCGCGCCGCGCCCACGTGACCGTCCTAGTAAACAAACGCCCGGGGCTCCTAGGAGTCACCGACTGAGCCCCAGTCCCCAACAGGCTGGGGGCTGGGCGGGCTGCCTCTGATCCGCGAGGTCCCTTCATCCCGGTGTGTCACCGGTAGGCAGTTTGGGGGCGGGGGTGGCGCTTATTAGGGCTGGGAAAGAGGAGCCTGGCGGGAAACAGGGAACTCTGGGGGCGGGGGTCTGTGTCCGCCTCGACTTTTGGGAACCTCGACTTTTGGGAACCGCTTTTCCCATCGGTTTGGCTCAGTTTGTTCCTTTAACAGTGTCTGAGCGGGTATTGTGGCCGTGGATTCAAAAAAGGCTCAGAAACAGGACCTGGGTTGGAGCTCAGGGCTCAAAAGATGGTGGAAAGGACCCTGTGGCCAGGTCTCATTCATTCATTTTTTTTTTTAATTGCTTACTTTTGAGAGAGAGCGCGCGCGCGCGCGCGCGCGCAAGTGGGGGAGGGGCAGAGAGGGGGAAACAGAGGATCCAAAGAGGTCTCAGTCTCGGACCCTCTACCCCCAGGAAGAAAACGGGGAGGCCTGCCTTGTCGGCCTGATGTTCCCTTCCCATCCTTCTTCCTCTGCTTCCTCACACGGGCCTCGACTCCTGCGGAGGTCGGAGGCCGCCTCCTCCGTTTCCCCTCCAAGCACCCAGGGTACCTCCCCAGGACTGAGCCTCTCTGGATTCTTTCTCTGGGGTATCCCCGACCCCCTCCCCTGAGCCCCATATCATCTGCCTTTAGGAAGTTTTTGCTTCAGTCTTTGGTCTTGTCCCACGTATGGCTTTCTGGATAAACTCTGGCTTCTCTGTGGTCCGCCAGGCCCTTTGCCCCTTGGCCGCCCCTGTCCTGCTCAGCTCCTCCTGCTCCTCGGCCTCACCTCGCTTGCCCCTCCCCAGTCCTGGTGAACTCGGGCTCCCCTTACATCTTAGCTCAGCCCTCAGATCTCTGCCTGAAGATACCAGCGGAAGGGCCCTGCCCAGGGCTCCCTGACCGGAAGGAGAGCGCTGACTCATTCCTGCTCCCTGGGGACCGGCTCAGGCCTCAGGCCAAGGACGCTGATGGCACCTGGCCCCAGGGTTGTGTCCTCAGAGCTCAGAATGCTGCCACCAAGCGTGGTCAGTCCACTTTCCACAGCTCAGACTAACACCTCTGGGTTGGGATCAGCAGAGAAGATTCGGAAAAGAGGTTAACTAACACACTCGTCTGTTAAGAAAGAATTATTCAAAAATTGGAAATAAGGCAAAAGGAGAACTGCCCCCCCCCCCCCACTCAGTGAGGAGCAGATGGATAAGATGTGGATCATTTCTGTCGGGGAGAGAAGCTGGCTTTGTTCCCCTGGAGGGCGTTGGCCAGCTGTGCTCATAGCTCAGCAGCCCCATGCTTGACTTTTTACTTTATTTATTTTATTTTCTTACTTTCTGATGCCTCTAAATACTTCAGTCTGTCCAGTTCTCTTCGAGTTAGCTCTCCCACCTTACCGGCACCCTCTGTAAGGCATTAGGTAATCTCTGACACACACTCTGTATTAAGGAGGGTCATGTCTTTAGCTTTGGAAACTATATACTGTCACGCTTTTGGGAGACCGGCCCATCAAGGTGTCCAACTGGACTCCGCAGCCGGCGGAGCCAATGAAACTTCGTTGCAGGAAAAATACGACACGGGCTCACCTGAAACACTGCCTTTCCTACCTGGGGCTTCCTGGCTGCACCCTCTCATTTATTATGTTATTTATTTAGAAATATTAAGTACATGAATACTTTTGTATTGTACAATTAAAATTTTTTTTAATGTTAATTTTTGAGAGAGAGAGACAGAGTGCCAGAGGGGGAAGGGCAGAGAGAGAGGATTCTGAAGCAGGCTCCAGACTCTGAGCTGTTGGCACAGAGCCCGATGCGCAGCTCGAACCCATGGACTGTGAGATCATGACCTGAGCAGAAGTCGGACGCTTGGGGCGCCTGGGGGGCCCAGTCGGTTGAGCATCAGCTTCGGCTCAGGTCATGATCTCACGGTTCATGGGTTCGAGCCCAGCGTCGGGCTCTGTGCCGACAGCTCAGAGCCTGGAGCCTGCTTCAGATTCTGTGTCTCCCTCTCTCTCTAACCCTCCCCTGCTCACACTGTCTCAGATCTGCCTCTCAAAAAAAAAAAAAAAAAGAAATCGGATGCTTAACTGAGCCACCCAGGTGCCTCTCTTGTAAAATTTAAACAGTACCATTAAAGGCCCTTGGACCATCACCTCGCACCCTCTGCCTGTTCTAAAGTTGACTATTCTTATTCTGCCATATATATGTATCAGTGTGTGAAATATATATACTCTGGCTTATATATGTCTACATACATGATATGCATGTTAAATAATGTGCATATACACACATACAATGACATGTATGTATACTTAATATATTGTATATATGTACATATTCTATTTAATTTTTGTGTATGTATAATATGCACACATATAGACATGTATTATCATTTTAGCAGTTTAGCAGAGATTTTTTTTCCATAAAAGGTATTATACTGAAGATACTGTTTTGTAGCTTGCTTTTTCTTTTCTAAGTTTATTTTTTGAGAGAGAGAGAGAGAGAGAGAGCACAAGCAAGGGAGAGATAACCCAAAGCAGGCTCCACACCATCAGCGTGGACCCCAATGTGGTCTTGAACTCACAAACCATGAGATCATGACCTGGGCCCAAATCAAGACTCACGTAAATGACTCAGCCGCCCAGGTTCCCCTCCAATCTTATTTTTGAGTGAAAAAAGCCCGCTGCTGGGGCACCAGGATGGCTCTGTCAGTTGAGCTCCCTAGTCTTGATTTGGGCTCAGGTTATGATCTCCTAGTTTGTGAAATTGAGCCCCAAGTCAGGATCTGTGCTATGGGATTCTCTCTCCCTCTCTCTGCTTCTCCCCTGCTCATCTGCTCATGCTTCTCTCTCTCTCTCTCTCTCTCTCTCTCAAAAATAAATAAATAAACCTAAAAAAAAGATTGGAGATCTATTTTGGTACATGAGACCTACCTTACTCTTTAATCGCCCCCATGGCAACACACACTATAAAATACATAGAACTAAAGGTAAGAAATGTGTGAGATTGGGGTGCCCCGGGGGCTCAGTTGGTTGAGTGTCCGATTTCAGCTCAGGTCCTGATCTCAGGGTTCCTGAACTCCTGGCCCTCCTCAGGCTTTGAGCTGACAGCAGGGAGCCTGCTGTGCATTCTCTGCCTCCTTCTCTTTCTGTCCCTCCCCTGTTCTCTTTCTTTCTCTCAAAAATAAGCAAACATTGGGGCATCTGGGTGGCTCAGTGGTTAATCATCCAACTTCGGCGCAGGTCATGATCACACGGTTCGTGAATTTGAGCCCCTCATTGGGCTCTGGGCTGACAGCTCAGAGCCTGGAGCCTGCTTCAGATTCTGTGTCTCCCTCTCTCTTTGCCCCTCCCCTGCTCTCTCTCTCTCTCAAAAATAAACAAACATTAAAAACATAATATAAAAATAAAAATTTTTAAATGAATAAACAAACATTAAGAAATAAAAAATAGAAATGTGTGAGACTTTACATAGAAAGTTATTAAAAATTTTGCTATAAATTAAAAAAAAATTTTTTTTTAGTGTTTTATTTATTTTTGAGGGAGAGAGAGAGGACATTGTGAGCAGTGGAGGGTCAGAGAGAGAGGGAGACACAGAATCCTAAGACAGGCTCCAGGCTCTGAGCTGTCAGCACGGAGCCCGATGTGGGGCTTGAACCCCCAAACAGCGAGATCATGACCTGAGCCGAAGCCGGACACTCAACTGACTGAACCACCCAGGCGCCCCTTGCTATAAAAATTTGAAACAGGGACGCCTGATTAGCTCAGTCGGTGGAGTGCTGACTCTTGGTCTCTGCTCAGGTCATGATCTCTCGGTTTTGAAACACAGCCCCACCTCTGGCCTGTGCTGATGGTTCAGAGCCTGCTTGGGATCCCCTCTCTCTGCCCCTCTCCCTCTCGTGCTCTCCCTCTCTCCAAATAAATAAATTAATTAACTTAAATAAATTAAAACAAAAGGTTGTATTATTTACAGCCTGTACTATTTATGTAGTTTATAAACAATGAAATGTGTAAAACAAAAAGCGAACACACACACACACACAGCACCAGCAGCACTGTGTTTCTGCAGCCTTCTCTACCTTTCTAAGCATATTTCTGGAACTTGCCTTTGGGAGCTGAGTTAAGCTGCTGCCGTGGGGAGAGTTGTCACATCTATGAATAGCTGTGGCACCATGTGGGCCGTGCTGCTGCCGAGCCACCCGGTGCCCTGGGAACATGCGTCAGGGAGACAGCACGCGCAGGGGTGGGGCTTTAATTAGGACCGGAGGATGAGGTGGCAGATGAGTCGGCCAGAACATTCCAGGCAGAGAACTTTGTCTGGGGGAGGGATGACATTTCTTTTTTATTTACTTGTTTTTGAGAGAGCGAGGGAGGGAAGGAGAGAAAGCTCCAGTTGGGGAGGGGCAGAGAGGGAGCGGGAGAATCCCAAGCAGGCTCCGTGTGGTCAGCAGAGAGCCCAACTCGGGGCTTGATCCCACTAACCGAGAGATCATGACCTGAGCAGAAATCAAGGGCCGGCTGCTTAACGGACTGAGTCACCCGGGCGCCCCTGGGGGATGACGTTTCTCAATGCAGAACCCTGACCAGGGTGGCACTGAGGCCCATGGAGAGGAGCGTGGGGCTGAGCCAGGCCGAGTGGCCCGTGAGTGGCCCGTGTCCTGGCTCGAGCCTTGTGGAAAGCTAAGCTAGAGGCTGGGAGGCCGCAGCCAGACCTGTGACTGCCCCAAGAGACTGTGACAGCCCCGAGAGACTGCTGGAAAGGTCCAGACTGTGAACCTCCTGCGCCTGCGGAGTGGGGGGGCATTAGCATCTCTTTGCTGCCAAGAGGGGGAAGTCTGGTCCTTCCAGAACGCGGGAGCCGGAAACACACTTGGTGCAGGAATGGGAAGTACTCAGCCCGTGGCCCCGTCCACACCGAGTACTGGCCACAGGTGGAGCCCAGAACCCTGCAAGTGGCTTCCAGAAATCAGTGGAAGCCGGGGAGGGAGACCCGCATCCTCAGTGTTTGCCCGGTGGCCTGTGTCCCTCAGCCTCTCCCCAGGCAGGCTGGCAGCGGAGTGGGTGGCAGGGCAAACAGACCAGGGCCCGGTTCAGAGGCCGTGAAAGCAGCGGGTCTAGAATTCAGATTTCCTGCTCCTCAGAGTCAGGTCAGGTCTGCGGCTGGTCTTTTATTGCCCCTCAAGAATCATGCCCAGGGGCGCCTGGGTGGCTCAGTCAGTTGAGCCCCCGGCTTCGGCTCAGGTCAGATCTCACATTCATGGGTTCGAGCCCCGCATCAGGCTCTGTGCTGACAGCTAGCTCAGAGCCTGGAGCCTGCTTCCAGTTCTGTCTCCTTCTCTCTCTGCCCCTCCCCGTCTCATGCTCTGTCTCTCTCTGTATCAAAAATAAATAAAAAAACATTTAAAAAATTTTAAAAAAAGGTGGATAAAAGATGTTTAAAAAAAGAAAAAAAAGAATCATGCCCAGATACCTTTACTACTTGCCCCAAGTTGCCCAGCCAAGGCACGTCAGTGCTTGGCCCATGAGTGCTCTGGGCCAAGGTCTAGGTCGAGAGATCCTCCTTCAGTTTCACCTGAAACTCCCACCCCACCTCAAAAGGACCAAGTGCAGATCGGCATTTGCCGAGCCGTGTAACTAAAACCCCCAGCAGCGGCCTCTGCTCCGGCGGGGCTGGACCTGTGCTCTCCGTGGCCCCCACCTCGAGCCTCTGCCCCCCGCCCCCCGCACGCTTTCCTTCTCAGCCAGGCCTTCTCACACCACTTAGATAAAGTGATTTACATTGTACATGATAAACGGGGAATGCTTGTTAAACTGGTTGAACAAATACTTAAAAATGGATAGTTTACTGTGATAGTCTCATGCTGTGGAATGTGCCAGCACTGCAAGAGACCATGCGGTTTCACCAGGGATTCCAGGGAGCTATTTCCTTTTTCTTAAATGTTTTTTTTTTTAATTTTTAAGTTTTTTTAATTTTTGAGAGACAGAGAGAGACAGCGCGAGCAGGGGAGGGTCAGAGAGAGAGGGAGGTACAGAATCTGAAGCAGGTTCCAGGCTCTGAGCTAGAGGTCAGCACAGAGCCGGATGTGGGACTCGAACCCACAAACTGTGAGATCATGACCTGAGCTGAAGTCGGATGCTTAATTGACTGAGCCACCCAGGTGCCCCTTCCTCAAGCTTTTTTTTTTTTTTTTTTAACATTTATTTATTTTTGAAAGACAGATCATGAGCAGGAGAGGAGCAGAGAGAGACACACACACAGAATTGGAATCATACTCCAGGCTCTGAGCTAGCTGTCAGCACAGAGCCTGACGTGGGGCTCGAACCCACAAACTGTGAAATCATGACCTGGGCCGAAGTCGGATGCTCAACCGACTGAGCCACCCAGGCGCCCCCCTTCCTCAAGCTTTTAATGAAGAGCTTCCATCCTGGAGATATCCAGGAGCCCAGGATCGCCCCATTAGGACAAAAGACACTCAGCCAGCCTGGGTGGCTCAGTCAGCTAAGCCCCAGACTCTTGATTTCGGCTCAGGGTTTGATCTCACAGTTCGGGAGTTCCAGACCCGTGTCCGGCTGGCTCCACGCTGACAGTGTGGGGCTTGCTTGCGATTCTCTCTCTCCCTCTCCCTCCTCTCTCTCAAAAACAAACAAACAGAACAAACACTCTGATCACCCAGGAAACTCCAAGGGATTTCAGAGCTGTGTGTCAGAAACAGGTTGAGAATCAAACATCAGAATAAAGGATGCTCCCAATGCTCTTACACTCAGGAAGTAACAAGGATTTTAGGGGCCCAGTGGCCGGAACTGGGGCAGAGTCCGATATATTTACTATTACGTCCCAGGCTATGATAGAATACCTGACTACACGGCTTCAACGGCAGACATTGCTTCCTGAAATTAAGTTAAGTGAAGCCATTAGTACGAGGCCTTAAACTACCATGACTACTGTCCTTACAAGAAGTGAAAGCCGTGCCAGGAAAGGTCATGTAAAGGGGCATCAAAAGGGCAGCGTCTGCAAGCCAAGGAGAGAAGCCTCCGAAGAATATATACCAGCCAATACCTTTTCTTGAACTTCCAGTCTCTAGAACTGTGAGAAAAGAAATTTGTTATTTAAGCCACTCAGTCCATGGGGTTTCGTTATGGGGGCTGGAGCAAACGGATACAAAGATACAAAGTCCTACTGATGTCATCATTTGTTGCTGGATCCAGCTGGACCTGAAGATGGTGGCTCCCTCCCGTCTTTTGAGAAAACTTAGTGTGGCCATTTCCTGGCAGTGGGAAGCTAATCGATTTCTCTGTCCTTTGTGTTTTTTCATCTCTAACACTGAACCTAATAATAGCTGTACCAAGGGTTTCTTGTCGGGGCTGAAAGCACAGAAGTACGGCATTCAGCACTGGGCACATAGAAGGTGATCAATAAACATTTCTCCACTTTCTCAAAGACTATATTTTGTCCAGTATCTTATAATAACCCCTGTATTTGTACTGCATTTTAACTGTATTTATACAGTCTATTTTTTACATTTCTTTCTAATTAATAGGCAGGCCAGAGATTACTATTTACAATTTACAAACTAAAAGACTAAGGACAAGTCCAGTGAGTTGCAAGGGGTGTCACAGGGAGGCTGTGATAAAGTCTGGGGACAGGCCGGACAGTCCACATGCCTGTGGCTTCTCTGCATTTGACGTCACTGCCAACTAGTGAAATGCACCAGGTTGTCTGTCCTACGCTTAATGGTCACTGCAAGTGTGTCTTTTGAACTGTTTTTTTTTTGTTTTTAATTTTTGAACGTTTATTTCTTTTTGAGAGAGAGAGAGAGACAGAGCATGAGCAGGAGAGGGGCAGAGAGAGGGAGACACAGATCTGAGGCAGGCTCTAGGCTCTGCGCTGTCACCACAGCATCTGACACAGGGCTCGAACCCATGGTCTGTGAGATCATGACCTGAGCCAAAGTTGGACGCTCAACCAACTGAGCCACCCAGGCGCCCATGAACTCTGTTTTTTAATAATTTTCCTGTTTCCCTCTTTTGGGTCGGGCCATCTGCAGCAGGCCTAATACCCCAGGGTCATTTGTTTTAGGGGCTCTGGTCCTAGAAATCAGACCCCACTTGATACCAGTATGTATGAACAGAGAGATGAGTGAGCTCTGGGGCTGGCTGCTGGGTCCGGAGGGCTCTGCCCGCCTGCCCGCCCCCGGCAGCACGGCCTCACCCACAGCACGGTCAGTGCCTGCTGAGTAAATGGTCTAGTGGTTTTGGGAATTTGACGTTGCCCCCAATCATGCCACCAAAGGGCTCTCCCCAAGGTCACCAGGGATTCCAGTCTCGAAGCCCAGTGGACAATTTTCAACGTGGACACTTTGTGAAAACCAAGGATAGATAGCTCAAGGCTTCTAGCAGAGCGGCGGGAATGACAGACTTGCTACCAAGCGCAGTAGGGGCAGATTTGGAGGAAAGACCAGCCGCTCCCTTCAGACTTAGGAAAGAGAGGTTTGGCTGGAGGTGAAATCTTGGGAGTGTAGAGCATATTAATGCTAATTTAAAGCCAGGAGGCCCAGGGAATGTGCACAACAGAAGAATATAATTGGAGAAGAGCCTGAGGAGTTTCACCGTTGAGAATCTGGGAGGCGAACAAGAACCATAAAGGAGGCCGAGAGTGGCAGGTGTGGTGAGAGGGAAGCAAAGGAAGCGTCAGCGGAGGGTGACGGGGGCTGTGACGGGCGCTGTGTCGGGTTCTGTCATTAACCCCCCTGAGACCGCTGGGCTGGAGAGGTCACCTACAGCCCCGGGGCCCCAGCTTCTTCGGGCCTGCAGCTGCCTCGTGATCTCATCCTGCACCAGCGGCCCAGGTGAGCCTCCAGGGTGACTAGAGCCGCCGCAGACATCTGCCTGCGAGCCCACGGGGCTCTCCACGGGACTTCTCACAACATGGCAGCGACCCTTCCTGAGAAGTCATGGCAGATGGGGAGCCCCCCGCCCCAGGGAAGCCTTTGATGAATGCACCTTTAAAAAAAATTCTTTTTTTAGTTATTTATTTTTGAGACAGAAAGAGAGCATGAGTGGGATAGGGCCAAAGAGAAGGAGACACAGAATCCGAAGCAGGCTCTAGGCTCTGAGCTGCCAACACAGAGCCTGATGCAGGGCTTGAACCCATGAATTGCAAGATCATGACCTGAGCCAAAGTCGGACGCCTAACTGACCGAGCTACCCAGGCCCCCCTGACTACAACCTTTTAAGAGACACTGAGCAGATGCGGCGCCTGGGTGGCTCAGTGGGTTAAGCATCTGACTCCTGATTTTGGCTCAAGTCATGATACCTCATAGTTTGTGGGTTCGAGCCCGTTGGGAACTATCAGAGTGGAGCCTACTTGGGATCCTCTCTTTGCCCTTCTCCTGCTTATGCTCTCTCTCTGTTTCTCTAAACAAATAAATATTAAGAGAGAGAGAGAGAGAGAGAGAGAGAGAGAGAGAGACTAAGCTGAAACCACACAGCTAAGCTACTCCCAGATTCCTGACCTACAGAAACCAGTGAGATAATAAATATTTATTGTTTTAAGCCACTGCACTTGAGGTAACAGAACTAATGCATGTGGGAATAGCTTCGTTTTACGGATGAAGAAGGTAAAGCTCGGAGGGACAAGGTGAGCAGCTCAAGATCGTGGAATGAACATGGGGCGCCTGGGTGGCTCAGTTGGTTGAGCGTCTGAGTTCAGCTCAGGTCATGATCTCATGGTTCGTGGGTTCGAGCCCCGCATCAGGCTCTGTGCTGACAGCGAGCTCAGAGCCTGGAGTCTATCTTCAAATTCTCCCTCTCTCTCTGACCCTCCCCTGCTCATGCTGTCTCTCTCTCTCTCTCTCTCTCAAAAATAAATAAAAACATAAAAAAAAGATTGTGGAATGAAGAAATGACAGAACTAGCTTGCACCCAGAGTAGGATCTTACACGTGGTATGCTATTGACAAGTATTTACTGAATTGGCCCAATCATTTTTTTCTGCGGTCAAGTTAGGTTATAGTTGAAGTACAACAGTGATGAGTTACAACCAATTATGATTACTTAAGTGCTAAGGGTCCTCAAGACATCCCTGTTCCATTTAGTGATTTGCTGACCGAGGGAAAGGCAAGGCTTCAGTACGTGGACGTTAGTTCTCCCAGTTGCCCAGAATCCAAAGATGCTCATTTTGGGGGAATCCCCAGGAGCTAAGAAACAAGGCTTGTACCAGTCAGGGTCCAATCAGAAGAAACCACACAATAATTTAAACCGGGATTTGATATAAAAATTTTGAACTGTCTAGTAAGAATTCTAAAGAAATACCAGGATCAGGAACAGCCACTAACCAGCTCAGGGGCTGAGTAGATAGATGCCCAGGGGAGAGGCCCCCAACAGAAGGGCTGAAATCCAGACCATGTGGATACGCCCACCAGATTTACACAACAGTGGCAGAATCAATACAGAGAAATTGTTGCAGTGCCACACTGACAGAATTTGCTGGAAATCCCCCCTTTAGGGGACTGGAGAAAGCTATTCAAAGGGAAGCGTCTCAGCAGAAAGATTCCATTGTAAATCTGCCTGTAGGGCTAAGCCAGGGAGAGCTTCAGACTCTGGCGCTCCTGACTTCCTGGCCCTGCAGGAAGGACACTGGTGACAGAGTTCGCCAAGTGAGCAAACCAGGAAGGAAAACTCTTTCGTTTTGAAACGTGTCTCCAGTGCCCTCCACTGACAAAGCCTCACATCATGCCCACCGTCAGAGGAAAGATATTTAAAGGGCCCAGATCCATTTTCAGAGAGCAGACAACAAAGAATGAATTTGGAGTGGAGAAACAATTAGTGAACAACTAACACAATCTGGCTCAAAGCTCCGTGAGAATTCTATAGCTCAGGCATCTCGCACCAGGCAGCAGGTGACAGTTTTTCCCTGGCGTGAGACAAGCAGAAAACCAAAAACGGATTATGGCAACCAGCTCCATCAGGCCGAAGTCTCAAACAAGAGTTGGGTGGCCAAGTAAGTCAGACGAGCAAGTGCAACAGGCTAAGGCTAAGTCTTTGAAAGATTGAATGCCAAGGGAAAGACAAACAACCTAAACTTTTTTGTTTTGTAATCAAACCCCAGTGCAAGCATGTAACATATAAAGCTTGTAATACTGGGTGTTTCAAAGATAAAATTTTATTTTATTTTTATTTCTTTATTTTTTTACTATTTTATTTATTTTTGATAGAGAGAGAGACAGAGCATGAGAGGGGGAGGGGCAGAGAGAGAAGACACAGAACCAGAAGCAGGCTCCAGGCTCTGAGCTAGCTGTCAGCACAGAGCCTGACGCGGGGCTCAAACCCACGAAAGTGAGATCTGACCTGAGCCGAAGCCGGAGGCTTAACCGACTGAGCCACCCAGGTACTTCTCAGAGATAAAATTTTAAAAAACACCTTGAAGGGCCCGTGGGTGGCTCAGTCGGTTAAGCGACCAGCTTCAGCTCAGGTCATGATCTCACAGTTTGTGGGTTTGAGCCCCGCATCCCCCTCTGTGCTGACAGCTCAGAGCCTGGAGCCTGCTTCAGATTCTGTGTCTCCCTCTCTCTCTGACTCTCCCCTGCTTGCACTGTCTTCTCTGCTCTCAAAAATAAATAAAAAACATTTTAAAAAATTAAAAATACTCCTTGAAAAATAAAAATCTTTAATTATTAAATTTTTTTTTCATACTCCGTTATTTCTTTGATTTGGAACCAGAAATCTGACGCTGTTTTTTTTTTCTGTCAATGTCCGGTCTCAATGTGTAGAACTGAGTGTAATCTCGTATCCTTTCATTGGGAGCGAAATTTAGTTTTACTCAATTTCATAACAGAAAACAGCACATAGGTGCTTCGGAACACAGACAGAATCTCTGCACAATGGTTTCTATATTTGGGGTAACAATTGCTGAGGTATTTGTAGAATTCTGGTCTTCCAATGTCATCGTATTTAGTTTTTTTTTTTTAATGTTTTATTTACTTTTGATACAGACAGAGACAGAGCATGAGAGGGGGAGGGGCAGAGAGAGAAGGAGACACAGAACCGGAAGCAGGCTCCAGGCTCTGAGCTAGCTGTCAGCACAGAGCCTGACGCGGGGCTCGAACCCACGAACGTGAGATCTGACCTGAGCTGAAGCCGGAGGCCCAACCGACTGAGCCACCCAGGCGCCCCTGTATTTAGTTTTTAATACCCTATTACACTGCAGTCCAATGACTTCCATTTTTAATTCTTCATTCACACTATCAATGTTAATTGAGAAAGGTGGGCTAAACAGTATGCATTCATTTTCATAATGTTTGAAATCAAAGAACCTTTTCTGGAATTCCATCTTCGACTCCACGATTTGGGGGATGTAGATTAAGCCGTCACTTTCATTTCTGGAAACTGATTTCAGCCTAGCAAAGTGAGCCAGATTCTTTACAGCCAAATGAGTTTCGCAGAGACTCAATTTTGCTAGGAAAGAGCAAATTGAATCCTAGCTTTGTGTCACTCCTAGTGATCTCGGCAAAGAGAGAAAGAGCTTAGATGGTTTGTAATGTCAACTAAAAAGGCCGGGTCTTCACTGGTGAGCTGGGGAAGGGGTTTGCCCTTGGGAGACATGAACAAATCTATCTCTTTTATCAGTTCAAAAAAAATCTCTTCAGTACCACGCCCGACTAAGCCGCCTTACCTTAGTTTGGTAAAGGAGAGTACCACATCGTGCATTCAGTTCCTCAACGCAAAGCCCCGAACGGCCTGTGGTTGGAGCCCCGTGTGCATATCCAGCTCATTGTGTTAATCACTACATCCATGGCATGTTCTGGTTTTAACTTTTTAGTACAAAACAATTCCTGGTGAATCATGCGGTGAATAGATTTAAGTTCTGCATCCTTGAAAAACATTTTGACCTTGGACTTGAGTTTTGCAACAAGGCCAGTGTTATCACAGACCATTGCAGGAGCACCATCTGTGGTCACACTATGAGTTTTGCCCAGTCAACATTAAACTTTTCTTTCTTTAAAAAATTTTTTTTAATGTTTATTTATTAAAAAAATTTTTTTTAATGTTTTATTTATTTTTGAGAGAGAGAGGGACAGCACGAGCAGGGGAGGGTCAGAGAGAGGGAGACACAGAATCCGAAGCAGGCTCCAGGCTCTGAGCTAGCTGTCAGCACAGAGCCTGATGCGGGGCTCGAACCCACAAGCCGTGAGATCATGACCTGAGCTGAAGTCGGACACTTAACCAACTGAGCCACCCAGGCACCCCTTTTAATGTTTAATTTTGAAAGAGATACAGAGGGTGAACAGGGGAGGGGCAGAGAAAGAGGAAGACACAGAATCCGAAGCAGGCTCCAGGCTCTGAGCTGTCAGCACCAAGCCCAACGTGGGGCTCGAACCCACGAACCGTGAGATCATGACCTGAGCCGAAGTCAGATGCTCAAACGACTGAGCCACCCAGGCGCCCCAACATGAAACTTCCCAAGACTCTTCTCAACATACAAAAATAAGTCATCTTCAGATGTTGGATCCACATTGGGTACCATGTCCAAAAGTTCTTCGGTGATGTCAAAACTCTCATTGACACCCCAAATAAATATAATTAACTGACTTCTATTATTTATGCACATGCTCTCATCAACTGCAATAGAAAACGTCACAAATGGATTTCACATTTTCTCGCCACTTGTCCTGTAGGGTCTCAGCCACATCTTTTACTTGATGAGCAACGGTGTTTCCAGGGGGACTTACGTTGGCAAATGCTAGTTTCTGCTCTGGACACAGGATTTCACCATCTGTAAAAGGTTTTGATGGCCGGGCAATTTCCTCACTGATGACGTAACGTAACTGCATTTCACAGCAGGATCACTTAGTTTATTTGCATCTGATGATAGATGGAGAAAGTTTAGTCCTTTTTTCAGTTCGTTAAGTTTTTCATCACGGGTCTTTTCCATATACCGGTCAAAATGCTTACTGTGGTTTGTCTCCTAATGGCGCCTTAAGTTGTAGTGTTTTGGCAAAGACAAAGTCGGTTATGCATTAAACACACTGGGCTATTCTTAGCTTCCACAAAGAAACAGGCTCGTTCCCACTTTTCTTTTTTTTTAATTTTTTTAAATGTTTTATTTATTTTTGATACAGAGAGTGACAGAGCATGAGAGGGGGAGGGGCAGAGAGAGAAGGAGACACAGAACCGGAAGCAGGCTCCAGGCTCCGAGCTAGCTGTCAGCACAGAGCCCGACGCGGGGCTCGAAGCCACGAACGTGAGATCTGACCTGAGCCGAAGTCGGAGGCTTAACCGACTGAGCCACCCAGGCGCCCCCGTTCCCACTTTTCTTGAAACATGTGATGCTCTCGATCCATCTTCGTTTTCCCACTTTTGATAGAGAAATAGGTACAAAAACAGAGTTCACTTTTCTTCTATAAGTGAAACGGCCTGAAGATACACGGTGACTGACGCTGGTTTTGAGGAGCGGACAAGGGAGGCGTGGGAACTGTCACAAGCTGTAAAGCCTTCCGAAGGGCGCAGCCACCGCTCTGCTGGGCCGGACTGTACGTGGGAACCACAGGCCCACTGCCACCGGATCTGCCCATTTTCTGAACCAAAGCCAGATACTGTATTTTAACACAAAATCAGCTGACTTTTAGACATGGTAAATGGAAGCAAAAAATGTTAGACACTGAAAGGCAAAGTAAGTATAAGGATCACAAATAGCCCCGCGGCGTCTTGCAGCCCGCTCACCTCCTGGCATGCGGCCAACCACTTCCAGGGTCCCCAGGGCTCCTACCCTGCACTGACCAGGGTGGCTTCATCCAGCACGGGAGAACTTGCCAGAAGCACAACTTTATCTTCAGTGGTGAGGCCCTCCAGGGAGGCCGCAGGAGCCCAGGGAAGAAAGGCAGGGTTAAGAAGGTTCTCTGGGGAAGTCACAGGAAGCCAGGCAAAGGGCAGGGTTAAGGCAAGCTCAGGGATACGCTATTACCTTTACCTTGATCTGGGCAACTGTCTCCTGGCCTGACACTTCAAGAGTGTGCAGCTCCCGGGGCACCTGGGCGGCTCAGTCGGTTAAGCATCTGATTTCGGCTCAGGTCATGATCTCATCACTTGTGGGTTCAAGCCCCACAACTGGCTCTATGCTGACAGCTCAGAGCCGGGAGCCTGCTTCGGATTGTGTCTCCCTCTCTCTCTGCCCCTCCCCCACTCGCTCGCGCGCGCTCTCTCTCAAAAATGAATAAATGTTTAAAAAAAGTAAAGAAAAAAACAGTGTGCAGCTCCCGGACATGGACAAACAGCTGCATGTCAGTGACTTGGGGACAGAGAAGAGTGAGGTCCGCAGCTGGGAGACTCAGGAAGAGGGCTTGTGGGGGTCCAGGACTGTCCCTGGGGCAGAAGAACACTAGTGGTTGGGACAGCATCCTGGGGAATCGCCGGGCACAGCTAACCAGAGCCCGCAGTGGGGGCACGATGGGGGACGAAAGGTTAGACCTCCCACGACCCTGGGCCCAGGTCCCGCTTCCCTGTTCCCCTAAGCCTTACTGCCTCCGGTCCCTCAAATATCACGTTTCCATTCTACCCCTATCTCACCTGGGACCGAGCCTCGCGCCGCCGTAACCATGGAAACGGAATCCAGAGGCATCCGAGCGACGCCGCAAAGACCGGCCACTAGGGGCGCAACGCGGCACTGCCCCACGCTTCCCCAGGCCTCGCCCCCGCGCTCTTTGCCACGCCCCCGCAGTCTGCGCACGCGCAGGGACCCTCCAGGGCGAGCTGAGCCTCTGGTCCGCAGATCTGGGTTTAATTTGGGCCCTGGCATACACTGCCGGTATCACTTCGTCTCTCCCAACCTCAGTTTCAGCAGAATAGAGATAACACTGAATCTGACCTCAGAGGGCTGTTAGGCTAAAATGAAGGTGCACATAAATCACTTAGTGAAGAGCCAACTAACGCTATGACAGGCTTCAAATATGCCTTAGAAACTAGAAGGCCTAAGTTTCAGCTTCCCTGAAACAATCAGGCAATTACATCTTGCTCAAGACCAGAAGAACCGCCCCTAAGAGGATGCTTAACATTCCTGAGGACTATAGCTAGCTGCTAATGTTAGCCAATCGCTTGCCACTTGACCCACGTGGGGGTCCTTAGCCCACCCCGTAACTGGTCATTTTCAAAGGAACGCCAAACTTCATGATTGGGTCCTGCCAAATATAATGGACGCCCTAGAGATTCTGAGTGGTTAAAGTTGTCAATAGGGCTGTTGTGTGATTACGGTCGGATTGCTGTGCCTGTGTCACAATTCCTTGTAACTCCCCTTTTCCAAACCCCATAAAAACCCTGCTCAGCTATTGTTCGGGGCTCCCAGCACGGATCCACTGCGTTGGTGAGGTCTGAGAGACCGAGCTTAAGCCCAAATAAGGGCCCTTTGCTTTTGCATACGTGATTCGGACTCCCTGGTGCTCTTGGTTTTTGGGGACCCTGTAATCTGGGCGTAACATTAGAACTCTGTTCCTTTGTTCCAGAAATTTATCTGAGTTTTCCCAGCCTGAAGACGGAAGAGATCATCCTCAGAGAGTCACCTAAAGCCCCACAGCAGCTGTGGCCTTGGTTTCATTTATACATTCATGTCTTCGTTCATTCCGTAGATACTTACTGAGCACACCTCAAGCAGGAGGCAAGCACCAGGCCCTGTGCTGGACTCTGGGGTGCCAGGGTGAAGTAGCTGGTCCTGGTTCAAAACTTATGGAAAGGGGAGGCTCTTGCCCTGGAGTCTGGAGGTGGCTTGGCCATTTGATGCTCTCTGTCTGCAGTCCGCAGATGCTGAGAAAACAGGTCCTCAGCTATGGGGGAGAAGAAGCCTAGGAAGTATTGGCTTCTCATCCGTATCCTTTGCAAGCCCCCCCCCCCTTTTCACCCAACCTGCCCTACTCTGTAAGGTGCTTCTCGATGCACATCACCTACCTTGTCTACCTGCGCTGCCCACAGGAGCTCCAGAGGAGAAGAGGGGAGACATCTGGTCAGTGGGTAAATGGGTCCGACTTCTGGTCTCTGCCTTCTTGGGGCTAAGGGGGTAGGAGCCCCGAAGGCTGAACTGCTCTGTCCTATAGAGATGCAAGGCACCTGGCCAGGACTGACTGACCTCCTTCCTTCTGGACATGAAGGGGTTCCCTACCGTGGTGCCAGGTTTGATGCCCGTCACCCAGGTCGACCAGGTGATGGAGGAGCATGCTGACCAAGGGCAGCTACATCTTGGCTCCTAGAGAAGGGCTCCTGAAGTTTGGCCAATCAGCCTGCACGACAGTGGCCCCTGCATTACAGATGAGCTCGAGAGGGGATGGGAGAAGCAGGGCCTGAGAGCTGGGGAGGGGTGCTGGAACCCTGAGGCAGGAAGCAGGGCGGCTGGAATCCTGGGGACCAGTCCCCGCCCTGAAAGGGGGAGGCATGGGAGCTTGCAGAGGTATCAGCAGTGGAGGAGGGAAGATTGGGCCAGAGAAGCTAAGTATTTTCAAGGAGGGAAGTCTGTGGAGACCCACCAGGAGCAGCCAAGCAAGGGATGGGATGGCTGATGGCCCCCTTCTGGTTCCTTCCAATTTCGTAGGCTGCGGGTGAGGCCACTGGCCACTCTGCCTGGTGGCAGTACATATCCTAACAGCTCAAGCAGGAGGCAAATTTAGGCTCTGGAAGTGCCCATGGTGCCGGTGTTGTACCCAGATTTTAATATCGCCCCCAAAAACCAGAGACTGCCAGGGAGGCCGAAGCACGCATGCAAAAGCAAAGGGCTTTATTACACATTTAGGCCCGGCCAGCCTAAACTCAGGCTCACAGACTTCAACAACACGCTGGATCCATGTGGAGCGAGCCCCGGGGCACGGCCTTTTATGAGTTGGGGAAGGGGGAGTTACAGGAAATGGTGACACAGGTACAGGGGTCCAATCACTATAGCATCACATCATTGACAGTAACTTTAACCAATTACAGAGTGGACCCAGAACCCTCAGGTAGGGCGTGACTAGTCTTAGCCTCCATCTTTAGGCCCACCCTCAGAAATGTTAATGGTGTTAGCTGGCCTTCAAGGTCAGAGGGGAAACCTGAATCAGACCTGCGTCCTTACAACGGGAGGGGGTGAGCCTCAAACCCCTCCTTCCTAGGCGCTTGGTCCTTGAGAGCTCACTCCCGTAAGCGTCGCTGAGCCCCTGCCTTGTGCTGCGCTGGGCAGCGTTGGGCCCTACAGAACTGACCCAGAGATGGGCACGAAGGACAGTCCTGCCCCTGCTGCCCCCCTCCAGGTGGAAGGGTTTCAGGGCAGGGGAGCCATCCCCTAGTTCCTTCCGCTTCAGAGCCCGTCTCTAGCCCAATACTGCAACCACGAGTGGTTTCCCAGGCCTTTTGGGCTCCCGCCTGCTGCAGGGAGGACAAGGAGCAATTCCAGGGGACCCAGAGAAAGCATTCCCCCTTTGGTAGCTTCTCTGGCCTCAACTCACGTCCAGGTGAGGTGTGGCCTTCCAGCTGCGTGAAGCTCTAAGGAGGGTGTCCTTTTTTCTCGTCTTCCTCTCCCAAAGTAGAAGGGACGAGTCACGCAAGCGCTAAAGGGGGACTTTGCAGGCAAGAAGGTGCTGCCCTTCAGCTACCCACCCCTGGCCTATTGCGTTATTTGGACGATAAAAGGGAAGAAGCCCTGACACATGCTACAGCACCGACCAACCCTGAGTACATGCCAAGTGGAGGAAGGCAGAGCCCAAAGGACAATTATTTTATTTTATTTGTTATTTATTTTAATTAATGACAAGAAGATGTTGCTTTGGTTTTTTTTCTGGAGCCTGCTCTTCAGATTCTGTGTCTCCCGCGCTCTCTGCCCTCCCAGCTCACGCTCCGTGTTTCTCTCTTTCTCTGTCTCTCTCTCAAAAATAAATAAACATTTTAAAAATAAAAAAAAAAAAAAAGACTTGGGGCGCCTGGGTGGCTCAGTCGGTTAAGCGTCTGACTTCAGCTCAAGTCATGATCTCACAGTCTGTGGGTTCGAGCCCCACATCAGGCTCTGTGCTGCCAGCTCAGAGCCTGGAGCCTGCTTCAGATTCTGTGTCTTCCATTCTCTCTGCTCCTCCCCCATTCATGCTCTCTCTCTGTGTCTCTCAAGAGTAAATAAGAAAGTTTTTTAAAAAATTTAAAAAAAAGGTTTAAGGGCTTTTTGCGGGGACACATGGGTGACTCGGTCGATTGAGTATCCGACTTCGGCTCAGATCATGGTCTCACAGTTCGTGACTTTGAGACCTGCAGCGGGCTGGCTGTTGTCAGCACGGAGTCTGCTTCGGATCTTCTGTCCTCCTTTCTCTGTGCCCCCCCCTTGAAAATAAATAAAACATTAAAAAAAGATATAAGGGGGTTTTTTCTGTTAAAAAATTTTTAATTCTACGGGCACTTGGTGGCTCGGTCAGTTGAGTGTCTGGCTTAGGCTCAGGTCATGATCGTGCAGTCCCAGAGTTCAAGCCCCACATCGAGCTTGCTGCTATCAGTGCACAGCCTGCTCAGGATCCTCTGTCCCCCCTCTCTCTGCCCCTGTCCTGCTCCTGCTCTCTTTCTCTCTCGCTCGCTCAAAAATAAATAAACATAAAAAAACCCCAAAACCCTTCTGCCTTTTAAAAATAAATAAATAATATGAAATTTTAATCCCAGTATAGTTAACATACAGTGTTGCATTAGTTTCATGGGACAATTATTTTAGATGTTATTTATATGAAATATCTAGAATTGGCAGAGTCATGGGAACAGAAAGTAGGTTAGAGGTCTCCAGGGGCTGTCGGGGAGGAGAAATGGGAGAAACTGTAATGGATGTGGTTTCTGTCGGGGGCGACGGAAGAGGTTCGGAAATAGCAGTGATGGTTGCACAACTTCGTGACTGTAATTAATGCCATTGGGTTATGTACTTAAAACTGGTTACATGGTAAGAAAACTAATAGGCAACCGACAGAATGGGAAAAGATAGTGGCAAATGACATATAAGATAAAGGGCTAGTATCCAAAATCTACAAAGAACTCACCAAACTCCACACCCAAAAAACGAATAGTCCAGTGAAGAAATGGGCAGAAGACATGAACAGACACTTCTCCAAAGAGGACAACCAGATGGCCTACAGGCATATGAAACGATGCTCAGTGTCACTCATCATCAGGGAAACACAAATCAAAACCACACTGAGATACCGCCTCACGCCAGTCAGAGTGGCTAAAATGAACAAATCAAGAGACTATAGATGCTGGCGAGGGTGTGGAGAGACGGG